>NC_143386.1:66313437-66628937 GCF_980474605.1 Leiobunum rupestre | reverse complement strand
CACGTTAATAATTTGCTTAAAAATGAATTGAACCAGTAGCGTAGCCAGGATTTGGTTTCGGGGAGGGCACACAATGAAAAGAAAACTGAAAATTAAAAATTGTACATACAACCATACGTTTGGGGGGGGCACTGCCCCCTGTGCCCCCCTGGCTACGCCACTGAATTGAACAATTAAAGTAATGAAAATGGAAATTTAAAATGAATGCGAATTAAAATGAATGAAGAATAAAATAAGTAATTAAAATTAATGAATAATCAATTAATTAAAATTAAACAAATTAAAATTTAAAAATAATTACAAATATTAATTAATTGAAGTACTTATAAATTAAATATTACTATAAATAATCATTCAGCGCCATCACACATTAATTATTATCATTAATCACATAATTTTAAAATAATAAATGTTCATTAGCCATAATTACATTTTCTAATTTCTTACGGCAAACACATTAATTATTTGTTTAAAAATGAATTGAACAATTAAAGTAATGAAAATGGAAATTTAAAATGAATGAGAATTAAAATGAATGAAGATTAAAATTAACGAAAATTAAAATTATTGAATAATTAATTAATTTAAATTAAACTAATTTAAATTAAACGAATTAAAATTTAAATAATTACAAATGTTAATTAATTGAAGTAATTATAAATTAATTTTACTATAATCGTTCAGCGCCATCACACATTAACTATTATCATTAATTACATAAGTTTACAATAATAAATGTTCATTAGCCATAATTATTTATTAATATTAACATCCTTGCTATAATCAAAAATAAATAACTAAAATTCTTATTTTAAACAAATTTCTGAAATTAATAATAATTTCTAATAGTGTACATTTAGTCTAGCATGATGACAATACAATTTATGCACATTGACATCATTTCTATTTCTTGATTTGACCAAGAAACATCATTGATTCTTGTGATTATTAGATAATTGTTATAGCTCAAGCAATAATTTTGTTTGGATTTGAGTTTGGAAATGGGGCCCAAACAGAGGAGTGTTAATTTCTCTGATGAGGAGAACGAAGCTTTGGTGTCGGCAGTTGCCGCAAGACCTGGAATTCTCCAAAATGTAGGAGATTCCAGTCTTGAACGTCTTAAGGAGTGGGAGGAAGTCGCAGAAGCTGTAAACGCTGTTGGCCATACAAATCGTACAGTTCAAGAGTGTAAGCAGCGGCTGCGCAATATTAAGAAGACAACTAAGTCCAAGGGTGCTGCCATAAAAACGTCACTGAGGAAAACTGATGGTGGTTCGAGCGCAGATACACCAACTCTTACCCAAACCGATAATAAGATGCTAGGGCTAATGTCCGAAGAGTCTTACTCTGGGATTGAGGGTGGAGTGGACACCGGGTTCCAGGAACCCAGACTTGAAGCATCTGCAGCTCAAAAGAAGTATGTAAAATTTGTATTTGTTTTCAGTTTTACTTGGCCATAATTACTTACTTTGAAATACTATTTTGTTGTAGGCATCCACCAGGAAACATGTTGTCGTTTTTGGACTCTTTTGGAGGAGAAATAAGTGAATACTTTCACCATGATGATGATGTTGATGATGATCTGGCTGGACCGAGCTGGCGGGACAGCACTGGTTTGGCAACACTAACATCTGCCTCCAACTCTTCCAATTTCGTCAGTGCGGTTGGCACCCCTGAAGAGTCTTTGGATGTTTCATCCAACATTCAAGATGATACTCAAACTTCAAGTAAATCAAATAATTAATAAGACCATAGTTGTTTAAAAATACATTCAGAAATACGTACGGCATTCATAATGGTTGAAGGGGAGGTGTAATAATCCTTGCTCATACACATATATCCACTACAAAACTAGCTGGAGACACTTTCTCCAGCTAGTTTCTGGCTAATTGGCCGTTTTCAGTTGTAGGTAGGATCTTGCTTCCACTTGAAGCTAAAATCAAAAATGAATGTTCTTTCAGATACCAGTGCCAAGAAGAGGAAACTCCCTCTTAAGGACAGGGTTCTTGAAGTTTTGGAGGAAATGTTGAAAGAGCAAAAGCAAGCTCGTCTAGCCTCAGAGGAAATGGCTGCGTCCAGCAAGAGGCGAGAGAGATTGGAGGAAAGACGGACTGTAGCTGCAGAATCACAGGCTCAATCCCAACGAATTCTTGCAGATGCAGTTCTGACCTTCATGGCTGGGCGTCAGCAACCCAATGATGTGCCGGGCGAGCTCCCTAGAGATAATTGAGTTTGTTCTTTCATAAATCTTTACTGGCAGTTCGAGGGAATAGGCCTGAAAACCATTCAAAGTTATTTTCCATATCAAGAACAATCTTCAATCTTTTGAATGATTCTAGTACTGTTATGGGAAATTTCTTTCTATGGGGTAATGGGAATACCTCTTTAAAAACGTAACGCGCCAGTATTTCTACCTCCTGGGTGGTGTGAAAATGAAATAGTACCTATGTTTCACAATAACTGCTCAGTGATTATACATTACCTCTACAACCGAACACAGATCCACAAGTCGTTCCCGTAAACGTCTACCAATTGCAAGGTAATGATTATCATTATCTGCATTGGTTAGCTCGTCGACAGCAACTTGGTGTTCATTAGCAATTCGTGCAATTTCCAAGGTCAGAGCAGCTAAAGGTACCAAAATAACACTTAAGTTATATATACATTACCACAAATAACGTAACCACTATAAATATGACCATTAGTAATGATTATCTCAAATTGATTTTCAGAGTTTTGTGCAATGGAAGTTTAGTTCAGTACAAAGCGCCCTAGTGTCTACAGAATAAAAATGAAGCTTCCTTCTAGTGTCGAAGCTTGGTCTGATGGTCTAAATAACACTAGGTGGACGGTTATCTTCCGGAAGGCGACCAACACCATATCTCACAAACTTCTAACGGCTAAGCTACAGTGTATGCGTTATTACTCACAAGAAGACGACCCGAGGTGATTTTCACCGAGTGTGATTAAATTTGGGGGATAGGTAGACTGCTACTTCCAAACAATTTGCTGGGGGCAACTAATGTAATTGCCTCAACTTTATGCTTGGTTGAAAATTAAAATGTATGAAATAAAGGTAGGAAAGGCTTAATCGAGCAAATATTAAACTACGGTCGTTAATTTTCTTAGGAATTTAACTTTACAATCTCATCTATCCAAATGCATAAAATACTAAATCTAGTTGGTTTTTGGGTTTCATTTGTTTTTCTAACAGCCACGTACGTGACTGCCCAGACTGCAGGGCTAAACGCTTTGCCCCAAACTTCTCAAACGTTCCAACGCCACTGGTGAGTGACAGTGTCGACAATATTTAGTTTCAAAAAATAACATTAACTAATAAGAAGTGTCATACTTATGGGAATTATGTTACTTATGACATTACTATTACAATTTTCAATTACCAGGAGCAAGAGGATGTGGAGCTTGTCTTGCCAAACAGAAATTATGCAATAAACAACAAGCGAATGTAATACGGCACACTTTAGCAGGCTCGTAACATAAAGTTCCACCAGAAGTATCGAGACATCTAAACCTAGACTTCAAAATGCCATTGACTCTTTCAATGACATTTCTCCCTGCGTGATAAATGTGTTAGTTGAGGTTGGTGAAATATGTACAACTACTTTTGTTACCTCTACAGTGTCTTTTATTGAATTCTTTCTCTTTATCCGTTTCAGGATTTAAAAAAGGTGTAACCAGCCATGGTTGCAAGCCATAACCATTATCCCCAAGTAAGAAGCCACGAGGCATTTGCTCTTCAGTGAACTTCTGGAAGATGCCACAATGTCGCCATGTGAAAGAGTCATGTGTGCTTCCAGACCATCAAGCAACAACGTCAACAATTTTTCCTCTATTATCACAAATCTTACAACAAAAACATTAAATGTCATCCACCATTTTTCAAAGTATGGAAAGTTTATACCAATTGCCAGTGGTGTAGTCCTAAAACAAAAAGAACCGAGGCGATACCTGGGTACGGCCAATTTCGATTTCGCGCGTAATCGAAGTTGGCTGTACCGGCCGCTATAAATGTACGTCCAACTTCGATTTTTAGCGTGATTGAAGCTGACCGTACGTAGGTAACTATTTGAAATTGTTATGGTATTTTCCTGCGGGCAAAATATATAATAAATCCACACACCCTTTATTCGACAAAAAATGATTAATGAAATAGATAGAAGTGAAGAGAAGCACATTGTGAAAAACTAACTGAAAACAGACTTAAAACGGTTTTAAAATTCACAATTTATTTATTTAAAAAATCCAACGTTTCGGAGGAACTGTTCCTCCTTCTTCAGGGATTTTTACAAGTCTGACAGTACGATGGTAAAACTTTGGGACGAAAAAATATTTATGCGCTTTATACATATAGTGGCTACTGTTCTATAGTCGCGAACGTTTTTTCTCGAAGGCGAGTCGACCGTCGAAGGGTTATAGGAGCAACGGGCTCGATATCTTCGTTCGCGCGCGAGGCTACTATTGTCGGAATGGGGGATTCTGCGAGAGGAGGAATTGGTTTGTTGTGTGGGAGAGGGTGAGGACCATAAAAACATTTAAAAAGTGGAGATAACGTGGGTAAGTTAAACGGACCATCGTCACGGTTTAAACATTGCGCAGATTTATTTTTTAAAATTTCGATGGGTTTTATGAAATTTTGGTTGAGCTAGTATGTCTATTGAGTCCCACCTAGCATTATGGCCAAAAACACGAAGGTGTTCGCTAAGGGGAGAATTATTGTACGGGTTGTTTATATTTTTGTGTTCTTTAAGCCTTTGATGAAATGGGCGACGGCATTGCCCAATGTAATAATCACCACATTCACAGGAGATTTTATAAATAATGGACTGTCGAGGGGGCAGTTGGTTCTTTGTTATTACATAATAAAGCTGACAATTTGGGTGGTAGGAGATAAATACGATCGAGACCTACTGATTTAAGATTTTTGGCTAGTTTTTGAGAGAAGCCAGGATAAAAGGGGTTACATGCTGGGATGAAAGATTTTTTACTTTCTGAAACTACAGGAGCTAGAGTTGTTTGGAAACAGACGGTATTAGATAATTTTTTTGATATTTTCATTATTATGTGATCTATTTGGGATTCCGAAAAAGAATGATATAAAGCTGTGGATTTAACTAATTTTAATTCGGAGGAGAGGAAGGAAGAATTTGAGGAAATGGTGAAAGCGCGGTGAATTAATGTTGATAGAGCACTTATTTTTTGGGAAGGATGGTGGCATGATTTCGCGTGTAAATAAGATAAGGCATTGCAAGGCTTACAATAAACTGATGTTTCAAATTGGAGGGTGCCCTGGTTGTTATGTATAAGAATGTCAAGGAAGGGCAGTTCGCTGTCTTGTTCAGTTTCTATGGTAAATTGAATGGCTGGATTGATTAAGTTTAAATGATTGTGAAATTCAGAGAGACAAGCTAAGCTATCAGGCCAAAGGAAAAAGGTATCTTCATAAAATCGGAAAAAACATTTAGGTTTTTTGGGGACAGAACTGAGGGCAAGTAATTAAAAATTTTCCATAAAGGAATTACGTAATAATGAGCTTAAAGGTGGACCCATGGCCATGCCATCAATTTGTTTATAATACTCATTTTGAAATGAGAAACAAGTGTTATTTACACATAAACGTATTAAACTAATATAATCCGAAATTTCACAATCGGAATATAATTTGGAAGTAATTAATTTGGACTTAAGACAATCTATGGTAGCATTTGTGGGGGTTTGGTGAAGAGATTGACAATAGTAGCCTCGCGCGCGAATGAGGATATCGAGCCCGTTGCTCATATAACCCTTCGACGGTCGACTCGCCTTCGAGAAGAAACGCTCGCGGATATAGAACAGTAGCCACTATATGTATAAAGCGCATAAATAGTTTTTCGTCCCAAAGTTTTACCATTATACTGTCAGACTTGTAAAAATCCCTAAAGAAGGAGGAACAGTTCCTCCGAAACGTTGGATTTTTTAAATAAATAAATTGTGAATTTTAAAACCGTTTTAAGTATCTTTTCATTTAATGAAATAGAAGCAAGGCGCGCCCTGGCAAGTTGAAAAAAGAGGCAGGGCGTGCCCTGGCAAAATAGAAAAACCAAGGCTGGGCGGCGCCCTGCCTTTGAAAAAAGCACCGGGGCGACGCCCTGGCCCGCCCTGGCCCGACTACACCACTGCCAATTGCACGTTTATGGAATAATTCCCCTTTCTATCCATATAATCGTGTTTGTTGGCATTAGGTGGTGCTTTAATGTTGACGTGTGTACAATCTACATCTCCAAGTACACCTTACAATTTGCATTTATTTAAAAATAACATCTGAAATTTTTTTTTAAATGTTTTTACATAAGCTTATAACGGGTTTCCTTGTTTTACCTTTACTGCTGAAACCTCTTCATCTTTTTGGGGAAATGAACAAAGTTCCCGCTTCACACTTATTATGCCATTTGTCACTCTTTCAAATGCACGACTTACTGTTGATTGGCTCGATCCGTGTTCAAAGTTGCTAGCTATGACCCTTTGGAAAGAGCCTGACCCATAAAATAATAGTGCAATAAGAGCCTCATCTTCAACCGAAAGGACATACAAATTTCGGTCGATATACTCTTTTTGCAGAGTGTCTCTTAAATCATTGCACAACATGCGAACATCTTCCTTTCTCATACGATACTGAGCAAGAAATTCTCTTTCGGGAAGCAAAAAAGCATCTCTTCTAATTCGTCTATAACGTTCTCTTTGATCAAATGCATCAAACAAAGCAAGGGCGGCGACAGCAGCAGCAGCACAAGCCAATTCAGAATTAAGCGTTATAATAAGAATTTTGGTATAAATATTTACTTTTGTGTATTTGTTTTTTTTTCGAATAAAATATTATATATCTGATAAATATACAGGGTCTTTTTTTTTGCTCGGAAAAGTGTTTTTTTTTCAAAAACTATTTATAGTACCGATTTCAAATTTGGAAGGTCAATTCTCTATACCGGGGGACATCAGTTTGAGAAATTTGAGCGTTTTCGGTAATGTTTTTCACCAATTTTGAAAAATTATTTTTCGACCACTAGGTGCGAGATAAAAAATTTCTATTATAAAGTTGTAGGCCGTCATCGAAAACCCTTAAAAATTGTTCACTCGACGAAAAACAATTTATTTATCAGTGAAAATTCGAGCTTGAAAAATTTACAAGTTGGTGAAGCCAAATTACGATTGTTTGAAACGATAATTGAAACCGAATTACCTAATCCAGTTGAAACTTTGGTTAAAAAAACGACCGGATTTAAAAAACACGAGGCTATAGGTCAATCCTAAACATGCATTGGGTATTTAAAGGAAAACTTTGGGAGATTATTATCAGTGTTTGATAATATTTCGAACAATGCCTCGCTATTCAGTAGCTGAGCGTACCGAGATAGTTGCCATTTACTATGGAGAAGCAGCGCAAAACCTTAGAAGAGTGACTGAAATCTTCGCAGAAAGACATCCAAATGGAGCACCATCTGTAAATACAGTAAGACGAGCAATTCACGATTTCAATCAATTTGGTAACTTGCAACCTAGGTTTTGCGGATTGGGTCAACCGGATTTAGACTTCGAGAACAATGTACTCGCGTACTTTGTGGCATATCCTCGTCACAGTTGCGCTAACGCCGCTGCTGATTTGGGTTGTTCTGCAAATCGTGTGTGGAAAATTCTTCGTAAGAATCGCTATCACCCATACAGAGCTACGCTCCACCAAGGACTAATTGACGGAGACCATCAAAGACGTTATGAATTTAGCAACTGGTTACTAAATGCTGTCCAAGAAGATAGACAATTTTTGCGCCATGTTTTGTTCTCCGACGAAGCGTCATTTTCTAGAGATGGGCCCTTTAATCATCAAAACAGCCATCTTTGGTCTGACATCAACCCACATTGGGGTTTTGAATATCATCACCAGGTTCAATTTGAACGGGTCAATGTTTGGGTTGGACTTGTTGGAAACCGTTTGATTGGTCCCTTTTTCCTGCCGACGAACCTCAACGGCCAAAGGTATTTACATTTTCTACAGAACGAACTGAGTGACGCAATCGACGACCTTCCATTGGCTGAAAGACGTCAGTTGTGGTTTCAGCAAGATGGCGCCCCTCCGCATTTTTCCCGGCAAGTAACTGAGCACCTCAACAACGAGTTTCCTGAAAGGTGGATAGGGAGAAATGGTCCAGTGCATTGGCCAGCAAGGTCACCTGACCTAACAACGCTGGATTATTTTCTCTGGGGATTCGTTAAAGCAAAGGTATACGCCACGCCCATTGAAACTAGGGAGGAACTCATTAGACGAATAATCAGTGCTTGCCGAGACGTCACACCAGAAATGGTAGAGAAAGCGTTTGAGAACTTAATTGTCCGCGCACAAACCTGTGTTGCAGCCAATGGTGATATTATTGAAAATGTTTTGTAAAAATTTATGTGAATAAAATATCTGCATTGAAAAACCAAACGTGTACATTTTTTCAAGTGTGAAAACTCTACTACGTTTGTATTAGACTTGTTCCCTTTTCAATTATCGTTTCAAACAATCGTAATTTGGCTTCACCAACTTGTAAATTTTTCAAGCTCGAATTTTCACTGATAAATAAGTTGTTTTTCGTCGAGTGAACAATTTTAAGGGTTTTCGATGACGGCCTACAACTTTATAATAGAAATTTTTTATCTCGCACCTAGTGGTCGAAAAATAATTTTTCAAAATTCGTGAAAAACATTACCGAAAACGCTCAAATTTCTCAAACTGATGTCCCCCGGTATAGAGAATTAACCTTCCAAATTTGAAATCGGTACTATAAATAGTTTTTGAAAAAAAAAACACTTTTCCGAGCAAAAAAAAGACCCTGTATATTAATAAATCTTGAATGGGAGATATTTTCGGTTGACCTTGAACTTAGCCGGAACTTCCGTTTGACCCTTTACTTTTTAGGGTTATCGCTCGATGGCGCTTATTTTTTAAACCTTTAATTTGCGCGATCGACTGCAGAGAGCGCCTTAAAGCGAAAAATTCTTTACCCCGGAATAGCGTCAGAGATAACACAAAATTGCCTGGGGGAAACCTTTTTAATTTCAAATTTCCGGAGCCAATTGCAATAGGCATACGTCACCGCCACTACAGCCTATGAGAACTCTTAACCGCCGGTTAAGCTTAACCGTGGTTAACCAGGGACCAGCAGAATCCGGCTGCAGGTGGATGGCGTCTGACCCGTTGCAAAGTTCATTTTGGACCTGTACATGTTTCAATTTAACTTTTTAAGTTTATTATTCATTACTCTCACTGGCCGGGAGTAGTGGCTCACTCCTGTAATCCCAGGCGTCCGGGTGGCAGAATTTGTGGAAGGCCGTGTGAGGACGACTACCAATCCCCCAACGGGTGGTCGGGATACTTCCGCCACGGGTGTCCCCACCCCTGTCCCCACGTATCCCCCCGTTGGCGTGGCCGTTACACATATCTCACCCTGATTAATTAGTTATTGTGTGTGTGTTCTGGTGTCTAAGGCCTCGGGTCGACACCGATGTTTGTATATCTTAAAAAAAAACCATTACTCGCACTTAGTGGTTCGCCTAAAGCTTTATTTCATTTTGTTTTAATTTATATATTGAATTTGGAATTTCAAAAGTAAGATTGCGTTGAATTCTCCGAAATTTAGGGAAGGTTCGCTGATTTTAAAGTTCATTTTCGACCTGTACATGTTTCAATTTAACTTTTTAAGTTTATTATTCATTACTCTTACTGAACGGTTCGCCTAAAGCTTTATTTCATACTGTTATATTTTATATATTGAATTTGTATTTGCAAAAGTAAGATTTGCGTTGAATTCTTCGAAAGTTAAGGAAGTTTCGCTGTTTTTAAAGTTCATTTTGGACCTGTACATGTTTCAATTTAACTTTTTAAGTTTATTATTCATTACTCTCGATGAACGGTTCGCCTAAAGCTTTATTCCATTCTGTTATATTTTATATATTGAATTTGGAATTCCAAAAGTAAGATTTGCGTTGAATTCTTCGAAAGTTAGGGAAGGTTCGCTGTTTTTAAAGTTCATTTTAGACCTGTACATGTTTCAATTTAACTTTTTAAGTTTGTTATTCTTTACTCTCACTGAACGGTTCGCCTAAAGCTTTATTTCATACTGTTATATTTTATATATTGAATTTGGAATTACAAAAGTAAGATTTGCGTTGAATTCTCCGAAAGTTAGGGTAGGTTCGCTGTTTTTAAAGTTCATTTTGGACCTGTACATGTTTCAATTTAACTTTTTAAGTTTATTATTCATTACTCTCACTGAATGGTTCGCCTAAAGCTTTATTTCATGTTGTTATATTTTATATATTGAATTTGGAATTCCAAAAGTAAGATTTGCGTTGGATTCTCCGAAAGTTAAGGAAGTTTCGCTGTTTTTAAAGTTCATTTTGGACCTGTAGATGTTTCAATTTAACTTTTTAAGTTTATTATTCATTACTCTCACTGAACGGTTCGCCTAAAGCTTTATTTCATACTGTTATATTTTATATATTGAATTTGGAATTCCAGAAGTAAGATTGGCGTTGGATTCTCTGAAAGTTAGGGAAGGTTCGCTGTTTTTAAATTTCTTTTTGGGCCTGTACATGTTTCAATTTAACTTTTTAAGTTTGTTATTCATGACTCTCACTGAACGGTTCGCCTAAAGCTTTATTTCATACTGTTATATTTTATATATTGAATTTGGAATTCCAATAGTAAGATTTGCGTTGAATTCTCCGAAAGTTAGGGTAGGTTCGCTGTTTTTAAAGTTCATTTTGGACCTGTACATGTTTCAATTTAACTTTTTAAGTTTATTATTCATTACTCTCACTGAACGGTTCGCCTAAAGCTTTATTTCATACTGTTATATTTTATATATTGAATTTGTATTTGCAAAAGTAAGATTTGTGTTGAATTCTTCGAAAGTTAGGGAAGGTTCGCTGTTTTTAAAGTTCATTTTGGACCTGTACATGTTTCAATTTCACTTTTTAAGTTTGTTATTCATTACTCTCAATGAACGGTTCGCCTAAAGCTTTATTTCATGTTGTTATATTTTATATATTGAATTTGGAATTCCAAAAGTAAGATTTGTGTTGGATTCTCCGAAAGTTAAGGAAGTTTCGCTGTTTTTAAAGTTCATTTTGGACCTGTACATGTTTCAATTTAACTTTTTAAGTTTATTATTCATTACTCTCACTGAACGGTTCGCCTAAAGCTTTATTTCATACTGTTATATTTTATATATTGAATTTGGAATTCCAAAAGTAAGATTGGCGTTGGATTCTCTGAAAGTTAGGGAAGGTTCGCTGTTTTTAAAGTTCTTTTTGGGCCTGTACATGTTTCAATTTAACTTTTTAAGTTTGTTATTCATGACTCTCACTGAACGGTTCGCCTAAAGCTTTATTTCATACTGTTATATTTTATATATTGAATTTGGAATTCCAATAGTAAGATTTGCGTTGAATTCTCCGAAAGTTAGGGTAGGTTCGCTGTTTTTAAAGTTCATTTTGGACCTGTACATGTTTCAATTTAACTTTTTAAGTTTATTATTCATTACTCTCACTGAACGGTTCGCCTAAAGCTTTATTTCATACTGTTATATTTTATATATTGAATTTGTATTTGCAAAAGTAAGATTTGCGTTGAATTCTTCGAAAGTTAGGGAAGGTTCGCTGTTTTTAAAGTTCATTTTGGACCTGTACATGTTTCAATTTCACTTTTTAAGTTTGTTATTCATTACTCTCAATGAACGGTTCGCCTAAAGCTTTATTTCATGTTGTTATATTTTATATATTGAATTTGGAATTCCAAAAGTAAGATTTGTGTTGGATTCTCCGAAAGTTAAGGAAGTTTCGCTGTTTTTAAAGTTCATTTTGGACCTGTACATGTTTCAATTTAACTTTTTAAGTTTATTATTCATTACTCTCACTGAACGGTTCGCCTAAAGCTTTATTTCATACTGTTATATTTTATATATTGAATTTGGAATTCCAAAAGTAAGATTTGCGTTGGATTCTCCGAAAGTTAGGGTAGGTTCGCTGTTTTTAAAGTTCATTTTGGACCTGTACATGTTTCAATTTAACTTTTTAAGTTTATTATTCATTACTCTCACTGAACGGTTCGCCTAAAGCTTTATTTCATACTGTTATATTTTATATATTGAATTTGTATTTGCAAAAGTAAGATTTGCGTTGAATTCTCCGAAAGTTAGGGAAGGTTCGCTGTTTTTAAAGTTCATTTTGGACCTGTACATGTTTCAATTTAACTTTTTCAGTTTGTTATTCATTACTCTCACTGAAAGGTTCGCCTAAAGCTTTATTTCATACTGTTATATTTTATATAGAAACTTTGGAATTCCAAAAGTAAGATTTGCAGTGTATTCTCCGAAGGTTAAGGAAGGTTCGCTGTTTTTAAAGTTCATTTTAACCTGTACATGTTTCAATTAAACTTTTTCAGTTCGTTATTCATTACTCTCACTGAACGGTTCGCCTAAAGCTTTATTTCATACTGTTATATTTTATATATTGAATTTCGAATGCCAAAAGTAAGATTTGCGTTGAATTCTTCGAAAGTAAGGGAAGGTTGGCTGTTTTTAAAGTTCATTTTGGACCTGTACATGTTTCAATTTAACTTTTTAAGTTTGTTATTCATTACTCACCCTGAACGGTTCACCTAAAGCTTTATTTCATACTGTTATATTTTATATATTGAATTTGGAATTCCAAAAGTAAGATTTGCGTTGAATTCTTCGAAGGTTAGGGAAGGTTCGCTGTTTTTAAAGTTCATTTTGGACCTGTACATGTTTCAATTTAACTTTTTCAGTTTGTTATTCATTACTCTCACTGAACGGTTCGCCTAAAGCTTTATTTCATACTGTTATATTTTATATATTGAATTTGGAATTCCAAAAGTAAGATTTGCGTTGAATTCTTCGAAAGTTAGGGAATTTTCGCGGTTTTTAAAGTTCATTTTGGACCTGTACATGTTTCAATTTAACTTTTTCAGTTTGTTATTCATTACTCTCACTGAACGGTTCGCCTAAAGCTTTATTTCATACTGTTATATTTTATATATTGAATTTGTATTTGCAAAAGTAAGATTTGCGTTGAATTATCCGAAAGTTAAGGAAGGTTCACTGTTTTTAAAGTTCATTTTGGACCTGTACATGTTTCAATTTAACTTTTTAAGTTTTTTATTCATTACTCTCACTGAACGGTTCACCTTAAGCTTTATTTCATACTGTTATATTTTATATATTGAATTTGGAATTCCAAAAGTAAGATTTGCGTTGAATTCTTCGAAAGTTAGGGAAGGTTGGCTGTTTTTAAAGTTCATTTTGGACCTGTACATGTTTCAATTTAACGTTTTAATTTTATTATTCATTACTCTCACTGAACGGTTCGCCTAAAGCTTTATTTCATACTGTTATATTTTATATATTGAATTTGTATTTGCAAAAGTAAGATTTGCGTTGAATTCTCCGAAAGTTAGGGAAGGTTCGCTGTTTTTAAAGTTCATTTTGGACCTGTACATGTTTCAATTTAACTTTTTCAGTTTGTTATTCATTACTCTCACTGAAAGGTTCGCCTAAAGCTTTATTTCATACTGTTATATTTTATATAGAAACTTTGGAATTCCAAAAGTAAGATTTGCAGTGTATTCTCCGAAGGTTAAGGAAGGTTCGCTGTTTTTAAAGTTCATTTTAACCTGTACATGTTTCAATTAAACTTTTTCAGTTCGTTATTCATTACTCTCACTGAACGGTTCGCCTAAAGCTTTATTTCATACTGTTATATTTTATATATTGAATTTCGAATGCCAAAAGTAAGATTTGCGTTGAATTCTTCGAAAGTAAGGGAAGGTTGGCTGTTTTTAAAGTTCATTTTGGACCTGTACATGTTTCAATTTAACTTTTTAAGTTTGTTATTCATTACTCACCCTGAACGGTTCACCTAAAGCTTTATTTCATACTGTTATATTTTATATATTGAATTTGGAATTCCAAAAGTAAGATTTGCGTTGAATTCTTCGAAGGTTAGGGAAGGTTCGCTGTTTTTAAAGTTCATTTTGGACCTGTACATGTTTCAATTTAACTTTTTCAGTTTGTTATTCATTACTCTCACTGAACGGTTCGCCTAAAGCTTTATTTCATACTGTTATATTTTATATAGAAACTTTGGAATTCCAAAAGTAAGATTTGCAGTGTATTCTCCGAAGGTTAAGGAATTTTCGCAGTTTTTAAAGTTCATTTTGGACCTGTACATGTTTCAATTTAACTTTTTCAGTTTGTTATTCATTACTCTCACTGAACGGTTTGCCTAAAGCTTTATTTCATACTGTTATATTTTATATATTGAATTTGTATTTGCAAAAGTAAGATTTGCGTTGAATTCTTCGAAAGTAAGGGAAGGTTGGCTGTTTTTAAAGTTCATTTTGGACCTGTACATGTTTCAATTTAACTTTTTAAGTTTGTTATTCATTACTCACCCTGAACGGTTCACCTAAAGCTTTATTTCATACTGTTATATTTTATATATTGAATTTGGAATTCCAAAAGTAAGATTTGCGTTGAATTCTTCGAAGGTTAGGGAAGGTTCGCTGTTTTTAAAGTTCATTTTGGACCTGTACATGTTTCAATTTAACTTTTTCAGTTTGTTATTCATTACTCTCACTGAACGGTTCGCCTAAAGCTTTATTTCATACTGTTATATTTTATATATTGAATTTGGAATTCCAAAAGTAAGATTTGCGTTGAATTCTTCGAAAGTTAGGGAATTTTCGCAGTTTTTAAAGTTCATTTTGGACCTGTACATGTTTCAATTTAACTTTTTCAGTTTGTTATTCATTACTCTCACTGAAAGGTTCGCCTAAAGCTTTATTTCATACTGTTATATTTTATATAGAAACTTTGGAATTCCAAAAGTAAGATTTGCAGTGTATTCTCCGAAGGTTAAGGAAGGTTCGCTGTTTTTAAAGTTCATTTTAACCTGTACATGTTTCAATTAAACTTTTTCAGTTCGTTATTCATTACTCTCACTGAACGGTTCGCCTAAAGCTTTATTTCATACTGTTATATTTTATATATTGAATTTGGAATGCCAAAAGTAAGATTTGCGTTGAATTCTTCGAAAGTAAGGGAAGGTTGGCTGTTTTTAAAGTTCATTTTGGACCTGTACATGTTTCAATTTAACTTTTTAAGTTTGTTATTCATTACTCACCCTGAACGGTTCACCTAAAGCTTTATTTCATACTGTTATATTTTATATATTGAATTTGGAATTCCAAAAAAGAGATTTGCGTTGAATTCTTCGAAGGTTAGGGAAGGTTCGCTGTTTTTAAAGTTCATTTTGGACCTGTACATGTTTCAATTTAACTTTTTCAGTTTGTTATTCATTACTCTCACTGAACGGTTCGCCTAAAGCTTTATTTCATACTGTTATATTTTATATATTTAATTTGTATTTGCAAAAGTAAGATTTGCGTTGAATTATCCGAAAGTTAAGGAAGGTTCACTGTTTTTAAAGTTCATTTTGGACCTGTACATGTTTCAATTTAACTTTTTAAGTTTTTTATTCATTACTCTCACTGAACGGTTCACCTAAAGCTTTATTTCATACTGTTATATTTTATATATGGAATTTGGAATTCCAAAAGTAAGATTTGCGTTTAATTCTCCGAAAGTTAAGGAAGTTTCGCTATTTTTAAAGTTCATTTTGGACCTGTACATGTTTCAATTTAACTTTTTAAGTTTATTATTCATTACTCTCACTGAACGGTTCGCCTAAAGCTTTATTTCATACTGTTATATTTTATATATTGAATTTGTATTTGCAAAACTAAGATTTGCGTTGGATTCTCCGAAAGTTAAGGAAGTTTCGCTATTTTTAAAGTTCATTTTGGACCTGTACATGTTTCAATTTAACTTTTTAAGTTTATTATTCATTACTCTCACTGAACGGTTCGCCTAAAGCTTTATTTCATACTGTTATATTTTATATATTGAATTTGGAATTCCAAAAGTAAGATTTGCGTTGAATTCTTCGAAAGTTAGGGAAGGTTCGCTGTTTTTAAAGTTCATTTTAGACCTGTACATGTTTCAATTTAACTTTTTAAGTTTATTTTTCATTACTCTCACTGAATGGTTCGCCTAAAGCTTTATTTCATGTTGTTATATTTTATATATTGAATTTGGAATTCCAAAAGTAAGATTTGCGTCTGATTCTCCGAAAGTTAAGGAAGGTTCGCTGTTTTTAAAGTTCATTTTGGACCTGTACATATTTCAATTTAACTTTTTAAGTTTATTATTCATTACTCTCACTGAACGGTTCGCCTAAAGCTTTATTTCATACTGTTATATTTTATATATTGAATTTGTATTTGCAAAAGTAAGATTTGCGTTGAATTCTCCGAAAGTTAGGGAAGGTTCGCTGTTTTTAAAGTTCATTTTGGACCTGTACATGTTTCAATTTAACTTTTTAAGTTTGTTATTCATTACTCACCCTGAACGGTTCACCTAAAGCTTTATTTCATACTGTTATATTTTATATATTGAATTTGGAATTCCAAAAGTAAGATTTGCGTTGAATTCTTCGAAAGTTAGAGAAGGTTCGCTGTTTTTAAAGTTCATTTTAGACCTGTACATGTTTCAATTTAACTTTTTAAGTTTATTATTCATTACTCTCACTGAATGGTTCGCCTAAAGCTTTATTTCATGTTGTTATATTTTATATATTGAATTTGGAATTCCAAAAGTAAGATTTGCGTTGGATTCTCCGAAAGTTAAGGAAGTTTCGCTGTTTTTAAAGTTCATTTTGGACCTGTACATGTTTCAATTTAACTTTTTAAGTTTATTATTCATTACTCTCACTGAACGGTTCGCCTAAAGCTTTATTTCATACTGTTATATTTTATATATTGAATTTGGAATTCCAAAAGTAAGATTTGCGTTGGATTCTCTAAAAGTTAGGGAAGGTTCGCTGTTTTTAAAGTTCTTTTTGGGCCTGTACATGTTTCAATTTAACTTTTTAAGTTTGTTATTCATTACTCTCTCTGAACGGTTCGCCTAAAGCTTTATTTCATACTGTTATATTTTATATATTGAATTTGGAATTCCAATAGTAAGATTTGCGTTGAATTCTCCGAAATTTAGGGAAGGTTCGCTGTTTTTAAAGTTCATTTTGGACCTGTACATGTTTCAATTTAACTTTTTAAGTTTATTATTCATTACTCTCACTGAACGGTTCGCCTAAAGCTTTATTTCATGTTGTTATATTTTATATTTTGAATTTGGAATTCCAAAAGTAAGATGTGCGTTGGATTCTCTGAAAGTTAAGGAAGTTTCGCTGTTTTTAAAGTTCATTTTGGACCTGTACATGTTTCAATTTAACTTTTTAAGTTAACTATTTATTACTCACCCTGAACGGTTCACCTAAAGCTTTATTTCATACTGTTATATTTTATATATTGAATTTGGAATTCCAAAAGTAAGATTTGCGTTGAATTCTTCGAAAGTTAGGGAAAATTCGCTGTTTTTAAAGTTCATTTTGGACCTGTACATGTTTCAATTTAACGTTTTAAGTTTATTATTCATTACTCTCACTGAACGGTTCGCCTAAAGCTTTATTTCATACTGTTATATTTTATATATTGAATTTGTATTTGCAAAAGTAAGATTTGCGTTGAATTCTCCGAAAGTTAGGGAAGGTTCGCTGTTTTTAAAGTTCATTTTGGACCTGTACATGTTTCAATTTAACTTTTTCAGTTTGTTATTCATTACTCTCACTGAAAGGTTCGCCTAAAGCTTTATTTCATACTGTTATATTTTATATAGAAACTTTGGAATTCCAAAAGTAAGATTTGCAGTGTATTCTCCGAAGGTTAAGGAAGTTTCGCTATTTTTAAAGTTCATTTTGGACCTGTACATGTTTCAATTTAACTTTTTAAGTTTATTATCCATTACTCTCACTGAACGGTTCGCCTAAAGCTTTATTTCATACTGTTATATTTTATATATTGAATTTGGAATTCCAAAAGTAAGATTTGCGTCTAATTCTCCGAAAGTTAAGGAAGGTTCGCTGTTTTTAAAGTTCATTTTGGACCTGTACATGTTTCAATTTAACTTTTTAAGTTTATTATTCATTACTCTCACTGAACGGTTCGCCTAAAGCTTTATTTCATACTGTTATTTTTTATATATTGAATTTGGAATTCCAAAAGTAAGATTTGCGTCTAATTCTCCGAAAGTTAAGGAAGGTTCGCTGTTTTTAAAGTTCATTTTGGACCTGTACTTGTCTCAATTTAACTTTTTCAGTTTGTTATTCATTACTCTCACTGAACGGTTCGCCTAAAGCTTTATTTCATACTGTTATATTTTATATATTGAATTTGTATTTGCAAAAGTAAGATTTGCGTTGAATTATCCGAAAGTTAAGAAAGGTTCACTGTTTTTAAAGTTCATTTTGGACCTGTACATGTTTCAATTTAACTTTTTAAGTTTTTTATTCATTACTCTCACTGAACGGTTCACCTAAAGCTTTATTTCATACTGTTATATTTTATATATGGAATTTGGAATTCCAAAAGTAAGATTTGCGTTTAATTCTCCGAAAGTTAAGGAAGTTTCGCTATTTTTAAAGTTCATTTTGGACCTGTACATGTTTCAATTTAACTTTTTAAGTTTATTATTCATTACTCTCACTGAACGGTTCGCCTAAAGCTTTATTTCATACTGTTATATTTTATATATTGAATTTGGAATTCCAAAAGTAAGATTTGCGTCTAATTCTCCGAAAGTTAAGGAAGGTTCGCTGTTTTTAAAGTTCATTTTGGACCTGTACTTGTCTCAATTTAACTTTTTCAGTTTGTTATTCATTACTCTCACTGAACGGTTCGCCTAAAGCTTTATTTCATACTGTTATATTTTATATATTGAATTTGTATTTGCAAAAGTAAGATTTGCGTCTAATTCTCCGAAAGTTAAGGAAGGTTCGCTGTTTTTAAAGTTCATTTTGGACCTGTACATGTTTCAATTTAACTTTTTAAGTTTATTATTCATTACTCTCACTGAACGGTTCGCCTAAAGCTTTATTTCATACTGTTATTTTTTATATATTGAATTTGGAATTCCAAAAGTAAGATTTGCGTCTAATTCTCCGAAAGTTAAGGAAGGTTCGCTGTTTTTAAAGTTCATTTTGGACCTGTACTTGTCTCAATTTAACTTTTTCAGTTTGTTATTCATTACTCTCACTGAACGGTTCGCCTAAAGCTTTATTTCATACTGTTATATTTTATATATGGAATTTGGAATTCCAAAAGTAAGATTTGCGTTTAATTCTCCGAAAGTTAAGGAAGTTTCGCTATTTTTAAAGTTCATTTTGGACCTGTACATGTTTCAATTTAACTTTTTAAGTTTATTATTCATTACTCTCACTGAACGGTTCGCCTAAAGCTTTATTTCATACTGTTATATTTTATATATTGAATTTGGAATTCCAAAAGTAAGATTTGCGTCTAATTCTCCGAAAGTTAAGGAAGGTTCGCTGTTTTTAAAGTTCATTTTGGACCTGTACATGTTTCAATTTAACTTTTTAAGTTTATTATTCATTACTCTCACTGAACGGTTCGCCTAAAGCTTTATTTCATACTGTTATTTTTTATATATTGAATTTGGAATTCCAAAAGTAAGATTTGCGTCTAATTCTCCGAAAGTTAAGGAAGGTTCGCTGTTTTTAAAGTTCATTTTGGACCTGTACATGTCTCAATTTAACTTTTTCAGTTTGTTATTCATTACTCTCACTGAACGGTTCGCCTAAAGCTTAATTTCATACTGTTATATTTTATATATTGAATTTGTATTTGCAAAAGTAAGATTTGCGTTGAATTCTCCGAAAGTTAGGTAAGGTTGGCTGTTTTTAAAGTTCATTTTGGACCTGTACATGTTTCAATTTAACTTTTTAAGTTTGTTATTCATTACTCACCCTGAACGGTTCACCTAAAGCTTTATTTCATACTGTTATATTTTATATATTGAATTTGGAATTCCAAAAGTAAGATTTGCGTTGAATTCTCCGAAAGTTAGGGAAGGTTCGCTGTTTTTAAAGTTCATTTTGGACCTGTACATGTTTCAATATAACTTTTTAAGTTTTTTATTCATTACTCTCACTGAACGGTTCACCTTAAGCTTTATTTCATACTGTTATATTTAATATATTGAATTTGTATTGCGCAAAAGTAAGATTTGCGTTGAATTATCCGAAAGTTAAGGAAGGTTCACTGTTTTTAAAGTTCATTTTGGACCTGTAAATGTTTCAATTTAACTTTTTAAGTTTTTTATTCATTACTCTCACTGAACGGTTCACCTAAAGCTTTATTTCATACTGTTATATTTTATATATGGAATTTGGAATTCCAAAAGTAAGATTTGCGTTTAATTCTCCGAAAGTTAAGGAAGTTTCGCTATTTTTAAAGTTCATTTTGGACCTGTACATGTTTCAATTTAACTTTTTAAGTTTATTATTCATTACTCTCACTGAACGGTTCGCCTAAAGCTTTATTTCATACTGTTATATTTTATATATTGAATTTGGAATTCCAAAAGTAAGATTTGCGTCTAATTCTCCGAAAGTTAAGGAAGGTTCGCTGTTTTTAAAGTTCATTTTGTACCTGTACATGTTTCAATTTAACTTTTTAAGTTTATTATTCATTACTCTCACTGAACGGTTCGCCTAAAGCTTTATTTCATACTGTTATTTTTTATATATTGAATTTGGAATTCCAAAAGTAAGATTTGCGTCTAATTCTCCGAAAGTTAAGAAAGGTTCGCTGTTTTTAAAGTTCATTTTGGACCTGTACATGTCTCAATTTAACTTTTTCAGTTTGTTATTCATTACTCTCACTGAACGGTTCGCCTAAAGCTTTATTTCATACTGTTATATTTTATATATTGAATTTGTATTTGCAAAAGTAAGATTTGCGTTGAATTATCCGAAAGTTAAGGAAGGTTCACTGTTTTTAAAGTTCATTTTGGACCTGTACATGTTTCAATTTAACTTTTTAAGTTTTTTATTCATTACTCTCACTGAACGGTTCACCTAAAGCTTTATTTCATACTGTTATATTTTATATATGGAATTTGGAATTCCAAAAGTAAGATTTGCGTTTAATTCTCCGAAAGTTAAGGAAGTTTCGCTATTTTTAAAGTTCATTTTGGACCTGTACATGTTTCAATTTAACTTTTTAAGTTTATTATTCATTACTCTCACTGAACGGTTCGCCTAAAGCTTTATTTCATACTGTTATATTTTATATATTGAATTTGGAATTCCAAAAGTAAGATTTGCGTCTAATTCTCCGAAAGTTAAGGAAGGTTCGCTGTTTTTAAAGTTCATTTTGGACCTGTACATGTTTCAATTTAACTTTTTAAGTTTATTATTCATTACTCTCACTGAACGGTTCGCCTAAAGCTTTATTTCATACTGTTATTTTTTATATATTGAATTTGGAATTCCAAAAGTAAGATTTGCGTCTAATTCTCCGAAAGTTAAGGAAGGTTCGCTGTTTTTAAAGTTCATTTTGGACCTGTACATGTCTCAATTTAACTTTTTCAGTTTGTTATTCATTACTCTCACTGAACGGTTCGCCTAAAGCTTTATTTCATACTGTTATATTTTATATATTGAATTTGGAATTCCAAAAGTAAGATTTGCGTTGAATTCTCCGAAAGTTAGGTAAGGTTGGCTGTTTTTAAAGTTCATTTTGGACCTGTACATGTTTCAATTTAACTTTTTAAGTTTGTTATTCATTACTCACCCTGAACGGTTCACCTAAAGCTTTATTTCATACTGTTATATTTTATATATTGAATTTGGAATTCCAAAAGTAAGATTTGCGTTGAATTCTTCGAAAGTTAGGGAAGGTTGGCTGTTTTTAAAGTTCATTTTGGACCTGTACATGTTTCAATTTAACTTTTTAAGTTTATTATTCATTACTCTCACTGAACGGTTCGCCTAAAGCTTTATTTCATACTGTTATATTTTATATATTGAATTTGTATTTGCAAAAGTAAGATTTGCGTTGAATTCTCCGAAAGTTAGGGAAGGTTCGCTGTTTTTAAAGTTCATTTTGGACCTGTACATGTTTCAATTTAACTTTTTAAGTTTTTTATTCATTACTCTCACTGAACGGTTCACCTTAAGCTTTATTTCATACTGTTATATTTTATATATTGAATTTGTATTGCGCAAAAGTAAGATTTGCGTTGAATTCTTCGAAAGTTAGGGAAGGTTGGCGGTTTTTAAAGTTCATTTTGGACCTGTACATGTTTCAATATAACTTTTTAAGTTTTTTATTCATTACTCTCACTGAACGGTTCACCTTAAGCTTTATTTCATACTGTTATATTTAATATATTGAATTTGTATTGCGCAAAAGTAAGATTTGCGTTGAATTATCCGAAAGTTAAGGAAGGTTCACTGTTTTTAAAGTTCATTTTGGACCTGTAAATGTTTCAATTTAACTTTTTAAGTTTTTTATTCATTACTCTCACTGAACGGTTCACCTAAAGCTTTATTTCATACTGTTATATTTTATATATGGAATTTGGAATTCCAAAAGTAAGATTTGCGTTTAATTCTCCGAAAGTGAAGGAAGTTTCGCTATTTTTAAAGTTCATTTTGGACCTGTACATGTTTCAATTTAACTTTTTAAGTTTATTATTCATTACTCTCACTGAACGGTTCGCCTAAAGCTTTATTTCATACTGTTATATTTTATATATTGAATTTGGAATTCCAAAAGTAAGATTTGCGTCTAATTCTCCGAAAGTTAAGGAAGGTTCGCTGTTTTTAAAGTTCATTTTGGACCTGTACATGTTTCAATTTAACTTTTTAAGTTTATTATTAATTACTCTCACTGAACGGTTCGCCTAAAGCTTTATTTCATACTGTTATTTTTTATATATTGAATTTGGAATTCCAAAAGTAAGATTTGCGTCTAATTCTCCGAAAGTTAAGAAAGGTTCGCTGTTTTTAAAGTTCATTTTGGACCTGTACATGTCTCAATTTAACTTTTTCAGTTTGTTATTCATTACTCTCACTGAACGGTTCGCCTAAAGCTTTATTTCATACTGTTATATTTTATATATGGAATTTGGAATTCCAAAAGTAAGATTTGCGTTTAATTCTCCGAAAGTTAAGGAAGTTTCGCTATTTTTAAAGTTCATTTTGGACCTGTACATGTTTCAATTTAACTTTTTAAGTTTATTATTCATTACTCTCACTGAACGGTTCGCCTAAAGCTTTATTTCATACTGTTATATTTTATATATTGAATTTGGAATTCCAAAAGTAAGATTTGCGTCTAATTCTCCGAAAGTTAAGGAAGGTTCGCTGTTTTTAAAGTTCATTTTGGACCTGTACATGTCTCAATTTAACTTTTTCAGTTTGTTATTCATTACTCTCACTGAACGGTTCGCCTAAAGCTTTATTTCATACTGTTATATTTTATATATTGAATTTGGAATTCCAAAAGTAAGATTTGCGTTGAATTCTCCGAAAGTTAGGTAAGGTTGGCTGTTTTTAAAGTTCATTTTGGACCTGTACATGTTTCAATTTAACTTTTTAAGTTTGTTATTCATTACTCACCCTGAACGGTTCACCTAAAGCTTTATTTCATACTGTTATATTTTATATATTGAATTTGGAATTCCAAAAGTAAGATTTGCGTTGAATTCTTCGAAAGTTAGGGAAGGTTGGCTGTTTTTAAAGTTCATTTTGGACCTGTACATGTTTCAATTTAACTTTTTAAGTTTATTATTCATTACTCTCACTGAACGGTTCGCCTAAAGCTTTATTTCATACTGTTATATTTTATATATTGAATTTGTATTTGCAAAAGTAAGATTTGCGTTGAATTCTCCGAAAGTTAGGGAAGGTTCGCTGTTTTTAAAGTTCATTTTGGACCTGTACATGTTTCAATTTAACTTTTTAAGTTTTTTATTCATTACTCTCACTGAACGGTTCACCTTAAGCTTTATTTCATACTGTTAGATTTTATATATTGAATTTGGAATGCCAAAAGTAAGATTTGCGTTGAATTCTTCGAAAGTTAGGGAATTTTCGCGGTTTTTAAAGTTCATTTTGGACCTGTACATGTTTCAATTTAACTTTTTCAGTTTGTTATTCATTACTCTCAATGAACGGTTCGCCTAAAGCTTTATTTCATACTGTTATATTTTATATATTGAATTTGTATTTGCAAAAGTAAGATTTGCGTTTAATTCTCCGAAAGTTAGGGAAGGTTCGCTGTTTTTAAAGTTCATTTTGGACCTGTACATGTTTCAATTTAACTTTTTAAGTTTGTTATTCATTACTCACCCTGAACGGTTCACCTAAAGCTTTATTTCATACTGTTATATTTTATATATTGAATTTGGAATTCCAAAAGTAAGATTTGCGTTGAATTCTACGAAAGTTAGGGTAGGTTCGCTGTTTTTAAAGTTCATTTTGGACCTGTACATGTTTCAATATAACTTTTTAAGTTTTTTATTCATTACTCTCACTGAACGGTTCACCTTAAGCTTTATTTCATACTGTTATATTTTATATATTGAATTTGTATTGCGCAAAAGTAAGATTTGCGTTGAATTCTTCGAAAGTTAGGGAAGGTTGGCTGTTTTTAAAGTTCATTTTGGACCTGTACATGTTTCAATTTAACTTTTTAAGTTTATTATTCATTACTCTCACTGAACGGTTCGCCTGAAGCTTTATTTCATACTGTTATTTTTTATATATTGAATTTGTATTTGCAAAAGTAAGATTTGCGTTGAATTCTCCGAAAGTTAGGGAAGGTTCGCTGTTTTTAAAGTTCATTTTGGACCTGTACATGTTTCAATTTAACTTTTTCAGTTTGTTATTCATTACTCTCACTGAACGGTTCGCCTAAAGCTTTATTTCATACTGTTATATTTTATATAGAAACTTTGGAATTCCAAAAGTAAGATTTGCAGTGTATTCTCCGAAGGTTAAAGAAGGTTCGCTGTTTTTAAAGTTCATTTTGGACCTGTACATGTTTTAATTTAACTTTTTCAGTTTGTTATTCATTACTCTCACTGAACGGTTCGCCTAAAGCTTTATTTCATACTGTTATATTTTATATATTGAATTTGGAATGCCAAAAGTAAGATTTGCGTTGAATTCTTCGAAAGTTAGGGAAGGTTCGCTGTTTTTAAAGTTCATTTTGGACCTGTACATGTTTCAATTTAACTTTTTAAGTTTATTATTCATTACTCTCACTGAACGGTTCGCCTAAAGCTTTATTTCATACTGTTATATTTTATATATTGAATTTGTATTTGCAAAAGTAAGATTTGCGTTTAATTATCCGAAAGTTAGGGAAGGTTCGCTGTTTTTAAAGTTCATTTTGGACCTGTACATGTTTCAATTTAACTTTTTCAGTTTGTTATTCATTACTCTCACTGAACGGTTCGCCTAAAGCTTTATTTCATACTGTTATATTTTATATATTGAATTTGGAATTCCAAAAGTAAGATTTGCGTTGAATTCTTCGAAAGTTAGGGAATTTTCGCGGTTTTTAAAGTTCATTTTGGACCTGTACATGTTTCAATTTAACTTTTTCAGTTTGTTATTCATTACTCTCACTGAACGGTTCGCCTAAAGCTTTATTTCATACTGTTATATTTTATATATTGAATTTGTATTTGCAAAAGTAAGATTTGCGTTGAATTATCCGAAAGTTAAGGAAGGTTCACTGTTTTTTAAGTTCATTTTGGACCTGTACATGTTTCAATTAAACTTTTTAAGTTTATTATTCATAACTCTCACTGAACGGTTCGCCTTAAGCTTTATTTCATACTGTTATATTTTATATAGAAACTTTGGAATTCCAAAAGTAAGATTTGCAGTGTATTCTCCGAAGGTTAAGGAAGGTTCGCTGTTTTTAAAGTTCATTTTGGACCTGTACATGTTTCAATTTAACTTTTTCAGTTTGTTATTCATTACTCTCACTGAACGGTTCGCCTAAAGCTTTATTTCATACTGTTATATTTTATATAGAAACTTTGGAATTTGAAAAGTAAGATTTGCAGTGTATTCTCCGAAGGTTAAAGAAGGTTCGCTGTTTTTTCAGTTCATTTTGGACCTGTACATGTTTCAATTTAACTTTTTAAGTTTATTATTCATTACCCTCACTGAACGGTTCGCCTTAAGCTTTATTTCATACTGTTATATTTTATATAGAAACTTTGGAATTCCAAAAGTAAGATTTGCAGTGTATTCTCCGAAGGTCAAGGAAGGTTCGCTGTTTTTAAAGTTCATTTTGGACCTGTACATGTTTCAATTTAACCTTTTAAGTTTATTATTCATTACTCTCACTGAGTGGTTTGCCTAAAGCTTTATTTCATACTGTTATATTTTATATATTGAATTAGTATTTGCAAAAGTAAGATTTGCGTTGAATTCTCCGAAAGTTAAGGAAGGTTCGCTGTTTTTAAAGTGCATTTTGGACCTGTACATGTTTCAATTTAACTTTTTAAGTTTATTATTCATTACTCTCACTGAACGGTTCTCATAAAGCTTTATTTTATACTGTCAACCCCGGATTTTGGGATGTCCTACGGACGAAGGCAAGATCCGAGAGTGACGTCTATCGGATGTCCAAAGGACGTTTTTGTGTTTGCTGGGTAATGATTATATGTGTTTAACTTTTTGTAAGCTTCAATTAGCGTTGAAATGGTTTATAAGGCTTCATTTAATTTCGGGTATTTTTTTTATTAAGCTAAGAATTTAAGTAATTTTAGGATAACTCGGTTTAATAGGCAAATTATAGATTTATCTTAAAAGTTCGGATTTAAGATAAGTACAGATGCGATTAAACATTTGTTGAACGATATTGTAGATGTTATGAGAACTCTGCCAGAGTGAGGATGACTGTCGTTTTACATCTGTAGCTATAACATTTGAAAACAGTCACATGTTAGAAGTGTCTTTAGGATATGGAGCAATGATTTACCAAAAATCACTGATTGCTTCTGACGTATCTCGAGGCTTATTACCCGTCGATTAAAATTTTCTCTAGTTTGATCTTCAAGCAGGTAAAACGTAGTTTTGAGCTTCTGCTTAAAACTTGTAGTATAATAGCACAATACACCTCTAGCCCACAAATAGTTTTTCATCTATAACCAGTACTGGATAAAGATAAATAAAGATGCGATTAAGCATTTGTTGCACGATTATAGTGTTTGTATGAACTCTGCCAGACCTAGAACATCATAAGAACAACAAAGCATGCATGTATTTAGTTAAACCAAAGATAATCTAGACTACGTACCCTAGATTGGAAATGCGGCGAGATTCCTACGGGCTCCCGTCTAACCATGCGATTCCCTAGTTGCGGGGGGCAATGAGATAGCGAGAAAAATTCAGTTCGGTTCAGTTTTAAATCTCGTATCCGCGGTCGGTGCTGGCAGCTGACAGTCTAAACAAAAATATCGGGACTGGAGGACGAGGCCCGAGCCCCGAGGGTTCGACCAAGTTTGATTTGAAGCGTAAATTTTCTTTATTTTACTGATTGGATTTCAAAAGCATTTGTTTTAAGTTACATTAACCAGATATAATATTAAACTAAGGTTTATTTTATTTTACCAAGGTGTAAATTAAATCTTGCCAATTCAAGAGTTGTAAGAACAATCACAAGTCATCTTTAATCATAAGTTGGGTTAAATTGAAATTGTATCGAAGTTTATTAATACGTTGGTGCCTTCAATTGTAAATATGGACAAGTAATGGAATGCTTCATTTGTCATCATTTTTATTGGATTTGCCTTAATTTTTAAAAAGAAAAACATTTGAAATTAAGCATTTAAAACTAATTTTTACAAAAGGTAAATCAGGAGATTCAATCTCTTCATTGGGCAAAAATATTAATCTTGAAGCGTTTTTTAAAGTTAACCCCTGAAATTATATTTAAAACAAACAATTTATGACTACATCAATGATAATTAAAATTGTAATACTAACCATTCGGCTTTTTAGATTTGGGTTGTTTCTTTTGACAATAACCGTGGTCCATTTTTAGCCCGAGGCCCGAACGAGGTCTAGATACCGAAGCAGACGAACCCGCTGAAACTATTCAGACTAAACTTCCACCCCCCTCTCCCACTAGGGAATCGCACGAGACAACGCATTTCGCGTACGTTTCTACCCCTGGGTTTAACAGTTTAGAAAAAGAGTGCCACACTCTGTTTTCGATTTCCGAAAAAAACCAAGTCCCTCTGCCTTTTTTTCGTGTAATCGTTCTCAAGTTCTCTCGGGAAGGATCTAAAACACTTCCTTACTATCGCTGGCTCTCTCTTTGTGTAAGTCAATAATATCTTTCTTGTATCATGAAAACACACCATCTAGCTGTTATTACAAACCTACTCCTAGGTTTGTAATAACGGCTGACGAAGGACCGCAGTCCGAAAGCTACCGAAAATAAATTTTATTTTATTTTATTTGACCTCCATACAGTAGCAGAACTTTTATTAAATTTTACATAATAGTATAATATTGTTACATGAGTGGGACACGGCCTATTTTTCACATGAATAAGTTTTATAGAGAGCTATTCACAAGACAGACTGCATTACGGGCTTCGTCTGGGGCTCGGGGTTTTCTGATCACTTCGATCGAAAAATTCAGTTAACTATAAGTTATCGGACAATTTACAGATAATTTTCCGAATATATCTCTCGCTCGTTTCTTCGGTGACATATTAGTTCAAATACATTTCATATTGTTTAGCTGATTAAGTTTTTATGTTTATAAACATAACTGTTTTTTTAAACATAATAAGTTTACTATTGCCTATGTTTGCGAAAATAATTTTTACCCGAAAAACCACGAAGAGCTTTAGCTAATTATTTTGGTAGCTGTTATTTTATTTTTTTAGGAAAAGGCCAAACAGATTATAGCTTCGTAATAGAAAGAAATTTAACATATTTCCGAGAAAAGATAACATCGTTTTTTTGAACAAATTTTACCGTCATTTATTAATCAAAAATATTTTTCAAATCAAATAGAAAGAATGCTAATATAAACGAACAACAAAAAATATACAATTATCCAAATTCTTTATTACTCGACTAAATTTATTTCAAATATATCGTATAATTCGGGTAATAATGCTAGATCTAAATTCAATATTCTTCGGCTTTAAGCAAATAACATAAACCTAAATACGTCATAACTTTTGAATTCCAATTAGAGAGGCTAGAAATGAATTAAGATGTATGTTCTTTGACCCATTCCCCTGAAGAAACCAGGTGGTACTAGTACCGTTGAAGAAACCAGGGGGTACTTGTACTGTTGAAGAAACCAGGGGGTACTTGTTCTGTTGAAGAAACCAGGTGGTACTTGTACTGTTGAAGAAACCAGGGGGTACTTGTTCTGTTGAAGAAACCAGGTGGTACTTGCACTGTTGAAGAAACCAGGTGGTACTTGTACTGTTGAAGAAACCAGTTGGTACTTGTACTATTAATGATACCTCACGAAACGTTTTCTGAAAATATTGTTTTTTTTTCGTGTACCATAAAACATCCGATATTGCCAATCTAATTTTAGTAGCGACAAAATACGTATTCCATTAATTTAGGAAGATTTGAATTAAAGCAGAAGTCTGTAATAACCTCTTTGGGAGGAAGTATGAAAGCTTAATCAAATCCAGTAACAAAATTATTCGGTCGTGGTGCTAAGTAAGTGTAACCTAGGAGCAACAAATACAACACCCCACAAAAGGAGAACGCAACCCGTCAAAAGTTGTGGATTTCCTTGTGTACATTTTCCATTATCTAGACGCTTTAGCGCCTGCTGCCGTCGGAAGGGGAAAATTGTCTTCCCCCCGCCCGTAAAACGTTCAGCGTAAAAGCTCGTGACGCTCGTCCAATGAAATTCGTACACAACCCTTCGTTAGCGTGTTTAAAGGCTAGCTGCGTTCTCCTGGTGTTTGTTGCTCCTAGGTGTAACGGAACTGTAATATCTAACTATATCTATCTTTAAAACTCGGACTTTTATTTTCACGCGCCATATCACGCGCGTATAAATAAATTGAGGAAGGTTTTAAAATGGGAAGAAATTAATCATCCGGGAACCCGGGAATGTAATAACCTTAATAAAAGTTCAGTCTCTCTTTATCTCTCTAATTTGCATACCAGTTACTCAACGCCCCATTCAACGCAGCTTCCAAAGACACTAAAGGAACGATTACAATTTTTCATCGATATTTTAAAATTACCAACAAACCCAAGGGTCAGCCCCCCTTTCATTCGAACGAACCTTTCATATAGAAAATGACCGTTGATTAGCTTCCAAGCCAAAAGTAAATCATCCAAAAAGGACCAGTGGTGTCCGATTCACTCTTCAAATCCCCGATAGTAGGGCGCCTTACTAGTTATCAGGTAAATATTATAGGTTTATTCTACCATGCAAAATTATGTTTGAATATATGCAGTACATAAGTGATCGTTGGCCCGCGTAGTTAACAAACATCCATCCATCCATCCATACGCCGAAAATGGTGCATATTACACTTCAAAGAAAAAATTAAACCATAAATTTATCATTATGAAATTCAGTAATGTTATTTGTAACGCAATAGTGAAATTTATATTTTAGTACATGAATTTAGCTCATTTTAACTTGGCGAGTATTTCAGTGAATTGAGCCAGTATAGCCGTTACTCGACAATATCTTCTTTCCACCAAGATTTTAAGCACATCATAGACGAAATCGTTTCCGGGCCCAAACTTCCTCTCTTGAAAGTAACTAGGTCGGAGCCTAAAGAAAATATTTGTTCTGCGGGAACTGACGTCGTTGGAAATGCTAGGTAATCCCTAGCCATTTTTGCAACTCCAGGATAAACCTCTTCGTTAGCCTTAAATGTTACGTGTATGATATGAATATAGTATAACCTATTTTTTACCATTGAAATATTGAATTTAATGTTAAGGAAACAGTGAAAATTTTAACTAATAAAAATAATAATAATAATAATAATAATAATAACAATAATAATAATAATCAGCTAGTGTAACACCCAAGGCACAACCTTGGGCCTAAGTCATCAAGCGACTTTTAAAGCCATTAATTCAGGTGGCCGGGTTACAATGCATAGGAGGGTGAGGGCAAGCCCTTCATGTCACGCGAGCCAACAACCCACTACACTAACTATTACCGTTAAGTAACTAATAATATAATTGCACGCATTTGGTCTAATCTAACCCAAATAGTTTGGGAACAATTACTTCCGTCTTTCTTAGGCTACCCAATAAAAAATGTCAAATGGTTTTTGGAATTCTCTTTGCCGTCGAGAAAGTAAAGTATTAGCTACCAGTTTGCTATATAACCCTAAAATATTTCTTTTTACTCCGGCCCTTCCAATTCTTTTTCAGTTTTCGCGTTACGTAAAAGCATAAGTTAATAATTTTCTTTAATACGTTTGTCGCTTCGGGAAATATTTTACCGAGAGCTATTCACGCAGTGACGTCATTGACACGAGAGCTAGTGGACGCACAACGGCGCTGAAGCCCAATATGGTCTCTCTCTTGTGACTAGCTCTCAGTAAACGTTTCGAGTGTGAAGAATACGAAGTGTCATACTTATATAAAATTATTTTAAACTTATGGTAAAAGTGAACTCCCTGCAAAGTTTTACGTAGGTTTATGTTAGAAACATTTTTAGAAACTAACCTTCCACCACTGTAACACGTTAGTTTTTGGGGGTTGAAGGTCATCTTTAAGGTATTTCAGTATTTCGGCGCTCTTGGTTAATCTCAATGGCCTTTTAGGATAGTATGCGAAAATACCAAGTGTATCTTCAGATGTATTTGTAGAAGTTGAAGGGATGGAGGTTTTATCATAGTAATTGTTGAAGACAGAAAGTACTTTCGCTTTAATCATTTTGGCCACTAGCACAGTCAAAATAAAATAAATTTCCAGTGAACCCGGAAAAAAATGGGTACAAGCAACTCTCAACGGTTTTGGGTTCTAAATGGTCTCTTTATCATGTAAAAAAATTATACCACTTTATGCGAAGGGGAACATGTCTAAAAATGGCCGCCATTTGGTTTATTTTTAGTTTTTTGACGTTCTTGCGTGAATGATACTACATAGGGCTATAGTTCATTTGGAAAAGTTGTTTAGACCATAATTGTCTATCGTGTCAAATCTAATTTGTTACCATAGCATGAGCGCCACCTGGTGGGCATAGATTGAACATGTGTAACAACCGAAATTTACCCTTTTTAAGTTTTTTTTGACATTCTTGCGTGGACGATACTATATTGGCCAATACCTCCTATAGCAAAGTTGTCCAGAAACACATTTGCTATCGTTTGATATATCATTTGTTAAAATAGCGTAAGTGCCTCCTGGTGGGAAAAGATGGAAGTAAGGTCCATTTTCGTCTGGGATTTAATAGCAGAAATAATTAATATTTTTTATTCATAGTAAAATTATTTTATTTATGCATTTTAGTGTTATTATATGCGCATTTGTAAAATTTTATGTAAGTTTAAGTCACTATTTTAAGATAAAACATAAATATTAAAAATTCTTCACAATCGGACACGTCTTCATTCTGTTCCTCATTTTCTTTATAAGAGTTGAGACAGCCGATTCCTTTGCATTCACCGCACATGGCCGAACAGTTCTAGCCATATTTTGGACAAGAACAAGCTTTACCGCAGTTACTAACTTTACATCCACAAAATATAAGATGTAAAATCCTTTCCGGAGCTGGAGCTTCTTCGGAACGAATAGGTTCCAAAACGTTATTATTTATTTTCCAACCCCATAATTCGGGTTCCAAACTTTCCCCTAGCCATTCTTGGGTTTGGTAGTATACCCTTTCGATATGGTATTTTGCAGCTTGCGACGTGGGAGCAAAGAATATAAAGCCCCAGGAATGGAAGGATTGATATTATTGGCCGAGCTAGAAACTTACGGCAAAGTAAATCAGAGTAACCGGAAACGGTTTCCGCAACCCGGTCTCTCTTTAAAAACGAGAGGCGCAAAAGTTCCACTAGACGGAGCTACACCTTCCATTCCTGGGGCTTTATATTCTTTGGTGTAAGGAAGCGAGGCTAATTCAAAAGAACTTTTCAAAAGTTGCCTCGAAGCGAAGTTGTTGTACATAAGAAATCTATGTTCGTAAAGAGTTTTGGTTCTAGCATTTGCACCGTAAAGTTTTAAAATAATTTCATCTCCAGCTTTCATAAGCTCTTGGCGATCTGAGTTTCTTATGTTGAAGAATTTGGCATTTTGAATTAAACTTGGATTATCCACGAAAAGTTTAAGGACTTTATTCTTTCCTTTCTTATAAAAAGAAGACGTTGTATCGCAACCCGAAAAGGCATGAATAAAAGGCAAAATTTCAGCTCTATCTTTTAGTTTCGTCTTCAAACTGTGGATATCTGTAATTTTGTCAGGTTTGGTATTTTTTCCAGGTCTTATCATAAAAAATCAATTTTTTTACAATGATATATTAGCAAAACCATTATATCCGTGTCGTCAGCAACAATAAATACGTGGTTATTTCTTCGTTTCAGTCCCAACGAAGTTGTTATTACTACAGTATCTGCGTCAGAGGGATGGGGTCTTCGCCGGGCTCGCGGACTTCTCAGACTCAAATAGGCCCTTTCTTCTTTGAATAACAAAAAAAAAGCAGATGGAACTTGGAAGGTTGATTTAAGGGGGAGTTCGGATCAATGAAGGCACAGATATTGGAAATTTTTTAGAATTGAAGAGTTTTTTTTTGTAATTACTTTAAAAAGCAAAATCTATTTCTAAAATAATTTCCATCAATTTTTTCTCACCTTTTATATATTTTAAAATTCTTTCCTTAAATTTGAGCCTTGAAACTGTAACAGTAAACTGAGAAAATTTTCAATTGTTAAGGATTACGTGTAAAATTACAGCATTTAAATTGCTGAAACTCATTATAGAACTTAAACTAGTAAAAAAGTCATCAATAAAAGAGATTTGCAATCAATTTAATCAAAAAAATTATTAAAGTTAACATGCCGTATATTGTGAACCCAAAGTTACGACTGAATGACTTATTTCAATTCGACTAGGTCTTTCTTGAAAGTCTCTTTAACAATTCAAACAGGCTACTGCAGTGTAACTGCACACATTTCATCAGGTCTTTCTAGAAAGAAATGTGGTCAATTGGTCATATTAATGTAACTCTAATGTCCCTCTTTTTTACTACCAGCGGGTTCTTGACTTGTGAGGGTCTTCAGTTTTTCATGATGCATGCCAAATTTAAATACTGAAGTATTCTACTTTAAACCAGAAGTTTAAAATAATAAGTGCAGACTTGAATAGATAGAATTTAGTACATGTCTGTTTTATAAATTCATTAAATTCATTAAGAGAATTAGCTTACATAGAAAGTTGCAAACTCCTTTGACCGTTTAATTTCATATGTATTTATACAAAATTTTAATTTAACATATAAAACTGTAAATTTATTAAGGTTATAATATTTTGCGAGTATTAGTTTGAAACACAAAACTGCAGATGTTTCAAAAAACCGAATCCAGTTACGACAGCATAGCAGACGTCTATACAGGTCTTCCACATTTGATATATAAAATTTTCCTCTTGGGATAATTTTATTAAATGAAAAATCCCGTTTTTCGCGTTTTTGACCAAGAAATTTCCATTTTGTATCCCTCACTCTTAATACTAATTTATATAGATATTCAGATTAATTTTGAAAATGAATCCAAATTTAAGGTTTTATTTATTACAAAATTACTTACATTTGAATAATTTTTGCAAAAACATATTATCAAAAGTTGCTTTAGATATTTAGATCATGACTATCATTACTTTGATAACGACCCTTTATTAAATTTCCCTCGAAATTTCCATCGTTTTTCCCGTTTTTCCTCTTGAATTGCATTATTCCCTTTTAGCGTTTTTAAAGGTTGAAAAATTCCGGAAAAAGGAAAAATTCCCCGCATATGGAAGCACTGCGTCTATAGCATTGAAAATAAATGCCAGAAATAAGCGTTTCAAAAATATCGTGCCTTATCAAGCAACATAACTCAGCTCGTAGTATGTCTTTTTCTTTCAAATCTTTTTATCCCACAGCCCTATTTTATATCCATGGCGGCCGATTTTAAAATTAATTTTAAATATTTCCATTAGAATATACATAACTCTGAACTAATCACGCGTACTCCTTTACAATTGAAAATTTTCTCAGTTTACTGTTACAGTTTCAAGGCTCAAATCTAAGGAAAGGGTTTTAAAATATATAAAAGGTGAGAAAAAATTGATGGAAATTATTATATAGATATATATTTTGCTTTTTAAAATAATTCCAAAAAATAACTCTTTAATTCATAAATATTTCCAATATCTGTGCCTTTATTGATCCGAACCACCCTTAAATCAATCTTCCAAGTTCCAACTGCTTTGATAAAAGCATTTTTACCTCTCCGAGGGGACTTTGTACCCTAGGAGGGGTTATACAACCACCGTGTCTGTCTGTCTGTGGGTCTGTCTGTCTGAGCTGCGAACGCGTTCGCATTTTCGGAGCAAAGTGTAATCGCTGCGTAAGCAGTTTCTTAGAATCAGGGAAAAGGTTTTTCCAAAAACGCCCTCATTTTGCCATTGGGTGTAGTATAATATTTTCTTAGGCTGCGATTCGAACCCGAGCCCACCTGTATGACAGGTGAGCGTTCTACCGCAGAACCACGGATACAGTTACGCTTCATTGAAAATTAAAAACTCCTCCGAGGAGAGGTATATTTTGGCTTGCCAACTTGTTTATTTAATATATTTGGTCGTACAGAACGAAAAGGTAACCAAATCACGTGACCCTCAACCATTTTTGGAACCACATATCCCGGGTAGCAAAATATCGTTGATTAACCGTTTTTAAACGGTTGATAATAAGCTATAAGGTAAACGTTGATAGTACATAGCGCGATGACCGGTGATTAGACGTGTTTTGTAACGTATAATAAAACGTTAATATATATACAAAGAATAACCAATTATCAACGTTATTACCATAAACGTATTTGAAACGTTTATAACCCAACGTATTTAAAACGTTTTAAATCACGTTTAATTAACCATTTTATCTACATATAATTATAACTAAAATTATCCGCGTTGAAATGAATCCTATCAATTTAGTTTGTAATGCCAGTTTCTAAATAAAAAGACCAAAATGCCTTAGAAAGAACTGCTTTATATTTATTTACCAGAAATATTTTTTCTTACAATATTTTCAAAATCAGGTAATCCAAATGGCTAACTTGTCACTCCCAAAGAGTTAAACTTTATGTAACAACTTTAAGCAAAAGGGTTTTTGACGGAGAGTTCAATTACAAATATTTCTACTGAAGGTGCTCCTGCAAGCTGCTGTATAGCAGAACCCGGCTTAAAATATAATCCTCTATTATATTTTAAACTGAGTTCTGCTCGCAGGAGCTCCTTCAAAAGAATTATTTATAATTGAACCCTCCCTCAACTACTTTTTTAGCTATTGTCATTATCTTCCTGTATTATATATACTCAGAAATTTGCATTTTACTTCAAATAGAAAAGGCAAATTTTAAATATTGGTAAAATTTGGATTATTTTACCCTAACCTAACATTAATTTAACAACTTGGAATTATATTTCAAGAAAAATGTTTAGAATTTTGGCTCAGGGTGAAAAAAATTATTTGATCTCCAACTTCAAGTATATTTCCTCCCGCTTCAAGATAAAAATTAAAGGTAGATGGAATATTTCTGAACCAATTTGACCATCTCTTTATATGAAAGCTTATTTTACACTAAACTAACATTAATTTAACAACTTGGAATTATATTTCAAGAAAAATGTTTAGAATTTTGGCTCAAGGTGAAAAAATTTATTTATAATCTCCAACTTCAAGTATATTTCCTCCCGCTTAAAGGTAGATGGAATATTTCTGGACCAATTAGATCATCTCCTTATATGAAAGCTTATTTTACCCTAAACTAACATTAATTTAACAACTTGGAATTATAATTCAAGAAAAATGTTTAGAATTTTGGCTCAAGGTGAAAAAATTTATTTTATCTCAAACTTGAAGTATATTTCCTTGAAGTTAGTTGAAATATTCCTGGGCCAATTTGGCAATCTCCTTATATTATTAAGCCACAGAAGAGTAGACCCAACGCAACTTAGTTTTTATTATATTTTAAACTGGGTTCTGCTATAAAGCAGCTCGCAGGAGTTCCTTCCGTAGACACATGTGTAATTGAACTCTCCCTCAAATACTTTTATAGCTATTATTGTCATCATCTTCCTGTATAATATATACGGTCCCTATCTGTGGGGCTAGGGTGGCCACTGGATTTGCAGTCCATACTTATGGGAGCGTCTGGGTCTATTGAGCCATGTACCAGGCTCCTGGGGTTATAGTTTATAACAAGTCGGCCCAGGCCGTAATATTAGTTCCACATCAGTGTATTCGAGTGGGCAAACCCATACACCCTTAGTAGACACAGGTAGGCAAACTAATACAAAAAACGTTGAGGCTACGTGATTTCTTATCGTTTGATATATAAATTGCCATCCTAAGTTAAAGAGTGGGTGCCACCCACCCTCAGGATACCCTGGTGGGCAAACCAATTTAAAAGCTGTTGAGGGAATGTGATTTCCTATCGTTTGATATATAATTTACCATCCTATGAAAAAGAGTGGCCACCACCCACCCTCAGGATACGCGGGTTGGCAAACCAATACAAAAGCTGTTGAGGCCATGTGATTTCGTATTATCTCGGTGATTAAATTAGTATTTTCTTAAAGCAGATATTTAATATGGATTATTAACAACTGCATAATTCATATTATTGCAAGAATGTATTTATGTACTAAGAATATGGCAAGACGGAGATTCTGTCCCCATGGTCGCATACTTTTCAGAACTCCAAACTACAACACAGATCGCTCCGGCTTTGCGGTTAATTGTGTGGCCAAAGATGGCCACTATAATAGCTTTTTGTATCTGACTCAAATATTAATTTTGCCTTCTCTGGAAAACGCGGCTCCGTGATGCCAGTAGGAGTATGGGGGCTGACAAAAAAGTGGGTGGGCTCGTGGTCTTGTTGGTGCTCTGTCTGTCTCAGTCTTTATTTTCATAAAATGCCTTTGAAACCCGTTAAACGTTCAAGGTTCAAGGTTTTATTGTAACTCGTACATACGTACACTTTATCCTAAGTACGGCCAACTTTGATCTTGTCTTAAAAAAGGTGCCAGCTACAGTGATTGCATATTGGTGGTTTCGAAATTACGATGTCATCACGTGTGGTTGTTTCGAAATTTCGATGTCATCACATGTGGTTGTTTGGAAATTTCGATGTCTTCACGTGTGGTTGTTTTGAAATTTCGATGTTATCACGTTTGGTTGTTTCGAAATTTCGATGTCATCACGTGTGGTTATTTCGAAATTTCGATGTCATCACATGTGGTTGTTTCGAAATTTCGATGTCATCACGTGTGGTGATTTCGAAATTTCGATGTCAACACGTGTGGTTGTTTCGAAATTTCGATGTCATCACGTGTGGTTGTTTTGAAATTTCGATGTCATCACGTGTGGTTGTTTCGAAATTTCGATGTCATCACGCGTGGTTGTTTCGAAATTTTGATGTTATCACGTTTGGTTGTTTCGAAATTTCGATGTCATCACGTGTGGTTGTTTCGAAATTTCGATGTTATCACGTTTGGTTGTTTCGAAATTTCGATGTCATCACGTGTGGTTGTTTCGAAAATTTCGATGTCTCATCACGTGTGGTTGTTTTGAAATTTCGATGTCATCACGTGTGGTGGTTTCGAAATTTCGATGTCATCACGTGGGGCTATCGTAACTATGCATCTTTTGTTCTAACTGTGAACAAATTCTATAAAATTCATTAGGGCGCGGTAAATAAAACTATAACCAAACCAAATTATACATTATTCGCGGGATTAAGGTGCGTGGCTCGCACGGCGATTGTGAAGTTGTTTGACTCGTTTCAAATTAATTTTTGTTGAAATGGTTAAAGCTATTTTCATAAGTTATAACTTACTACTTGATATGTTACTTAATTATTATTGCAAGAATGTATTTATGTACTAAGAATATGGCAAGACGGAGATTCTGTCCCTATGGTCGCATACTTTTCAGAACTCCAAACTACAACACAGATCGCTCCGGCTTTGCGGTTAATTGCGTGGCCAAAGATGGGCACTATAATAGCTTTTTGTATCTGACTCAAGTATTAATTTTGCCTTCTCTAGAAAACGCGGCTCCGTGATGCCAGTAGGAGTATGGGGGCTGACAAAAAAGTGGGTGGGCTCGTGGTCTTGTTGGTGCTCTGTCTGTCTCAGTCTTTATTTTCATAATATGCCTTTGAAACACGTTAAACGTTCAAGGTTCAAGGTTTTATTGTAACTCGTGCATACGTACACTTTATCCTAAGTACGGCCAGCTTTGATCTTGTCTTAAAAAAGGTGCCAGCTACAGTGATTGCATATTGGTGGTTTCGAAATTACGATGTCATCACGTGTGGTTGTTTCGAAATTTCGATGTCATCACGTGTGGTTGTTTCGAAATATCAATGTCATCACGTGTGGTGGTTTCGAAATTTCGATGTCATAACGTGTGGTGGTTTCGAAATTTCGATGTCATCACGTGTGGTTATTTCGAAATTTCGATGTCATCACATGTGGTTGTTTCGAAATTTCGATGTCATCACGTGTGGTGATTTCGAAATTTCGATGTCAACACGTGTGGTTGTTTCGAAATTTCGATGTCATCACGTGTGGTTGTTTTGAAATTTCGATGTCAACACGTGTGGTGGTTTCGAAATTTCGATGTCATCACGTGGGGATATCGTAACTATGCATCTTTTGTGTTAACTGTAAACAAATTCTAAAAAATTCATTAGGGCGCGGTAAATAAAACTATAACCAAACCAAATTATACATTATTCGCGGGATTAAGGTGCGTGGCTCGCACGGCGATTGTGAAGTTGTTTGACTCGTTTCAAATTAATTTTTGTTGAAATGGTTAAAGCTATTTTCATAAGTTATAACTTACTACTTGATATGTTACTTAATTATTATTGCAAGAATGTATTTATGTACTAAGAATATGGCAAGACGGAGATTCTGTCCCTATGGTCGCATACTTTTCAGAACTCCAAACTACAACACAGATCGCTCCGGCTTTGCGGTTAATTGCGTGGCCAAAGATGGGCACTATAATAGCTTTTTGTATCTGACTCAAGTATTAATTTTGCCTTCTCTAGAAAACGCGGCTCCGTGATGCCAGTAGGAGTATGGGGGCTGACAAAAAAGTGGGTGGGCTCGTGGTCTTGTTGGTGCTCTGTCTGTCTCAGTCTTTATTTTCATAATATGCCTTTGAAACACGTTAAACGTTCAAGGTTCAAGGTTTTATTGTAACTCGTGCATACGTACACTTTATCCTAAGTACGGCCAGCTTCGATCTTGTCTTAAAAAAGGTGCCAGCTACAGTGATTGCATATTGGTGGTTTCGAAATTACGATGTCATCACGTGTGGTTGTTTCGAAATTTCGATGTCATCACGTGTGGTTGTTTCGAAATATCAATGTCATCACGTGTGGTGGTTTCGAAATTTCGATGTCATAACGTGTGGTGGTTTCGAAATTTCGATGTCATCACGTGTGGTTATTTCGAAATTTCGATGTCATCACATGTGGTTGTTTCGAAATTTCGATGTCATCACGTGTGGTGATTTCGAAATTTCGATGTCAACACGTGTGGTTGTTTCGAAATTTCGATGTCATCACGTGTGGTTGTTTTGAAATTTCGATGTCAACACGTGTGGTGGTTTCGAAATTTCGATGTCATCACGTGGGGATATCGTAACTATGCATCTTTTGTGTTAACTGTAAACAAATTCTAAAAAATTCATTAGGGCGCGGTAAATAAAACTATAACCAAACCAAATTATACATTATTCGCGGGATTAAGGTGCGTGGCTCGCACGGCGATTGTGAAGTTGTTTGACTCGTTTCAAATTAATTTTTGTTGAAATGGTTAAAGCTATTTCCATAAGTTATAACTTACTACTTGATATGTTACTTAATTATTATTGCAAGAATGTATTTATGTACTAAGAATATGGCAAGACGGAGATTCTGTCCCTATGGTCGCATACTTTTCAGAACTCCAAACTACAACACAGATCGCTCCGGCTTTGCGGTTAATTGCGTGGCCAAAGATGGGCACTATAATAGCTTTTTGTATCTGACTCAAGTATTAATTTTGCCTTCTCTAGAAAACGCGGCTCCGTGATGCCAGTAGGAGTATGGGGGCTGACAAAAAAGTGGGTGGGCTCGTGGTCTTGTTGGTGCTCTGTCTGTCTCAGTCTTTATTTTCATAATATGCCTTTGAAACACGTTAAACGTTCAAGGTTCAAGGTTTTATTGTAACTCGTGCATACGTACACTTTATCCTAAGTACGGCCAGCTTTGATCTTGTCTTAAAAAAGGTGCCAGCTACAGTGATTGCATATTGGTGGTTTCGAAATTACGATGCCATCACATGTGGTTGTTTCGAAATTTCGATGTCATCACGTGTGGTTGTTTCGAAATATCAATGTCATCACGTGTGGTGGTTTCGAAATTTCGATGTCATAACGTGTGGTGGTTTCGAAATTTCGATGTCATCACGTGTGGTTATTTCGAAATTTCGATGTCATCACATGTGGTTGTTTCGAAATTTCGATGTCATCACGTGTGGTGATTTCGAAATTTTGATGTTATCACGTTTGGTTGTTTCGAAATTTCGATGTCATCACGTGTGGTTGTTTCGAAATTTCGATGTTATCACGTTTGGTTGTTTCGAAATTTCGATGTCATCACGTGTGGTTGTTTCGAAAATTTCGATGTCTCATCACGTGTGGTTGTTTTGAAATTTCGATGTCATCACGTGTGGTGGTTTCGAAATTTCGATGTCATCACGTGGGGCTATCGTAACTATGCATCTTTTGTTCTAACTGTGAACAAATTCTATAAAATTCATTAGGGCGCGGTAAATAAAACTATAACCAAACCAAATTATACATTATTCGCGGGATTAAGGTGCGTGGCTCGCACGGCGATTGTGAAGTTGTTTGACTCGTTTCAAATTAATTTTTGTTGAAATGGTTAAAGCTATTTTCATAAGTTATAACTTACTACTTGATATGTTACTTAATTATTATTGCAAGAATGTATTTATGTACTAAGAATATGGCAAGACGGAGATTCTGTCCCTATGGTCGCATACTTTTCAGAACTCCAAACTACAACACAGATCGCTCCGGCTTTGCGGTTAATTGCGTGGCCAAAGATGGGCACTATAATAGCTTTTTGTATCTGACTCAAGTATTAATTTTGCCTTCTCTAGAAAACGCGGCTCCGTGATGCCAGTAGGAGTATGGGGGCTGACAAAAAAGTGGGTGGGCTCGTGGTCTTGTTGGTGCTCTGTCTGTCTCAGTCTTTATTTTCATAATATGCCTTTGAAACACGTTAAACGTTCAAGGTTCAAGGTTTTATTGTAACTCGTGCATACGTACACTTTATCCTAAGTACGGCCAGCTTTGATCTTGTCTTAAAAAAGGTGCCAGCTACAGTGATTGCATATTGGTGGTTTCGAAATTACGATGTCATCACGTGTGGTTGTTTCGAAATTTCGATGTCATCACGTGTGGTTGTTTCGAAATATCAATGTCATCACGTGTGGTGGTTTCGAAATTTCGATGTCATAACGTGTGGTGGTTTCGAAATTTCGATGTCATCACGTGTGGTTATTTCGAAATTTCGATGTCATCACATGTGGTTGTTTCGAAATTTCGATGTCATCACGTGTGGTGATTTCGAAATTTCGATGTCAACACGTGTGGTTGTTTCGAAATTTCGATGTCATCACGTGTGGTTGTTTTGAAATTTCGATGTCAACACGTGTGGTGGTTTCGAAATTTCGATGTCATCACGTGGGGATATCGTAACTATGCATCTTTTGTGTTAACTGTAAACAAATTCTAAAAAATTCATTAGGGCGCGGTAAATAAAACTATAACCAAACCAAATTATACATTATTCGCGGGATTAAGGTGCGTGCCTCGCACGGCGATTGTGAAGTTGTTTGACTCGTTTCAAATTAATTTTTGTTGAAATGGTTAAAGCTATTTTCATAAGTTATAACTTACTACTTGATATGTTACTTAATTATTATTGCAAGAATGTATTTATGTACTAAGAATATGGCAAGACGGAGATTCTGTCCCTATGGTCGCATACTTTTCAGAACTCCAAACTACAACACAGATCGCTCCGGCTTTGCGGTTAATTGCGTGGCCAAAGATGGGCACTATAATAGCTTTTTGTATCTGACTCAAGTATTAATTTTGCCTTCTCTAGAAAACGCGGCTCCGTGATGCCAGTAGGAGTATGGGGGCTGACAAAAAAGTGGGTGGGCTCGTGGTCTTGTTGGTGCTCTGTCTGTCTCAGTCTTTATTTTCATAATATGCCTTTGAAACACGTTAAACGTTCAAGGTTCAAGGTTTTATTGTAACTCGTGCATACGTACACTTTATCCTAAGTACGGCCAGCTTTGATCTTGTCTTAAAAAAGGTGCCAGCTACAGTGATTGCATATTGGTGGTTTCGAAATTACGATGCCATCACATGTGGTTGTTTCGAAATTTCGATGTCATCACGTGTGGTTGTTTCGAAATATCAATGTCATCACGTGTGGTGGTTTCGAAATTTCGATGTCATAACGTGTGGTGGTTTCGAAATTTCGATGTCATCACGTGTGGTTATTTCGAAATTTCGATGTCATCACATGTGGTTGTTTCGAAATTTCGATGTCATCACGTGTGGTGATTTCGAAATTTCGATGTCAACACGTGTGGTTGTTTCGAAATTTCGATGTCATCACGTGTGGTTGTTTTGAAATTTCGATGTCAACACGTGTGGTGGTTTCGAAATTTCGATGTCATCACGTGGGGATATCGTAACTATGCATCTTTTGTGTTAACTGTAAACAAATTCTAAAAAATTCATTAGGGCGCGGTAAATAAAACTATAACCAAACCAAATTATACATTATTCGCGAGATTAAGGTGCGTGGCTCGCACGGCGATTGTGAAGTTGTTTGACTCGTTTCAAATTAATTTTTGTTGAAATGGTTAAAGCTTTTTTCATAAGTTATAACTTACTACTTGATATGTAACTTAAAGGGCTTTATATAAAAATTGATAGGTAAAAGATAGTGGTGCTTTCTAAAGATTTTTGAATTTAAAAAAATGCATCAGGTAGGAAGTACTAAGATTTGTTTTACATTTGATTTTTAAACTTTGTGTTTTTTTTTAAATTATCGGGTAGAAAGTAATTATATTTGATATTAACTTCATATTTAAACCTTTGGAGGTATTGATAGAAAATTTTATCGGAATAGTGCTAGTGGTGCTATATTAAAAAATTTGAGAGGAAAAAAATTTATCGATTAAAGTTATTCATCTTTGATTTGAAAATGATATTTAAACTTTGCGGGGTTTAAAAAAAAATTATCGTGATAGCGATATTGGCGCCATCTTGATGATTTTGAGAGGAAAAAAGATAGGCAAAAAAGTGTCCATCTCTGATTGTGGCGTCACGATTGCCAGCGCAAATATATTATTTTGTTGAGTTTTGGAATCTTGACATCACATCTTAAATTAAGAATAATGATTTAACTTTATTGCTAATTATTATTCACTTAAAGTTTTAAATTGTGAATTTCTGCATGTTAAATAGTTTTTTTAACGTTTTTGTCCAATATTTTTATTGTCAATATTAATATACTCAGTAGCGGGTTAAGAAAGGCCAAAAATCTAGTACATTTTGCGGGAATTTGGGATTTGCCCTGTTTACGATTCAATTTCTTAGTATACCTCCTCGGTAATATAAATTTAGAAAATACCGTTTATTGTGTTATATTAATTAAATAGATAAGATTCAAAAATAGTTGTAATAATTTATGTTTAGTACTATTAGTGAGGTATACCTCCGTTTTTGTTAGTCCAGGGTAAGTATAAAACAGATTATGCCGAGATTACCACGTTGACGTTCATAAACGCACGATTTGATTATTTTTTATGAACATGGTACTAAAAATACGCTATAATGAAGCTAAAAAATAATAATATACATTAACAAATTATTGATCACTATGAAAAATACGCAATAGACCTTTCTAAAATGGAATAATATAACACGCGTAGGAACATTTAGGAATTCAACAGAAAATAGGCGAACTTCCGCTTAAGGTACTACCATTGAGTTGGGAATATTAATCTAGAGATCCAATCAAATCTGCTCCCCGCGAAACAAGTTTTTGAAAAATACGAATGTGCCGTCTGCTCTAAAATGACGAGCAAACCTTATCATATGACCCGTGGCGCCATCCATTATTTTGAAGAAAAAAAATCTTTTTGCTTGAAAACGCGTCTTATTTGAACGAACCATTGAGAAATAGACGGCGCCACGGGTAGAATGATAACGTTTTCTCGTCATTTGGGACGCCGATGGGAGCAGACGACAGTATTCTTATTTTTAAAAACTTGTTTCGCGAAATACTGAAATCCGACGTTTTGATTGGACCTCTAGATTAATATTCCCAACTCAATGGGTACTACAGGTAGATATCTGGCCTTTCTAACTGAATAAAGAGATCAATTAATAACGGCACCTAGCGAAATCCAAACTTTAATTATATTTCTATTAAAACTTAATCGAAATTAAAGTTAGAGCTATTTATATTTCTTGGAATCTGTACTGAAATTTATAAACGAAATAATTAATTTTTAAATTTATTTTCCAAAACTCGTAACTAAAGTTTGAACTGTGTGTAATCTAATATTAACTATTACATCTAGAACAAAATAAAGATAAATTTACGAAACGTAAAACTGATCTTGGCTGAGCAAAAATATTTCTTAAATATTCTGACAAGAACTGAGATAGAGATCAGTTAATAACGGACCCTAGCGAAAGTAAACTTAAATTATATTTATATTAAATCATAATTGAAATTAAAATTAAAGCCATTAGTATTTATCGGTATAGGTACTGAATTTTAAAAAAAAAATTTTAAAATTTATTTTCGAAAACTCGTAGCTAAATTTTAAGCTGTGCCAAGTGCCAAGTTGAACTACAAAATGTTCAATGCGTAACAAAATAATAAAAATATACACGGAACTCCAATTTTTTTTAGGAGAACATAAGATTAAAGTAAATATTCTAAAGAGAGCAGTATATAGTTCTAAATGACTCCATAGTTCTAGAACGAACATTTCCGAACCCTGAGAACAGTGTTTTTCAAGATGGAACAGAATTCGTTCCAAAAGGAACTAACATATTCGTAATAGAACAGTGTCAGAACCGTGAAATCTTAGAGTGTACATTTAAACAGTTTTTGTTAGGGCATTAGCACAAGCAATTCAATTCAGCGATTTATCCTATTTGTAAACTTTGCTTCAAACGGATAATTCTCAATAACCGTATTATAAGGCGAATTTCCACATGCCTAAACGAAGAAATAGAAGATAAAATATATATACAGGATGTTTTGAAGTGCTCTGCCTGGGCATTTTTTTCAGAGACTGCAAAAGATAGAGATGCGAAATTTTCAGGGTTTTATTTCTAGTGTGGGATCGCTTTAAATCCTAAATTTCAGAAAAACGGAAATAATTTCCGGTTTTTGTATAAAAAATGTTTTGACCAGTAGGTGCTAGAAAAACTTTTCAATTAGAAAGTTGTAGGCAAATGAAAGAAATGTCTGAAAGATTTAATTGAACATTTTATTCGAATAAACATAAGAATTCTTCAAGTGAAGTTCTATGATACGTCCGTTTGCCGCGATACATGTTTGGGCATGATGAGCGTCTGATCACATCAGGAGTGACAGGTTCGAAGGCTGCAATGATTTGGTGACGCAAATCTTCGATGTTCTCAACGGGCGTCACGTAAACTTGTGCTTTGATGAACCCCCACAAGAAAAAGTCCGTCGGAGTTAGGTCCGGAGACATCGCACCCATCGAACGTGACCGTTCCTGCCAACCCAACGCTGAGGGAACTCGTTGTAAAGATGCTTCACTACACATCAAGTTACGTGGGGTGGTGCGCCGTCATGTTGGTATCACATCAGTCTGTAAGCTTCCAGCTTCTAAAGCGTCTGCTCTTTGGTTCGTCCATTAGGACGATTTGGGAGGAAAAATGAAAATACGTTTTTAGGCCTACTGTAGGCCTAAATTGGCGTTTTGGTAAATTATATGTACTTTTTTAAGGGATTTAATCTTTTAACGTGATTTCTTTCATTTACGTACAAAAATGCGGAGGCTATTGGCCCCTATGGACAGCTTGTTTTTTCATCAGCTCATATCGTCGTGAAAAAGTGTTCTTTTCCAATGAAACTAATTTCTTTGAACATTTTCGACAGCACTCCACTACTTTCCCATTGAAACGTTTTTTAGCACCTACCGGTGAAAAATATTTTTTACAAAAACCCGAAATTATTTCTGATTTTTCTGAAATTAGGATTTAAAGCGATATCACACTAGAAATACTACCCTGAAAATTTCGCAACTCTATCTCTTGCAGTTTCTGAAAAAAATGCCTAGTCAGAGCAATTCAAAACACCCTGTATAATAATCGGGACGTACAATGATGCCGATTCCACTGAAAGAAACAAGGATGAGGATTATACTAAGCCTCCAAACTATTTTTAAGGTTGGGTAGAAAATTTTATAATCGGTTGCAGAGAAATAGCATCTTGCGAAGAGGAGGAGGGGAACGTGGTAGCCAACAACACGGACCTGACCTGGTTAAAGACATTTTCAACCTATCCAATTTTTTACCGCTCTGGACTGCGATCATGACCCCTTATTTTCAAGCTCAAAATATTATTGCAAGCAGGAATCTATACCCCTACTTGGAATGCTTTTAGTGGTAGGTTTTAGTCTCGATGTGGCTGACGGTTTTTCGTCACTTTGTTAACTAAACAACTAACAACGTGAGAGGGGAGCGTGTGTGGAGGTTATTTTTTTTTCTCGTAGGCGGGGCGAAATCCGTCAGAGTTATCTTACCATACGCGATTCGGCAGGATAAGCATTCCAAGTAGAGGGATGTATTCCTGTCACAAGTAGTACCACCGTTGAGAGTAGTTTCAACGATCTCAAGAACCGAGAGTTCAGCGATAAATCTTTGCATTTGATAATTGATTATTTTCTTAAGAGACATATTAAATCTATCGAATCGAATATGAAACTAGCCGCGTCCAAGTCCACTATTTCAGAAAGTATCGAGCATAAGTTGACCGTTACTGAAAATCTAGTGTGCGAGTCACCCATTTCACATATTATTTCAAGGATTCCTGGTAAATATAAGTCGATTTTATAGATAGGTTTTTGTGGACCAAATTTTAGAGACGCTTTCTTCGGTTTAAATTCATGATCAATCGTGGATCCTAAAATGTGGTTTGTCGGAATTAATAATAAAGCCGGATTTTCGGATTGTGAAAATCAACGAACGCCTGTAGAAATGATCCAATTGTGCCGCTTCCGTGAATTTGGTTAGTAAAATCAAGGATTGTAAAACCGAAAAATCTAGCTTTAAAATCAATTACATTTTACACTTTCGAACTTAGGTCTCCTTATAAAAACATGTTTCTTTATTATTAGAAGATGATAGTACGAGATGCTACTTAAGTGAGCTCAACTCAAATATTAATGATGAAATTTACTTTTAATGTGATAAGCCCAAACTGGTACGTTAGTTCAGAAATATATTATTGAAAATTGAGTCTTAGATCTAGCCTTTCAAAATTTTTAAGGGTATAGAAAAAGGTTCCAAATTTGGTAAAACTGCGCAAAAGGGTTGGGTTTTCCAATGTGAATCATATTTAAATGGCTGATTTTGAGAATCTAGGTATCCTAGGTAACCTGGCCAGATGTAAGATATAAGAGGTAGTAGTCACAAAACAAATGCACTTAATTTTAAGAAACCGTAGATTAGCCGTCTGAATGGTCTAAACCATTGATGAAATTCCTCCAAGCTCGGGTGAGATATAATCGGCCTAGTGAAAATGCTAGATTGACAAAAATAATAAAAATGAGAACTATAGTTATTAGAGCCCGTTTTCAGGTCAAAATTTAATATAGTGAAACCCATTGCTTTCAAACTTAAAAGAAAACCAAGGGTTGGCTTAAACTTTACGCTAAACGAAAAGCCTCGATATGCATGTAAATATCACCAGGAAAGTACGTTTTTTACTTTTAAATTTTAAAAAACCCCGGTTCGTGGACAAGCTCTGATTGGTTACTGTAATTTCGACAAAAAATAGCTCGTACTCTAAGCTGTGCTTTTTTTTAAATGAAGTGGTCATTAAGTTAACTTGAAATTTTGTAGAGTATTCTGAAAATAAAAGAGTTCAATTTCTCCGGTAATAAAGTATATCTCCGAGTAATTCTTCATGGTTTATTTCTTATTGCTTAATTCTAATTTTATTTTACTTATTTTTATTGCTGTAATTTAAAAAAAGTATTTCAACTAACCAATTTCTCAATATTAATTTACTTAAATTCTAATCCGGTAACGTCCAACTTTTTATTTCAACGGTGCAACAGAGTGCAAAAGGGGTGCGTTTTATTACACGGCTCAAAGAGGTTAATATCTAACTTATAGGGGTAAACATTAAATTGACCCTCAAGATTTAAATAAGCAATTGTGGTGTTACGCGAATAGTACAACACCAAATGCTAATGGTGCTTATTTTCTTTCTGAATTTTGTTACTCTTATAAATTAATATTTAGCACTTTAAGGTCTGTTTTGAGTCGGCAAGTGGTTCAAAATGTAAGGTCAACATACCGGCTTCAAAAGGGATCAAAGACGTATACTTACGCGGAATTATCTCTAATACTTTAAAGACCTTTAGAGTCGGTATTTGGACCACGACCCACAAGCAATTTTTTGAGCAAGCCCGATCCATGTTCATTAGACATTTTGTACTCATTGGAACCCATAGAACACGCCCCGGAATTATTTTAATACTTATACGTAACACCCTGAATATGAAAGAAAAAGATTTAGCTACTCTGTTAAAGAAAAATAAATAAAGCCAAGAACTGTGTGCCGCTCACTGTGGCCAATAAGGAAACGAAATTTGAGACGATGGTGGGTAATAAAAAATGCGTTAAATTAATGGATTCATTTGAACTTTTCCAAAACCAAGTACCAAAATGTTGTGATGTTTATGCTGGTTCACCGGGCATATCACATAATTCCCTAATTACCGGTAGTATCAACATAAAATTTAGGAGATTTTTATGTTGCGTATAATATTGCCATAAGTTAATTTACATATATTGTAGTTGCATATGTAATAGTACAATTTAAATAAAAAAATGTATTTCTTATTAATATATGAAATATTTTTTATTTAAATTGTTCTATTTCATATGCAACTCAAATAAATGTCAATTTACTTATTGCAAGGCATACGCAACATTAAAAAATCTCCTATATTTTATGATGATATACTACCGGTGATTAGGGAATTATTGTATATGCCTAAGCGAAAAGCGACTCCTCTGAACAAAATTTTCTTTCAATTTTTGAACATGCATACTAAAATACAGAATGCCTAAAAATAAAGGCTAAAGATAAACGTTTTAAGGTATACAAATTAGACGATTTACTTTAAAATGGAATAAGAAATTTAATTTCCCACGAGACAATAAGCTAACGGTACCATAATGGTAGCGATTGACTTTAGCTCGAGCAATATCTTCACAATGCTGCTATTGCGTAATTTTGCCTGAAAGGCAGCCAAAACTGCTTTTAGGGCTACACCAAAACTGCTTTTATGGCTACACCAAAACGTCAAACATCAGGGATATAATAAAGGGGTGATGGAGATTTACAATTTCACAGGTCGGAGCACTCATTGAAAATTTACTAGAGATGCCAGTATGAGGTCTTTTCCCGCGAAATCCAAAATCTTTCGTTACTCTAGCTCGTGAAAATCAACGCTATAATATAGAGCCAAAAAGGAAAACTAATACCAATAAGAAAAATTTTGCTTAACACTTTTTATCACTTTTTTATTTAAACTAGGTTTCCAAGGCCTGTTGGTGGCTTGGAATAAAATGCTTATCGATGTTTATTCAAGCGTCTTTGGATACCTAGCTTTTCCATCCAAACGTATAAAATCATGTTTTTTAACGCTTTGATTTCTGCCAACCATTTTAATAAATTAATGACCGTTATGACCGCAGTGAATTGCACACGATGGTCAGAATATCGGTTTCTTCCTCAGCGTAGCTTATTTTCCCCCAAATTAAATTGAATCAAGTTAACAAGAAAGTAGAAAATTAACTTACGTTTTTACATTCTTTGTCCCTTGCCCAATGTAGATTATAATGCAATAAACAAAGTGTTTCAATATTTCTGTGAAACAAACGTTATAAGTCTCAAGTTCGGCACTTGCGAAAGGTAAAAATAAATAAAACCGTTTTTCTTATTGAACAACTAACAAGGAGACATCCCGAAGTGTAACCCACCGATTGGGTTCAAACTCGGGGGATTGGTAGACCTTCATGTAACTTAAAAAATCCTAAAGGTAATTTATTCAATGGGCAACCATTTTGCCATGGCAACGAAAAATGTTTTTGACAACACAATATATTAAATTTTCTCGTTGAAAATAACATGGGATTTTGACCTCACATTGATCAAAAGTTGATCAGTTTTGATGGTTTTTTTTATTTTTATCTATTTTTTAAATTTTTGGCTTTTTCGAAATTTTGAAGAGGGGGGGGGGGTCCTAGGAATCAGTCAGAATTCCGTGTTATTTTCAATGGGAAAATTTCCATTTGTTGTTGTCAAAAACATTTTTCGTAAAGGCAGTGTTGATGGCATGGGCTTAAGTTGGGTAACACCATATATTTGAATAGTTAGTAAATTTTATTAGAGTTTGTTGAAAGTTGTAGCAGGTAAATGATTAGCTGGCTAGGCTAATACCCAAGTCAGCGACTTTAAATGTCATTAATGCAAATGGTGGGGTAAAATGGGTAAGAGGGTGGTGGATTTTCTTTTACATTACGCGAGCCAAGAGTTCCTTATACAATCTCTTCCATCGTAAACCTCTACAAATTTTATTAGGTTTTCTTCAAAAGCCTCTTCAAGTCATCTTTTTCTGGGGCATTCCCAGGGCAATTTCCGCATTCACCCATGTTACAATCAATGTTTGATGGATTACACAGTATTTTCGCTAATCAGTGTTTATAGGTGTTTAATTCACCATTAGTAAAAGCTCCTAATTTTGCATTTTAAATCATTAATTTTACGTTTTGGTGAAATGTGCATACACAAACTGTATGTGTGCCACTTTGGTTTGCCAAAATGCAATGTTTTGGGCAAAGTTCAGCAAATTTAGAAAAACCAATTTTAAAGTTTAGGAATTTTGCCTTAAACAATGTGTATAAGCTTCCTTGAGATTACACAAAATTAGTCGTTTGGACCTTTTTCATTTCATTCCATTTGAATCGGCTACTGTTATACAATCCTTAATTCCGAGCATTGCTCTACTGACTTCATCATTTTCATAAAATGAATGAACGGTATCAACAACATATTTCGAAAGGTTTTTACCAGGTTTTGTATTAGGACTTTCTAAAATACCCTTTTCTTCTACAATTATTTTGGCTTGTCTCACTATATAATTTGGTGCGTTAAATTCCCGCATTATTTGCCTAATACCACATTTTTTTGGAAGACAGGTAAGTATGAGAATCATCACCTTTTAAGCTCTACTTGTAGAACTAGAAAACGTGTTTTTAAGGTTTCGCAAAATTGACTTATCTTGATCCTCAGCATCGCTTTGAGATGAATCTTCAGACGCTAGAAAGATTTTAAGCTTCATTGCAGAGTTAATTTTTTTCAATTTCGTCTTAGCATACGGCTTGGATTGAATTTTCTTTGGGACGGTTGGAGATTCTTCTTGCTCCAAAAAGGAAGTATTCAACGTCTTAACTACCATATTTGATTGTAAAGGAGAGCTTGGGTCTTTTTCTGAATCTGAACTGGATTCCTCGCTGATGTTGATTGAAGGGCCAGGGTGATTGGCATAAATATCTGATTTAGAACCTACAATATCTTTTATACAATAATATTTTTTTTTGCCCATTCAGGCATTTCAGGGAATAAACTACACATCCATGGTGTAACATTTCTCAGTTTCTTTTTGTCCCTAATAGTGTGATTACTTTTATTTAAAGCATAAAAAATTGTAGCTTTAGGAATTTCCATTCGTTTTCCATTCTGTTGCATCCAACTCATACTAACTTCAAACACAACCTAAATGATGTCCCAGAACTAAAAACGAGCAGATTCTATACGAAATGAGACACCACCCAAAATATGAAGGTGGGATATATATATATATATATATATATATATATATATATATAATGGATATCATTTTTGGAAAACAACCTTTTTTCAAAATAATTTTAAACTAAGAACCCATGAACCTCCCACTTTTAAATTTTTATTTGAAGATGCACTTTTAGAAAGAATCAAATTCAAAATCAAAATTTGGAATTTGGAATTTTTTATAAAGTACGTATTATGTTATCACAGGAAAGGGCAAATATAGCTGAGTAAATAGACACCACGTACAACTTTGTAGCTTTATTAGAACCGCTGCTATGAGGATTATAAAAGATACAAGTTATGTGATTTTGGGCATTTTTTGAAAATTGTAAACAGCCATAATTTGAAAACCGTTTGAGATAATTCAATAATACCTCGCAATGTACTTGAACTCCCTACAAACTATGTATATGCAAAATTTAATAAAAATCCGAGATGGTCCGGTTTTTTAGTATGTTGATTTCACATGGAATGCTCCCACATTAAGATAATGGTAACAGTTAACACATTAAGGTAATGGTAGCAGTTAACACATTAAGATAATGGCTGAATTAATGGCTTTAAAAGTCGCTTGATGACTTAGTCCTAAGGTGGTGCCTTGGGTGATTAGCCTAGCTGGTTATTATTATTATTATTATTATTATTTCATGGTAACAGTTAACACATTAAGATAATGGCAACAGATATCAATTCATCAGCTAGAAATGAAAATCAATAGTTAAATTTTACATCATTGTAGTGAAAACTCTCCACAATTCACTTACATAATTTGTAATCAACCCTTAAAAAACTCAACGCAAGTGGTTGGCAAATCATTGGATGAACTTTGCCCATTGGCTTACTCAATTCCTAGATTTCGAGACAAGATCAATAAATAAAACTATTCTAAGGATCAGTTTAGGAAACATGTTGTAATATTTCGATCGTCGGAGGAAGTGTAAGAAACAAGAAGTTGAACGAGGGGGTGGGTGGAAAGAGGTAAACATTCTGTTCTACAAATATGGTTTTTGTACTTCTTCCCAGCCCGGTGCTGACCACTTCCATTGCTCCTTATTTATCTAGGTAACAAGTACATATTACACCCCGACGCCGCGAAACTTTGACCGGCGACTACGGTCCGATGATTTTTCGGCGGCGGCGACGGCGTGTCGCGGCGTTTATAAGAAATGTGTTTTTCATTGTAGGACGTGATAAAGAAAGAGCTACATTTTTGTTAAAGCTGCAAAGAGACTGATATCAACGACAAATCTGGTAGCCCTGTTAAACCGTCGGCCCAAAAAAACGAGCGGTGCCGACGCCTATATCGGCCGCGTCGGGGTCTAGTACGTATATGGAAAAAGATATACAAATTTAATAATATATTTTAAGAACCTTTGCTTGAGATACCGATAAAGAAAGTGCCACACAGAAGTTGTATGGTCTGTAGCTTCACCAAATCCGTAGTATTGCTATGGCCGTTAAAAGAGAAAAGACCTTATTAAGAATTATTACAGATATTCGTGAAAACGTGTCGACATAGTAAACATGATTAACTACTGTATCCTCCATTCAATAATTTGCTACTCAACTCGGTGAGTCGGTGGGTTGTGGCTAAATGACGGAATCTATGGTACGTCGACGCTCTAACGTTTATTGTGTTATGAATACACCAGGAAATAAATTTAAAAGCCCTTATTGACTTGTATCTCTAAAAATTTGGAGAAAATAAAATGTGCTTCACAAAATATTTCTATTCAAAAATGAATGTTACTTAGGACTACCTAAGATATTCAACAGTATTTAACATTAACTGATTCGTGGCGTTTGTCACCTGCCGGGGTTTTACCAGATCAATTTTTAAATAACAACACATTTAGAGTAAAGTTCGCGAGCAAAACTAAAATGACAATATACATAACAAACAAAGCGCCTTCTGTCTTATTAGAAGCCTTTGTTCGCACTTTATTGTGTTTTGTAATGGATTTTTTTATGAATGACAACGGTTTAAATAGATTCATAACTATGTTTCTTTAAAATTGAAATTCATATTCCATAATGTATTTATTTCAATAGCTTATCTATTGGTTGAAGATCGAATATTTACCAGAACTCTAATCTAATAAGACCTTTATCTTCCACGATTATCTCACCAAAAGATACCTGCCTAGAAATTTAAAGTGGTTTTGAGTGAAGTTGAATGGCCAACTCTAGTGGCAAATACCAGAAGATGTTGGGAAGGGGCTGTAATTGTTTTTAATGTGCTTAGAAAAATGCCTATTAGTATTAATCGCCATCAAACAAACCTAACAGTTATTTGGCCAATGAAAGAAGTATCGTGGGTCACATTTACTTTTCGAAAAGACTTAGGGACCGGTGCAGAGACGTTTTGCGATTCCTGTTAATTTTTACAGGATCAAAATTTAGTGATTCAGATTTAGCAAGCTGTTTATTTTGCGATCCTCGCGATCGCAATCGCCGTGCAGAGACGTTTTAGCGATTCCTGTTAATCGGCGACGCTGTTATTTTTTAGAATTTTTATACCAAAGTAACGGACCAATAGGAGAGTTAATTTTTTGACGCAAAAAGCTATCACGTAGTGGCTGGCTTAATTCAGTGTTTCGTAAATCGTAATTTGACAAAAACATTTTTCGGAAAGCGAAAATAAGCTAGAGACTGAAATTCTAATAATTTAAAAGATTCTGACCTATTATTTATCTTATTAAAGTAGGTTAAAAGCTTTTACTTCTCAATTTATTTCCCGAGCTCTATGTGTACAACAACCCTCCATTGTTTTTGCAAGCCTTTAGGTGGCTAGCGACTTCCCTAGACCTCTAGCACAAAAAACAGAAGGCTTTCCTTTTATTTTTGCAATCGAAATGTCTCTGCACACCGATTTGGTGCAAAGTTCGTGATATTCCGAAAGCACGCCCCCTTTCTGTTAATTTAGCGAGGAATCGCTTTTTTTTTTCGATTCTGAAAAACGTATCTGCACCGGGGTGACCGGGCCCTTAGTAATCGATCCGTTACAGACTATCATTAATATAAATCCTTTTGCGTCACATCTATAGCTATGATCATTTTTCATTCCAAGGTTCTGCGAACTTGCCGTATAACCCCTTCCCACAATGTTCCGCCACAAGTGTCATACAAATTAGATCATTATGGATTCCTAGTTTCACTTTGTAGTAACAGCTTTAATATAGAGCCAAGGATGTTCGAAAATTATGCGATAGCTATTCCACTAATGTAAGCGGTGTGTTAAATCTTCCTCGATAAGAACTGCATATTGGCCGTGTGGTACGATGGATACAACAGCTGGCTGAGCTTTGATTTTATTAATATAACAATTAGCTAGGCTAACAACCAAAACATCACCTCAGGCCCAAACGACTTTTAATGCCTTTAAATCAGGTGGCCGGGTAAAAATGCCTGTAGAGGATAGTGGAAAGCCCTTCATTCCACGAGATTCACATGCAGCTGCATACACTAACAACTACCATTAATCTCAACAAGTTGTTTATGGAAATGATAAACCGAAGATCTCAGGAGAAAATCACAGTTCATACCGACGCAAGCCCCGCAATAATATATGGACGACGGTTCTTTCAGAACTGGAGTGCTTTTAATCTTTCAAAGCGTTTGAATTAGTGTTCGGCATTCGATTAATTTTTTCCCTGAATAAAATAAGCCCGGCGATATTTAAATAATATTTATTTCAATAACAAATAGTTGAATAAAAATTGGAAAATGTTTAAATAATCGAAAGTAAATAAGCCAATTATTTAAATAAAACAACCAATTATTTAAATAAATGCCAATTTTATTCAAATAAATGCTTGCTTGCGTAAAAACACATAATTAAATAAGTTAAAATGACATTCTTTTTACCAAAGTTTTTTAAATAAATCAGAAAATTTGTGGATAAGGAATAAACAATTCCGAGCACTAGTTTGAATGTTGTCGTTTATTCCCTCCCTCTTTTTTCAAGGTAAAATTACCCCTGTTAATAGATTTTATGAAAAGTTTATTTTTTTTTCAAAAACTGCCATTCAAACTTCAATGCCGACTTAAATTGGATTTAAAGGCCTCCTAATATATACCGTTTCAACAACTAATGCTTTAAACCTATTCTCGTAAAACAGTTTCCTTATCTTAAGCGGAAATTTAATTACACATTTTTAAGCTCAGAAATTATCAGATATAGATGAAAATGCAAATTAGAAATTTAAACCCGAAACATAACTGAGTTATCTGTCAACTGACAGACAGAATTTAAGCAGATTTCTTTTTTTATACAAAAATTTAACTTTTTTAATTTGCTTTTCACAAGATTAAATTTACTAAACGTATACGTAAGGTCATTGATCAGCAAATTGAAAGTGGTTAGATGAATTATAGAATATCAGTTCAAACTGGTTACTTATTATCAGATGTAGTTAGAAATCAGACTGTTGAGTGAGGGAACATACAATACTAATACAATGTGAAATAAAATTATCCAGTTTTTTAAGAGAAAAAAAACACTTGTACGTAGAAAGTAAGAGTTCTGGACCACGCGGCGCAAATTTACCATAGAATTGGTACGGGTTGTATACCCCATAGAAAATCAAAGGGTTGCCGGAATCAGCCTCGAAATAGCGGCGGCTCGATGTGTGTACATTTGCCGGCTTCGAGAATACGAGAGACCGATGAAAACGCGAAGGGAGAATCGATGTCGCACAGAGCCTTAATGGTGCGGTGCGATACCGTACGAGAAGGAAGCTGAGTTTCGTGACAAGATACGGAGTATAATATCTTCTTTCTGGTGCGGATGAAAACCGTGACCTCGTTTTCTCGTGGGCCTCTATTCCTTCCGGTACCATGTTGCACCCCGTCAATAAATCTCCGGCTCGTCTCGATTGCCCCTTCGCGTTTTCATCGGCTTCTCTCGTATTCCCGAGCCACCGCTGTTTCAAGGGTGAATCCGGTACGCTGTTGAATGGAAAATAGCACCTAGTGGTTCAGTACTCTTAATTTACAGCTACTAACACTATATTACTCAACTTACATTTTGCAAAAAAAAATCCAGACACCATTTCCGTTCTCTCTATCAAAAGACAATTATTGAGTGCTCAGGATTTTTTCTTTATAGGCATTTGTGTTTCTAATAATAAAACCAGGAAGGCGAACGGTTGGAGGAAAACCCTTTGAGGTTGGCCGTAGTTCTAAAACTACTTTAGTCTTAACGCGTCACGTTAATATTTCTTTAATTTTCCATTTTAAGCACTTAACACTCATTAGCTCCACTCACCATGTTAATTTCCATAGGAAAATAGTCAATTTTCAGATAAAATTGAGTCTACGTTACATATTATTACTCGCAAGCAAGAAAATGGTGGATATTTCTTTCCGAAATAACCTTTTTACGAAATTTAAAAGTCGTTATAACACAAAGTTAAAAGTTTTATTTAAAAGACTATTCGGGGCACGAGCCCCTCATCTTTGTTTTCGCTTACGATTTGATAATGATATTTCTAAGGCGTGTCTCAAGCTAATAGATTAGAAAAAAAAATATCTAAATACGGAAAATAATCATGGACTTCATTTATTTTCCAAAGAACTGTGATGTTAAAACGAATCGCATTTTTTTTTCTAAGCTTTCTACTTTCTCCGTATGTTCTCTTCCATTTCGAAATTGGATAATTAGTCAATTAAAGGTAGAATTTAGGTATTACAACTTTAAATAAAGCATAATTTAACGTTTAAATGTTAATAGATATCAAAATAGTTGGTATAGGTTCTAAAATATTCTTCTAAATTTTCACGAAATCCACGGCATTTTACTATTTCAACAAATATTTATCTGACAGAACCACAAATCAATGGCCATGATTAAAATTATAAAAACTAAAAATGAAATCACTTAAACTTTAATATGAAAGCACCCCATTCAATTCGTTATTTACGAAAAATCACGCCTTGTTAAAGAAATAATTATATATAATAAGTATAATATTGTTCGTAAATCAAGGTAGCAGAGGATATAGTGGTGCCTGTTTATTCTAAACAGAGTTTATTCATTCTTGTGATTCGATTATATTTGTGCATATTAGTCAAAATGCTCAAGCATAATAATAATTATTAAAAATAAATTAGATAACTATTCGATAACATCAGGGATTTAAATATACGGTTTACTTCCTATACACTGCAGAGGTCGGCAAAAGATGTGAGTGTTCATAAATAAATAATCAGGCTTAAAGATTAAGATAAAAAAAATCTTAGCTTTATCATGTTTACTCAAAAAGTAAGAAACCAAAATATATATTTTACTTTGCTTGCTAACAGCGAAAACTACAATACTCCTAAAAGCTCGGGTGAACATGAGTAGTCGATTTTTAAGAGAGAGTTTTCAATGTGAGCAAGAGATGTCACGTGTGTTGCTCTGGGGCTACGAGCGGAGGGCTTCTTTTTTTAGTCTTACACGAGCCGTATAGGCTCTTAGTAAGACTCCTGGTCTCGCTCCATTGTCCGGTGTCGGCCGCCGCCGCCGCCGCCGTAGGCATGACACGGCACGGTAGAAATCATACTAAACTTAGAAGAATCCTCGCACGTGATTGCGAATAACAGCCACGCGAGGAAATCAGCCTCTAGAAGTAACAATCAAAAGATAGAAGAATCTTCCTACAACTCTTAGAGACACACAAGAGAGGACGCGGGAATCGTCACTACGTCTAGACTGGCGCTGCGGTAGAGCTGTACCGCGAAATGGCTGGGGAGTGGACGCGGGAATCGTCACTACGTCTAGACTGGCGCTGGGGTAGAGCTGTACCGCGAAATGGCTGGAGAGAGGACGCGGGAATCGTCACTACGTCTAGACTGGCGCTGGGGTAGAGCTGTACCGCGAAATGGCTGGGGAGAGGACGTGGAAATCGTCACTACGTTTAGACTGGCGATGGGGAATAGTAGTTTAATAAATATATGTACACTCAAATAAATCGTCGTGCTTATTTATTTTTGGCTTAGTTTAACTCACAAACTCGATACAGTAAGCTCGTGTAAGACTATTATTTGGGTCACGTGACCCACTTGTTTCATTTAGCGCTTCCCGATCATTTCGACGTGGCGTTCACGAGCTACCTCTTCCAAATGGCGAGTGTTTTTCGCGAACAGAGGGAAATGTTGTTATCTCCTATTGTTCTCAGAGCCGTGTTATTTCGCTACAAATTACTCACGGCTGCAGAGTAAAGAAGAGATAAACGTTTCAAAATTAGAATAAAGCATATTCAACTATCATAAACAACCAATCAGTGGACAGCTTTGAAAATGCTAATTTCGATGTTCTTAAATATATATAAAACGGAAAATGGGTCATTCTTCAATCTTGTCACTCCCTACCTTATATTCCCTCTTTAGTGCTCGAATCACGTTAGGAAAGATTGTGAGAGATTTCAAAGAGAATTTCAAGCTTAATTTTTTAACGGTATCATATTGGCAGACCACAATTCATCTACTAACTACTGGTCAGCTCACTTCGGGAAACGTAAGTCGAAATACCATAAGTCTATAATACTATTCCATAAGTTTTTCACTTTGGGTAATATTTTACTGAGAGTTAGTAACCGAGTGACGTCATCACAAGAAGAAAATCTCCCCCTATCGAGGTGCTGTAAGCGGACGCAAAACGTCGACGAAGCCCGTCTGTCTTGTGAATAGCTCTCAGTAAAACTTTTGCATGTGAAGAATAGGAAGTGTCACATTTATGTAACAACAATATTATACACTTATGATAATACCTCAACAATATTATACACTTATGATAATACCTCAACAATATTATACACTTATGATAATACCTCAACAATATTATACACTTATGATAATACCTAATCACGAGCCAGGATTTCCGCGTTTGCCATTACAATATTTAAGAGATCTCACCATCACAGTTTATCAAATAAAACTAGCACCGTCATATATACAAGATAAGTTGCAGCGGGAAAACGCCCGAGGGTTTTGAATTCGACGAAATGGTAGGCGAACCAGGATTTTTAAGGATTATAATATTTTCTAGATTTTTGAATGCAACGAGGTATCAGCTGTGGATTGCCTATCGAGTCAACGATGATGGAGATGTCGAAGAAGCCGCTGATGACGTGGGTCCAATATTGTGATATTATTGTACTTGCAAGTCAGGCGCTAGAACACTTGGAGCTTGCGCGCACGTGTCCAGCGCCCTTCGGTATTTGGGTACCGCCCGGTATGATAACATTGTCAAATACCCTAGGACCGACCTATTATGATCTACGCAAGATGCTGGTAACAGAGCCCTTCCAAATAACAATGAACCATAAATACAAGACTAATTACTAACACGGTTGCGATGAGAATTACAATCAGGTGACTGGCAACGGATTACACGAACGGTCGGGCCAGCCGTTTCTCGACTGTAGAACCCTACCCGCATAAAACACGCGAATGGCAACTGATACCTGATTTCTAGTAAAGAAGAGGTGACGGGCCGCTAATAAACCTGGCAAACAAGCAGAGTACAATAACATCAATATCGTTGTTTCTTCTGACAAAAAGAAAAACCACGGAGAATTACTATGGTTATTTCGATCTTTGAGGGTCAGTAGCGGCTAAGATATTGATTTGGTGACTTTGGGCCTATTGACACTTTTGTTCAGCATGGTCAGGAGGACCACATATCCAAATTTCATAAAAATTCGCCGACATCCATTTTCCTATAGATGGTGTGTGGGGTCCTTTCCCTCTGTTTGCGAAAAAACACTCGCCGTTTTAAAAAAGGTAGCTTGTGAACGCAGTGTCAAAATGATTGGAATCGACCTTTCTCGGCGCCGAAAGCACTAAAAGAGAAAATATTCCCTCCGAACTCGCTAAGCTCGCTCGCCGCGCCGTAAGCGAATCTGAGAGAACAAGGCGTCTCTTCGTTTAGAGAGAACACACCCTGCGTAGCGAGAGCGAAATACCTCTTGACCTCATGGAACATGTTCGGTTAGAGGTAGCTGGGGGTGACTCGGGTCTTCAGCGCGTTTGCTCTAAAATCAAGCTACTATTAGCAGCTTGAACACTCACACGTTCGAGAGTAATCACATCTTTGCCCACCTCTGATACACCGATTGAACAATCGTTAATTCCTTTATTCACATTTTCTAATGGCGATTTATATATCAGCGTTTTGGCCATAAACCGTAAAACACATTTCTTCTGATCAATCTCCTGACTTAATAATGCAAAACTCACTTGGCGTATGCGCGAAGGCATCAGAAGCAGCGTACATGTTTAAAAATTGAAATTAACGTCTATTGTTATTTAAACATGGCCGCTCCAAGTGATACCATTTGCAGTCTCTGGTTGATCAATTGTTTCCCGATAGAGGTTTAAGAAAAAAATAAGTAATTTTTTGGTGCAGAATCTTCCCTATATTAATTAAAGGCTAAGCTATTGCTTTTGAATATTTCTTGACAAAAAATAAAAAGTTACATGATTCCGAATCAATTTATATAAAACGATGATGATATTACAATTTACGAGATTTAAATTAATCGGATCAACTCATAAAAAGTGGATTTATATATTTTGGACCTACTTTTGATTCGCCGTAGGAGTTTCGTCAGATATTTCCAGTTTCATTTCTTTACTTGGTTCAAAATCTACCTACAATAGTTAATAATTATATTACTAGAAGTATATAACATTTACCTTTCGACGGATGAATTCATCTCCTTATAATAGAAAAGTTGTTCTCTAAAAATATGTACCTTCGGAGACTCCTACGAAGATTTTTTTTAAACTTTTAAATAAATAGTGGGAAAAAGGGATTTATAAAAAACTATGCCTATTTCTGGTTATTTTAATTCAACAAAAGAGATAGCTATATTTAAAACCCTTATTTAAAAATACACTTTGGCTTTCGAAATCTGGTTTACGGCGATTCAAACTTTCTTGTCTGCAGATAGTATAACGCAGTATTATCGAAGTGGTAAACTGAATTTCGCTGAAGTGAGATGATATACTATATGTAGCAATCAGAAAACGCACGACTCTTTATTAAGTTTCAGTTAACATTATTTCAATTCTAATACTTTGTATTGACGAAATTATTAATCAAAGTCAAGCGAACCACGGTTTTAGAACTTGATCAAATCTTATATTTAAGTAAAACTAAATTGTCAATTGCACAAGCTGCTGTCTGAGTGATCTTTAGTTCGCCACTCCTTTTTTGAAATGACTCGAAAAAGAGATAGGATACAAAGAAAAGATTTCGCGGTATATTTACGCTAGAATAATTTTGTGATAATATTCCGTAGTGCTATTATTGACCGTCTATAGCTATGTACATTTTTACATTTACAGTGAAAACTATTTATAAAGAACCGAAAGCACGCCATGAGTCACAGTTTGCGTATAAGGCTGAAACATTAGTGAAGTCGTAGTCATTTTATATTTATGATCATTGAGGAAGGGATAGTAAGGTGCTCAAACGGATCAATATTAAATAGATGTTCTAGTGTGAGTGCCCGGAAATTAGTTATTCTGAATCGTCATACAGATTTCAAAATTGATACACCAGTACTTTGAACTATACTCTTAGAAACTGCACACTTTTAAAAATCCCATTTATTCAGATTTTAATAATAATAATAATCAGCTAGGCTAATACCCAAGGCACCACCTTAGGCCTAAGTCATCGAGCGACTTTTAAAGCCTTTTAATTCAGGTGGCTGGGTTACAATGCGTAGGAGGGTGGTGGCAAGCCCTGCAAGCCACGCGAGCCAACAGCTCCCTACACTTACTATTACCGTTAACCTCAACAAGTTTTTATGGAAGGGGAAACCAAAGATCTCGAGGGAAAACCCCTTAAACCAGTGGGGAGAGAACTTGCAAACTCAGCGCAGAAGGAGTTGTTCCGAGTTTTCACCTAGTGCCCCAAGTTGGGATCGAACCTGGCTCCTCTTGCTGCCAGGCGAAAGTGCTAACCACTCCGATCTACCACAAAAATTTGTATTTCGATAGTGTTAGTATTTTATTACTGCCATTTTAATAAAATAATAATAATAATAATCAGCTAGGCTAATATCCAAGGCACCACCTAAGTCATCATGCGACTTTTAAAGCCATGTCTTATATTCACTAAATCCCGGTAACACTTGCGTAAAAGTATATAGCGATAACTCATGTGGTAAAAGTGGTAAAATTATGATTTCTTTAGCATTATACTAACAATCGTAAGTATAGAAATACTTCAAACTGGATATAGAGCCACTTCCAATTTTGTCATCAAGTTTTGAAATATTTGTTTTGATTTTGTTTACTACCCTATATGAAAAGGTGAGTAGGCCCAAAAACGTAATATCTCATTGCTTTACTGTCCACTACGAAACCCATTAATACGATATGTTTTTACTATTAGAATAATACGTCTATATCGTTCATAAAGTGCCATGATTTTTAAATCTGAAATATAATGGCCAAAATTAATTTTATGTGTCTTTTCTTCAAACCAGTTTTTATTAGAGATAATAATCAATTTGCTTAAATTGACCAAAAACCCAAACGAAAACTAGAAGTTTGCCGTGCCTTCTCCGACTGTTCCCCAACAACATTTTCATAGTTGGCCATAATATATACAAGCTATTCCCCAAAGAAGAAAAAACCACCATTATGACGTTCTAGACATCATTTAAAAGAAAGGCTTATAATAATTAATTTATTGTGAGTGAAATTGCATTAAATAATAAATTGAAATAAATATATAAAGAAATAAAGGCATTATGTAATAAATAGAAATAACAATATAAATAAACAATTTCATTATATGATAAATAAAAATAACAATATAAAGAAATAATGGCATTATATAATAAATAGATATTGATAATTCACCCTACCTCCACCTTTATAGTATGCCCCTTCAAAATAACGATAAAAGACATCTCATTACCCTGTTGGCGCCGCTATTTCGCGGGTTGGAAAATTTGCTACGTTTGTAGCACCGAAAATTAATTACATAGAACCCAATGTACGCCATGCTTCACATTTTAGTGCAAAGAAGTCATTTGGAAGAATATTCTGATTTTCCATATCGATTTCAAACGAAGAGTTGTCCGTAGCTACGGTTACAAATGAATCGTCCAATATCCATGTATATGCAATGCCACAACACAGAAAAAACAACATTTGGAATCTAAATGTTTTCCTGAACGCCAAAATGCAACACATCTGAAACATTTCATGTTTAAGCCAACACTGTTAAATAAATGAATATATTTAGTAACTTAAGTGTAAAGGTTATCAACGTGTTTTAAGTCCATATGTTAAGAACCCCTTACGTTTAGGCTATAAACATGACTAAAATCGAAGTGTTTACGTGATATAAATGCTTAGCTTTTTAAAAGGTGTTGAAGATTTAAATGTGTTTAGTTTTATGTGTTTAGGTTACAAGTAATTGAATTATTTTGGTTTTAGTGAGGATATTAGTGCTCCGCAGATCCCGAGCTGGCTCCGGGTGCCAAAATTCGTCTATGGAGATTTTACGTATCCGGATACAATACAATTAAGAACTAATTAGCCGTAACTTTTTATATTTGTTATTGTTACCTCGCCTTATCCTTATGTTATGGTGTAATGAGCAAAAAATTAATGCGTTTTAGAAATAATGAAGCCGTTTCTAAATGGAGCCGACTCCCGATCAAGCTGTATTCAGCTCGGGATTTTGCGGGAAATTATTTTTCATGCGTTTCGCTTTCATTATCATTTACACTTGGTTTTAACTTACGTTTTCCTGTAATTCGCTCGTATAAAATCCATTTTTAAAGTCGGATCTAAAGCTAAATAAATTGGCCTATCAAATGTGTATGTGTCAATACTAAACAGAAAGCCCTAAAACTATGGAATGTTACCAATAACAACCCAGACTCTTTCAATATTCGATAACTCTCGATAGGCATTCAGTTTTTCCGTAGCAAGAGAACACACTTCTTCCAAAAACGGATCCAACGTTTAAGTGTTAAGTTTATCGATAAGCCAGTGATACGCTGGCATAACCATTGATATATTGGGGTAATTAACCGACTAAAAATTTGTAGCAAGGTTTTCTATGCTTTGGAATAAGAGGAGGATAATTAGTATGAATTTGCACAGATCCCATCAAAAAGTCATTTTTGTCCCAGACACTTGCATAATTGTCACTATTGGGGTTAGCGAGATATTTACTGATAATTGGCTCATTAATGTTTAGGGATGTGTTTCGGCTTAAATTCTAAGTTAATGAACTATTTACTCATAGAGAATTGCCACATGTGGATAAATTTAATATTGATTTTAAGAATTGAACTGTAATTTTATACAACACAAGAAATGACGCAAAGGCCTTAATAAGGTTATCAAACTAATAAATTAATCAGAGGTTTTTAATCTTTTCGTTAAATGTTGACCAGAAGGGTCAATTAGTATATTAACAATGTTCTACGTCCGAAGGCCATTAAACGTTTCTGGTACCTTAGTACCAGTCGAATGAAATTCTTCACGCACAGTTCACCATAGTTTGTGGTTAGTACGGAAGTAGAGTGATTAAGCAAAGGCCAACGAGGCTGTCATCCTGGGGTGATGTTCGTGGGATCACGTTATCGTGAACCGCACATAGTGAGTATTGATAACGAGGAACTTTTAACGAAAGAACCGGAGACTTCTTCTTAGCTTTGACCACCCGAGCTGTAAGCATGAGAGGGATAATTATGGTTGAGAGAACTTAACGAAAGAGCAATATCTTCAAGGATTTAATATTTGGGCATTACAAAATACTCGTTGCAGAATTGAAATCCTAAATATCGACTAAATGCAATACACATAAGAGATGAAATTAGCAACGTCCTAAACGTTACCGTCCTAGTGTTGTTACTTTTCCGGAAAAATAAAATTTTCAGCAAATCGGAAAAAACAAAGGGTTTTTCATTTGGTTTAACTTTTTATCGATGTAAAATGTGTAATATACGTAAACATACTACTAAACATTGTTAATCAGTTTAAACTAGTCCAAAGGTTTAGTTTTACTTTAAGATTCGAAAAAATTAGGCAAAAATGCCTCTTTATTTAATTTTGCAAACAATGTATTAGACTTATCATGGAATTAAATTTATTTTTTATTTTTTCGGAAATATACGGAAAAATTTCGGGAAAAAAAGGCCTCGTTCATTTTCCGCCTTACAACACTACTTTGCAAAGACTAAAACCAAAAATAGAATTAATATCTAGTAAGGATTTCGAATTTGTAATTTAGGTATGACTAAATTATTTTGCTTAAATAAATATATTGCCGGACAAAGCATAGCGTAGGTGGAGTTCCATCTGGTCTTTACATCCAGAATCACTTTCAAGTCACTAACGCCGAACGACAAGTTAAGTTGCACAAGTTGTTCTTCACGTTGACCCGATAGTCTGACTTTGGTGACGACAGTTTTTATTTGAAAATCAAATCTGGCATTTCCCCCCGTGTCTACACGTAGTGATGAACTGTGCCACGAAAACGCAGCTCAACGAGGTCATTGCCTGTGTGGGCACAAAACAGTTGAAAGGTGTTCGTGACATCATTACTATATTCGAAACGCGATCAGTTATACAGCTTAAAGAGACTGACCGCGTAACGGTCAGCGCTGAATTTGTAAATAATTCTGAACGTAACCAGGATTACTTTGGAGACAGCATTTCCTATGTTGCAATCTGAGCCCATCCACTAGTCAAAGGAATTGTCTATAGATATTATTCTTCGTTATCAAAACTTGCTTGTGATTTAAGATGCTTCAGTAGCGCTAGCACTGCCAAATTTATGACGTGCGCAAAGCATGTAATGCGGGTTTGTGAACTGTAAAGAATTACCAAATTTGCTCTGTGGGAAAAAGGTATTTTTTTTTTTCAAAAACGTTGATTTTGCGGGAATTTTCATGTCTGCGGGTATTTATCCTATGTTGTTTTAATTTGGCTATCAAGAGAAAGCCCGAAATTATCTACAGCAGTGTATTTTCCGGAATCTTGGTTTTTATAAATAATATAAAGGCGGTGCCTCCTAATACTACAATCAATCAATGCATAGCCCTAACAACCAACATGTTTTAACATTTTAATTTCAATAAAATTTATTTTAATAAGGAAATTTTTAAAATAAATTGAAAATTATGGCATGTTTTCCGTTGAGTTTTCGTTGGGGGCTGGGCTAAATAGGGGTGTGAGAATTTGTGGGAAATTTACTACCCACAACTTAACACTACAGTAGGCGTCGTCTACAATTACACTACCTTTATTATTTTACTCCGATTCATGCGGTTTTTAAGTCACGAGCGTAGGAAGCTTATACGTAAAATACTGTTGCGTCCAACCAACCTTGGCATCGAACCTTTGTACCAAGTATACAAAAGCGTCATAGATGTATAGCTCCCATTGAATTGTGGTGAATGGCAAAGTTTTCATCGACCCAATGTCCAGTAACACCATAAAACTGAAATCGGTTTGTTGACGTCCATCCGTCAGGCGAAAAGGACATTTTCCCAACGACACCCTAGCAAATTTTATTTACATTTTCATGTATCGAAAAAATTAGTCTGGACGTTAAGCAAAACAACCAGGACGTACTTCCACCTGACAAACGCTGTAATTAATCCGTATGAAGCCTAGCTAGTTTATTGAATTTTTACGACGAATTTAATATTCGCCTTAGCTTCACGCTTTGTTAAATTTTACACGCGGGCGCCAAAACGTTCCTGCCAAGTGGGGAAGGGTCTCTTTTCGTAAATAAAGTGGCGTTTCCCAGAATTGTTGGCACCCGAGTCCGGAGGGGGGAGGACCAAAATCGGCATCTCCGTTTCATATTTTCGTAACTTTATTTGCAAATTACGTTTCTCCTCCACGTGGTCCTCCGTTATAACGATTTCATTGCCTTCCGCTATACTTAGTCCTTAATAAATAACCCTTTATAGAAATCTTGCTAACGTACGCGAATTGCCTGCTCGCGAGCCAGACAACTACTGAATTATCCACCGTTCTAATATCATTCAAATAAACAATTAATGACTATTCGAAGTATATCTGACTCGCATTCACAAAATTCTAAATGAAGAAATAACGTAAACACTGTCTTATTTTAAAAAATCGTCGGAATCGGTTAACCAAAATCTAATTTGATTAAAAAATAATAAAAACATTTCCACATTTGTTATGGTTTTTTTAATTAAAAAGTAGAATGGTTTTTTTTTAAATAAAACGTTTAATCAATTAGTTGTGAATAATATTTTATTTTCATTCATTAATTGACATTGTTTAAAAAATAATTATTTAAAAAACGCGAAATTCTTTTAACCATCGATAATTAATAATCGTTATTCAACCTCTATTGTCGGCGGCCAACTTTAAACACTTAAGATTCTAAAATATAAGATAAACCTTAACCTAAAAAGCTTCCAAGTTCAAACCGATTTTGGCCGAGTATTAACCTGCAAAGGTGAAAGGGTTAATTAAACCATCAAAAACCAAAAAGGGTCCTACACGAATCCAATGAAAAAGTTATTTTCGGAGAAATCGAATCAAAGTATTCTGATCTAAACCAAAAAGCATTATTTTTCTCAGTATCATTACTCATTTGATTGTTAACCATTTTTTTACTATTATTCGGTCACTACGAAAATATTGCTTCATGATTTCAGTAATTAAAAATGATGAGTTCTTACAGGCAGTGACGTATATAGATAATTGGATTCCTTGGGGTGCGTTGCTTCCTGAGTTATTTATGGGGCCACAAGCTGAGTCATTCCCCATTTTGCATTGGAATCCAATTTTTCTAGCCATGCCACTTATTACAGCATGACGAAGAAGTGAAAGCAGAATGTTTCCGCTGTGAGAACGGTCGCAACTCGTATACCAGCTCTCTTCATTTATTTACTGTATTATAAAATGTTTTGTTAGCTGTATTGTTTATTTGAATTAATTTAACTAAACTCATATACCATATTGCGCATTGAACTGTTAAATTGGAATTTTCCGAATTATGTCTATTCTTTCAAATGGAAATGCCGTGTTCCCTTTTTTAAGACGAGCACCCTTGAGCAATAGCCGAAGGGTAATGGGATAACAGAGCTGCCAATTTTATCTTCTAGTGGGTGGCCGTACATTTCCCTAAATCTCACAAGAATTTGAAGGAGTTCATAATTAAAAAAATTTACCTTTAGATTCGATATGGCAGGTCCATGACCAATAATCGTATAGCGATTGATACAAATAAAGAACCTCATGTGGAAAGTGGAAAAATCTCAAAATTAATTGTCAGAAACGTAAAATACCTGAATTGGCAATGAGAAACGTTAATACAGAATGAAAGCTTTTTTTATATATGATGCTGCTAGAAATCTATAGGTCTAAGTACCTAAATCTGGCTCACTAACATATATTCAAAGTTTTATCCGTGCCTAGAAAATCCACTTTCTTCTACATTGTGGACCCCGAGCACATTATTTCCTAAGATGGGCTGTCTCCAATTCAAATAATAGTTTCCCAAGGAAGTTATTATTGTCAGACTGTTAGAACCTAAATCTAAGTCTTTGTTTTAAACTTTATGACCTTATTACTTCAACCGTCTCCAAGCTGCTTATCCCTCTCCGATCGCAGATGGTTCTAAATGCCAGAGAGATAAACGATGATTTCACTTTACAATGGTTCTTCTTAAATACATTGGATTATGTTTTATCTTTGAATCCGGTGTATAAACGACTTTTGAATGGAATACATTTATTTCTGGAAAACGTTCACGTGTCGTATTGTAAAATGGCACTACGCAACGGTGACGGTGACAAGTTGATATGGCTTTAAGTCACTTATTTAACAATGGAAATCAAACCAGACTGTTTAATCGTTTGACACAGTATTATTTTAATACAGCTTAAAGTATTAAGTGTCGGTTTTCAAACGAAATGAAATCCGTTCAGAATGCGCATATATTTCTGCGTATTTAGACGAATACACAATTTGGAAACGCATTTCGCCTACGATGTTTTACTTCGCACTATTTGTAGTGTTCGGAAGCATTTTATTTTTTCAGGAAACGGAGCAATGCGAATATATGACTCTGACTGGAAAATGTGGGAACATCACTGAAAAATTGATGCGTCTACTCTACTATTGTTGTCGTAAGACGTTTTTTTCACGTATATGAAATAAGCTCTTGCTATACATGTAGTAGCGCGGGGTTTTGCTAAAAAGTTATTTAATGTCGAAAGCGGTAGCCTAGCGTTATTGTAGATGGAAATCGACTCGAGGATCAGTATATTTTTATTTTCGCATAATTTGGGATAAGCAGCGGTTTTATGGTTGACAAAATTTTTAGTTTGCATATTTTTGCGTAGATTTAGTTGACAAAAGTTAGCGGAGATACAGTTGACGAAACTTTAGCGGATATATAGTTGACCAAACTTAAGCGGATAGTTGACCAAACTTAAGCGGTGATATACTTATTGAAAGTTAAACGTTGGCTTTTTAGCGGTGATTTAGTCGAGGAATTTTTAACGTTGGCTCTTTAGTGGTGATACGTATTTTGTCGAAAAACGTTAAGTGATATTTTATCTCGTCTTCCGATTTCATTAAAATTTGTAATAGCCGTTATGTACCGTTAAAAATGTGATTTATCAAAAGGCTTAAACTTAATATAAATCTATTAATACCAGTTAAAAAATATTCCACTGTAATAAAATAACAGGTTTAGTTGTAGCTTATGTGGTCAATGTATTTTATAGGGCTTTTCCGTCTATATTAAAACGTTATTTAATTTTAATAACAATATGACCAGTGTTTTCAGTACGTGTTTAAATATTTATAAAATGCCATTATTAAACAGCCAAAAAATTATCATTTTATTCATTTTTAGATATACTTTTTAATATAATAACGTATTCATTTAGTTTCTACGAAAGCTCTACAAAGTTTTTAATTTGCATAAATATTTTGTTTGGTGGGGTGGCGGAGTGGTTAGCACTTTCGCCTCGCAGCAAGAGGAGCCGGGTTCGATCCCAGCCTGTGGCATTGTGTTTGAAGTATTTCTATACTTACGATTGTTAGTATAATGCTAAAGAAATCATAATTTTACCACTTTTACCACATGAGTTATCGCTATATACTTTTACGCAAGTGTTACCGGGATTTAGTGAATATAAGACATGGCTTTAAAAGTCGCATGATGACTTAGGTGGTGCCTTGGATATTAGCCTAGCTGATTATTATTATTATTATTTTATTAAAATGGCAGTAATAAAATACTAACACTATCGAAATACAAATTTTTGTGGTAGATCGGAGTGGTTAGCACTTTCGCCTGGCAGCAAGAGGAGCCAGGTTCGATCCCAACTTGGGGCACTGGGTGAAAACTCGGAACTACTCCTTCTGCGTTGAGTCTGCAAGTTCTCTCCCAACTGGTTTAAGGGGTTTTCCCCGAGTTCTTCGGTTTCCCCTTCCCGAAAAACTTGTCGAGGTTAACGGTAATAGTTAGTGTAGGAAGCTGTTGGCTCGCGTGGCATGAATGGCTTGCCACCACCATCCAACGCATTGTAACCCGGCCACCTGAATTAATGGCTTTAAAAGTCGCTTGATGACTTAGGTGGTGCCTTGGGTATTAGCCTAGCTGATTATTATAATTATATAAATTTAAAATTTTACTTGAAATTGATCAATTTGAAAACCGTTTCTTCGATAAACTTTTATTATACCGCAAGCCAATTACCCTCGACCCAAAGTATTATGAACTTACCTTTTATCTATAATATTATATAATATTATATTATAGTATAATATAGTATAGTATAGTTTAGTATGGTATAGTATAGTATAGTACACTACAGTACAGTACAGTTTATTATAGTAGAGTACAGTACAGTATACAGGGTGTCCATTTTTATTCGAAAAAGTGATTTTTCTCAATAACCGTTGTAGTTAGAATTTTTAATTTTTTTTGTGTGAATTGTCAGTACCGGGGGCCATTGTTTACATCATGTTTATCGATTTTTAAGTAATATTTGAAAATTTAGAAAATATAAATTTTGATTTATTGGAGCTTGTCAAATTTTGCAAATGAGAAAAATGTAGAGCGCGACGTCGAAAACATAAACATAACGTTTGGTCGTTGAAAACACAATCATTTTTCACGAAATTACACGCGTTTGAAAATTGACTTAACGGGTAAACAAAATAATTGGAAATATCAAAAACTAGAATCTTTTGGATGCAGTGGAAGTCGTAAGACAATATTATTGTTCGACTGAACTAAATATAATTTGTATTTATTTAAATTAAATTTAATGAAAAAAAACAAAAAGTCCAAGAACAATATCCCCGAAATTAGATACGTGATATCTTCAAGGTTCCCCGAGTATTTACTGAACGAAAATGTTCTATGGTAATATAGCATTTAAATGAGAGTTAGAAATTTAGAATCTTGCATTAAATAAATAAAAATAATATTTAGTTCAAAAATAATATTGTCTTACGACTTCCACTGCATCCAAAAGATTCTAGTTTTTGATTTTTCCAATAATTTTTTTTACCCGTTAAGTCAATTTTCAAACTCGTGTAATTTCGTGAAAAATGATTGTGTTTTCAACGACCAAACGTTATTCTTATATTTTCGACGTCGCTCTACATTTTTCTCATTGGCCAAATTTGACGAGCTCCAATACATCAAAATTTATTTTTTCAAAATGTTTAAATATTATTTGAAAATCGATAACCATTATGTACAACAATGGCTCTCGGTACTGACAATTAACACAAAAAAATTGAAAATTTTAACTACAACGGTTATTGAGAAAAATCACTTTTTCGATTAAAAATGGACATCCTGTATATTACATTGTGTTCCTTTAATTATAACACCAAGAACGTATTTAGGTTTAGTGAGAAAATGCGAGTATCTTTTAAAGGCTATAGCTCAGAACCTCTCTATTTGGAAAATATTTTTGCTCCATCTAGTATCGGTCGTGGGAACATTTCCATTTGAACCTCGTAATTAAGTTCAAGAAATTTCAATTATTCGGAATTAAACGATTTCACTTCTATACAAACATCAAAATAATTGAGAGATTATCAAACATTTTAAACAAGCACTTAACTGATGATTTTACTGTTTCAATTTGTAGAATTAATTTCAGTCTGGCCAAGGTAGTACACGAACAGCTAGCTTTTATTTACTAGTCGACTCTATAGTTGACGAAACGTTAGCGGCGATATAGGGCCCGTTGCAAAAGTCTGCTTTGCTAGAATCGCACATGCTAAATTATGTGGGCTAGCACTTTGGCTAGGGTTTTTGCAACAGGCCCATAGTTGACGAAACTTCTTGATAATTCTTTGATTTTTTCTCCGTCAGAGGGATACGCTGGTGACAAGAACGAATCGTTTTCTGAATGCGAAATGAGTCATTACAAATACTCGGTAAAGTTTCTATTTCATACCTCACTTTACCTTTACGTAATGGTTACCAACAAATAATCAACAGAAATTTTAAAGGTAGACGGTCATTTATTTTTTTCAGGATACTTGTTAATTGGTATTAAGGTTTTTCGTAAAACCCACTTTGAGTATAATGTTATTGGGTTTTTAAATATCAATATCATTAATTTTTAATCCATATGTGCTTAAAATATTATTTTCAATTCTAACCATAATTTGATAGGTTCATCATCCTCAGTAAAGTTTATACATACTTAAATATATTTTGTGTTAGACTATATATTTAGCAGTTTCAATAGCTCTTTATATAAAATACGAGAGGTCACGTGATTACATTAGATTCATCGTGCAGTTAAAGTTAGAGAGCGTGCGCATACTTATGTTTTTGTTGAGCTCGCGCTAAATCATGAATGCTCAACACCCAGCTACATGTAATTACGCGCGAATATTTACCACCGAAAGTTGGGGCTTTCAAAGTTCGGTGTTAAATAGCATCGACCGCCTGATAGAAATAGCGAAAAATGTAATTTTTTACTTGTGGGTAAAATGGTGTTGGCAGTAATTTAATTTTAATTACCTATAACACACTCAGTTAAATCCACACTTTGGTTTGTTACGATACGGGTTTTCCAAAAGCTTACACAGCGAGTTCTTTAGCACTGTTTATCAAAATTGGTTTTGGATTCAAAGCCTTCGGCAAATGCGCACGTTTCTGAAGGTCACATTAGGATATAATCCCTTAAAAACAATCAACAGTAGTTCTAACTTTATCTAATCTCTAGTGTGAAATAACTTCAGAACGATGTCTTTAAAACGGTTGTTTTTTGTAAGTTTTAACTTTTAGTCCTTCAGAAAATTTACAGTAAATTTCTTGCGAGAGAAATATCAAAATAGGCTATAAAAATGAAACATGAACCTTCGCAGACTCGAGGAAAGTTCCAATCGGCGAAGATTTCCCGTCAAACCTGCAATGAAGAGAAATTAATACTTCTTTAGTTAGACGTTTTTATGTACTTGTGATCCTATCTTACAGTTGGCCAAGCCAGTGTCAAAGTGTCGAAAATACGCCCCGGGAAGTGAGAAAATAGGAGAAAATGACGAGGTGGGCGTGCGTCATTTTCTGTGTAACAAAAAAAAGGACTTGGTAAAAATTCCAACTTTTTGTATCCGTCAATTCTCCCTTTAACACCTTTCGTTACTTTTGAAGCCACTTCAATCGTTATCAAAATGCGTTCTTCGTTACATTGGTAAAGCCGAGGACCCCAAAATAGATCCACTCTATTTCGAAGACTACACAATCAGCGTTCTTTTAGTAAGTGTAGACATCATTTTCAAAACTGTATTTACACTAGGAACGTTAGAGTGGGTTCACTTTCTTACCTCCAAAACCATATAAATCGACTTACGCGTATTTAATTTGTTTTGGTGTTTTGTAGAGCAATTCAACCTTCAATAATACCAAGACTTATTCAAAACGGTCCCAAAGTAGTTTCCAAGTTATAAATTTTTCAATATATTTAAAAAGAAAAGCGTACTAGAGTTTTATTATGTATTTGTGGGTTTTTTCCTGACGAGATAACAAAAGCTAGATTTATTAAAAAAAGGTTTGATGTGCAGTTGTAAATTAACTCTGTGAAATATTTTTAAAAAACCTAAATAAAACATTTAACGTGCACATACTTGGTTCTATACAAAATAGATGGTATCATGTAAATTATTGTTTATTAAATAGATAATACATTCTATGCATAATTGACAAAAGTATTTTAAAATTAACATTTACGTCAAAAAAACCAGACAGTTCACGGGAAAGGAACATGTCAAAAATTTATATACCAAAGCTAAAGCTCCAAGCGATCAAACAGCCTAAAACCCCGGTGGTCTCATCAGAATGCCCTACAACAGCGTCCACAAGCCCGGACAGTTGACAAATCCAGCATGGGTAGTAGAACCCTTCTACTGATGGTCTCACCCTCGACAAAAGCCACTCATCCCGACATAAGCCGCAGCAATTTGACGACCAGCTCGCAATACGCGCACAGCTGTGGGATAGAGAGTGGATGCTATAGCAACTCCAGCACACACCTTGTCCACCTAGGTAAAGAGTCTAACCCTTTGGAGAGAGCTCGACCCACAGCGGTCCACATAACCCGGCACAGCTGGCACCGGAGATCCCGGTGGGCCCTAAAAGGCTGGGAAACAAGACCACCGTGCTCTCATACGGAGGCCCGCCGCCCCACAGCAGGGTACCCAATCCGCCGAAGCCCAGTTTTCAGCCCAAACCTGACCGAAGTCGGAGGCGGAGATAGGACCATTTGATCAGAGCTAACATCTCCAAGTTTGCCACCGCCCTTATGGGTTACAAGAGCCGGACCCAGACTCCCCGGTAAAGCCACCAGTTATTGCACACTCTAACTCATTTAGGGCCACGGGAAAGGATCAAGGCAAACAATGTTTAAAAAGAGGGCGCATTTTCACACTGGACAGTGATCGCGAATCGTTGGATGAGAAACTCTGTAGAATATGGCCCAAGCAGCGTTGTCGAAGAAACCAAGGCTTGGAACAGATAATGTAGTCCAGAGAGGGGCTGAAGAAAATGACCCTAAATACGAGGGTATTTGTGAGTCACACTGGACCATGCCACAAAAGACGTGCCATAGGGATGTTTTCAATCGTCACGATAGAGCGTTAGGTTCTCTAGAATGGACTTAATTACAGCGGTTAGTGAGCTATTCTCGCAGCCTAGTCAATGAGTACCGGAATGGTTGAAGTGACTTGCGCAGATACATGTGTGTTGCACACGGAAAGGTGACGAGCAAGGAATCGAATTCCTAAGAAACAGCAGAGTGACAGAGAGATCCTGGTCGCTAGAGGTACGGTTGGCTAAAAACTCTACGTTGTTTTCAGAAAATGTATATTCCCAATGGGGTTGACACATTTGATGCTTTGAGTAAAGCAAGGTTGTATCTGTATTTAAGTGTAGTATCTTTTAACATCAGCTGTAAAACAAACCTAGCCACATCCACCATTAAAATCGAACATACTCGCGTGATTTAATACCTTGTTTTACATTTAAGGTACCTTTTTTTTATTGTCAAGCCCAGGTGTAACTATACGACGTCTGTATTTATGCCTGCATTGGCTCATTGCTTTCTCGGAATAATTTCAAGTGGGATTTTTTTATAACTTACAGCATAAGTGGTATTACTCTAAGTACCCAAGACGCGCTGTTCTCTGGGACGTGTTCTCCCCCTTTTCGTGACGTCAGCACGTGCGATTGTTCATGGGGCCGTTGCGAGCGTGAAAACTCCTCGAGAGAATCGAAGAGAGAAAGATTTGAATTTTATTTCTGCTAGTGGCGCCCACTAGTGTGCCAAACGGGAATTAACGGGGTGGTGGAAACTTATCGGGTTAGGCCGTTTCTCTTGTATAGGAGATTTTGGGGGAAAGAATATTCCATACTATCCCCCTCTCCGCGATTCGAGCCGAGCCTCGGGAATCGTGAGGAAACTCGAGATACATTCATTTTTTGTTTTCCCTTCGGTTTTCTATTAACCGAGCACTAAGGCGTAAGCTTACCGCGGCAATAGTTAGCATTCATTTTAATAGCAGGTAGAGGTAGTTCTATTTTAGAGAGAGAGAGTTGGGCACACGGACACGCATGCCCCCCATAGAACCCGTTCGAACTTGGGTACTTAGAGTAATACCACTTATGCTTACAGTTATTTTGATTTAAATAGTTTCACATAGGAAAAGAATGCTAATTAAAACATCATAATTATAGATTGTTAAAAAATAAATTAAATAAATAAATATGTGCAGAAAATCAAGGAATTGGATAGACTTCAAAAACACTTTATCAAAACGTGTACTCCACAGCGGTAAATAGTAGTTGGTTTCCTTTTGAGCCGGTAAAAAGGAAAACTACATATGAACTGATTTCTAAAATTGCATTCCACAATATTTCACAAAGTTATTTCGTTGTATAGCTTAATTGTCACATATTTTTATTAAAACAATCAAAGAATAATAATTCCTAATTTCAAATGATCAAATGGCCCTCTATATTAACGCCATTGTTTTTTCATTTCAGAACTGTTACCATTGCGCATATCACAAAGCTCCTACACTCTTTCCAGAACATTTTTAGAAACTATCATGTACATTGAATTTTTTCTCTATAACGAAAAATAAAATAAAATGTCAAACAAATATTAAAAAATAAAGAATTGTTATGAAATAATATTGAATCGTACATGTTCAGAAAAACTGATCTGTAACTTAAACGTCCCGCTCTGTACAGCAAAGATTTAGACAAACTTTAAATATGAGTGCGATACCAATTACTCATTTTAAAAAGTTAAAATTTTTAAAGAAACGTAGAATATAGTGGAATAACAAATATATCATAGGTTGCGAAAATTTTAATTTTTTTACATAATTTACAGTATTTTATGGCGGGTTTTTCTACGCGTATCCATGTTCAGGTTTTCCCCTTTTAACCCGGTTGAAATTTGACTTCAGTACCAGCAGAGTATGATGAAATTAGCTTAAAAATCAATGAATTAAAATAAATTTATTAATTAATATTAACGACATTAAGAAATATAACTCTATAGAGAAGGAGATCAATTAAATTAAGCTAACTGAACATAGTTTATACAGGTCAAGCATATGTAACATAATTACTCATAAGTATGCCACTGTACCTTTATCCCATTCAAAAATCTTCACTAACGGTTTGTTTCACCACGAACCAGTAAAAAGGTGGACTACGTTAGATTTTAACATTTTTATTCATCCTAGTAATTTTGGGAGTCAAACTATTGGCTAGTAACATATTTATTTAAGCCAATGGAAAACCTCTAAATTGAGAATGAATTTTTTGCGTTGGAATTTTAGTCAGCCCAATGTATAACAAATTGATTTGTTATACGCGTTTGACAACGGCGGCGTAATCGCCACTGCCGAAACATGTAACGCACCCCTTTTTTAAAATAAAAAGAGTTTTATAGTGTACAATAAACCGTTGTTTTTCTAAATAATTACTAGAACTATTCTACAATTTCCTTCATTGGCATGGGCAGAGGATTAAACTCCTATTATAAATGAAACATTAAAAAAAATTAAGATATACTACAAATTTGTGAAAATTGCGGTTAATTAGGTAACTTTGATTAGTTGCTACTCAATATGTTGCAAGTCAATTTCTGGACTTAAACATTGATTTAAAACGCAACTTATAATTACTTGGTTTGTATCTGTTATTGCCACGATTCACATTCTAATTTAGTCATCGTTACCCACGTTTAAATCAAATTTGGGCCTATGCATTTCTGAGGTGATAACATTAAAGGCATTACAGGCATTATAGGCATTATGGACACTATTGGGTACTAGTGGCTAATTTTGGGCTCCCTTGGGTATTCTGCGGCACTCTTGGGCAATTTTTGGTACTATTGGCAATTTTGGCACATTGGCCATATTTGCACCATTGGTCATATTGGTACTTTTGGTACTATTGGCCATTTTGGCACCATTGTCCATATTTGCACCATTGGCCATATTGGAACTATTGGTACTTTTGGTACTATTGATTCTTTTGGTACTATCGATACTTTTGTTACTTTTGGTACTTTCGATACTGTTGGTTCTACTGGTACATTTGGTTATTTCGATACTTTTGGTACTATTGATACTCTTGGCATTATGGGCATTGTTGGCTTTATGGGCATTATTGGCATAATGGGCACTGAGGGTTTTATTGAGCACTTTTGGGAGTTTTTTAGCACTTATTTGGCGTTTTTGGTACTGTTGGTACTATCGGTACTATCGCTTTTATAGGTATTATTGGTTTAATTCGTTTAATTGGTATTATATGTATTATTGCTATTATATGTATTATGGGCATTTTATGAATAATTGGTATAATTGGTAGTATTGGTAGTATTGGTATTTTTTATTAAATCAATTACTATGATTAATCCTGCTTCATCTTTTACAATTCCACTGGCCAAAAAAACTTCATATAATGAAATTTTGTATCTTTTTTCCCATTCTTTCTCCATCTCGACAAATAGTATTAATTTGGTCTTAAAAATACCTTGAACATTATTAAAACATCTTCATTACTACCATTCATTTTTAGTAGATATAAAATAAATGCTTAATTTGGCAATAGCTAAAATAATTTTAGTCAGAGATGCTAAATATCCATCGTTGCTGTAAAACCAATATATTGCTTCTGATAATTTAAAATTTTTATCATATTTACAAATTAAAACCAGTTGGAGAGCCAAAATATACCTCTCCTCGGAAGAATAGTCCCTAGTGGTATTAATTTCTCGAGATAACTCTTTAAGATATATCTCCGCAATTTAGAGTTATTTGTTAAAAATGTTATCCCAGTTTTATCCCGCCCGGTATAAAATTTTAATTATAATTAAAATAATTGATACAAAACGACCAATTTTAATTTATTCAGAATATCATAAGTTAAGTAGTTACAACAGTGAGTTAGACTTAGTATAACAATGCACAATGGAATTCAACCCTTTTTACTGTACAAGTTTGTCAGTTGAATATAATACAAAGCAAATTTTAATGAAATAAATATCTACAGAGGGTATTATAACGACCGTTCGCTTTTTGGTTTATAATTTTAACGGAATCGGGCCGATTTTAATTTAACGATAGTTTATCGAAATTTTGTTAAAAGAATATTCCCTAAGGCCGCGCGATAAATTTACGAGAATAATTTCCCGTCGCAGTTATATCGCAAATTTAGTTGATTCGGGATTGCCAGAACTTTAATGTTGTGGGCGAGTGATTAGAAATAAAATGGCAACCAGAATTATGCAAAATTATAAATGTTTATTTTTATTCAGAACAGTCTATGTAACGTTCTAGATTTAACTTTCATCAATAACCCAACAATATATATCCCTCCTAAGTAATTGTGCAGAACTGGTACTCAAGTGTCCAAGACTAGATTTGTCTTAGTTCATCGTGATTGAAAAATAAACCAAAACACACTTACACTTACATTTAAGTAAATATCATAAATTATACTGAGTAATTTTAATTAAATTCAAACTACTTTACTATAAACTCTTGTCTTAATTAACAGCTGAGAGCTGTTCGCTACTAATATCTTCCAATCTACTTAATTAGCCTCACAGGTTGAGTTGATAATTTTAAGGGTATAATTAGGTTATTCCAATTAAAAAAACAATCAATTTTATCTTACAGCTGACTTGAGTTAGTTCACAATTACTTTAACACTTTCAGTCTTAAACACGCACTGTTCATACAATTAAGTCCATTCGCTCACGTTTCAAACGCGACACACAATTTAACTCTTTCCTTGACCTAAGACCGAACATACTAATTAAAACCGCAAAGTTACCTCATAACTTTTGACCGACACCACGACCCCGTCCTGTAGTAGTTCGTCTGACCGCCAAGAACTAAGAAAGACTAAATTGACGGCAACGGCCTTATATACCCTTATTTTGTGGTTTTTTTGACCCCTCGAGATTTGACTAAAGTTCGAAAATTGAAGAGATTATATTTTTTACCCGGTTTGATTGATAGTTCTCCACACGGTGGCGCTATATTATTACTTTTATATAGTTTTCGCGGGAGTTTTGAATAATTATCCTTTTTTATAAGCGTTATTAAAGGGTAAAAAACCCGCCTTATCATAATGGTTTCTTTACTTTTTATATTCCTAAAGGAAGTCAATGGCTCGGCGGTAAACTATCTGCATTGTAACGATGCGACCCGAGTTCAATTGCGGAACACGATTAAATAAAGTAAAATACTCAGATATTTAATTAAATATAATATTAATATAATTTATAAAAATAATATTAATATAATTTATAAAAATAATATTAATATAATTTATAAAAATAATATTAATATAATTTATAAAAATAATATTAATATAATTTATAAAAATAATATTAATATAATTTATAAAAATAATATTAATATAATTTATAAAAATAATATTAATATAATTTATAAAAATAATATTAATATAATTTATAAAAATAATATTAATATAATTTATAAAAATAATATTAAAATAATTTATAAAAATAATATTAATATAATTTATAAAAATAATATTAATATAATTTATAAAAATAATATTAATATAATTTATAAAAATAATATTAATATAATTTATAAAAATAATATTAATATAATTTATAAAAATAATATTAATATAATTTATAAAAATAATATTAATATAATTTATAAAAATAATATTAATATAATTTATAAAAATAATATTAATATAATTTATAAAAATAATATTAATATAATTTATAAAAATAATATTAATATAATTTATAAAAATAATATTAATATAATATATAAAAATAATATTAATATAATTTATAAATATAATATTAATATAATTTATAAATATAATATTAATATAATTTATAAATATAATATTAATATAATTTATAAATATAATATTAATATAATTTATAAATATAATATAATTTATAAATATAATATTAATATAATTTATAAATATAATATTAATATAATTTATAAATATAATATTAATATAATTTATAAATATAATATTAATATAATTTATAAATATAATATTAATATAATTTATAAATATTTCATTAAATATAAGATTAATATAATTTATAAATATTTAAAATGATGTAGAATAAATAAAGCTGGTTTCACACTCGACGGAAAATAGCAGCGTAAAGTGAACGTTAGCGGTATATCGAATGGGAATCAATTGTCAGCTCGGCGTTTACTAACGTCTTTCCAGCATATTTTCCGTCGAGTGTGAAACCAGCTTTATAGTACCTAACGTTATAACTTTGTAAATGACATTCGCCAAAGCTGTTTTTTAGAAAAACACCGTAACTTAACGAGCGTTGGTGGCTGAGTGGTTAGAGTAAATCTCTTGCACAAGGCAGACCCGGGTTCGATTCCAGGCCAGCGCTAATAAATCGCAGATTGATACTAAGACGAATACCGTGTACAATTGGTGGAAACCCTGCCATTGGACGTTGAGAGGTAGCATTACACACAACACTCGGTCCGTCCCAAAGTCATTAAGAAGAAGTTGGAGATAAAACGCCCGTACAAACACAACATCCACAACCATCATAACACTGACACACCACAATCTCTACACCCACAACCGAAATAACACGTACTCAACATACACAACCATCAAAACACAAACATAACAAACTCAACACTCACAACCGTCATAACACGAACTCAACATCCACAACCTACGCATAAACATTACAAAAACGTAATACACCAAACCGTCACGACGGTGAGCGAAAAAACACCATCCAAACCCAACCGCAAATGAATCCGTCACACGGTGGTTTTGCCAACCCTTCGAGAAACTGCGAACGCAGAGATTTCGAGAAACTGCGTACGCAATGATTAACCTTTGCACGGAAAATGCGAACGCGTTCACAGGGCAGACACACAGACAGACAGACAGACAGACACGGTGATTGTATAACCCCTCCTAGGAGAGGTAAAAAGTGTATCCGAAAAAATTAACCTACTAACAATTAAAGAGTTTAACAACGTCATTGAATAATATATTACAGATTTATAACACAACGTAACAGGAAACAATAACACAGCGGCAACGAATCATAGTCCTAGAACCGCGCTCCCGGTTCAATTCCCGACGAAATAAAAACAAGTTCACAAAAATAAAAACAAAGTTTAATAAACAAATTGGCAAGCCAAAATATACCTCTCCTCGGAAGCATTGTCCCTAGAAGTATTAATTTCTCGAGATGACCCTCTAAGTTATATCTCCCCAATTCAGAGTTATTTACTAATAACGTAATCCTGGTTCAATCCCGCCCGGTATAAAATTTTAATTTGAATTATAATAATTGAAACGAAACAACCGAGATTAATTTGTTCAGAATATTATAAATTAAGTAGTTACAACAGTGAGTTAGACGAATTAGAACAACGCGCAATTGAATTTAACCCTATTTACAGAAATTTTTTATCAGTTAAATGTAATACGAAGCAAACTTTAATATAAGAAATATCTACAGAGGGTATTTGTATTTTTATCGCTTACGATATAACAAAACAGAAAACCTTCTTTAAACCACTTCACACGAAAAAATGATAATTAAAGCCAACAATACCGCCCAAAAGCTCAACACAATCAAAATTAAAATATAACTAGCGGTATTAATTTCTCGAGATGACCATCAAAGTTATATCTCCCCAATTCAGAGTTATTTACTAATAACGTAATCCCGGTTCAATCCCGCCCGGTATAAAATTTTAATTTGAATTAAAATAATTGAGACGAAACAACCGAGATTAATTTATTCAGAATATTATTAATAAAGTAGTTACAACAGTGAGTTAGACGTACTAAAACAATGCACAATTGACTTTAACCCTATTTACGGTACAAGTTTAGCAGTTAAATATAATACGAAGCCAATTTTAATGAAAGAAATATCTACAGAGGGTATTTGTATTTTTGTCGCTTACGAAATACTTGCCGCATAGTTAACGCTCATTTTATTTCAACGTTCGGCCGATCAAGATACCGTAGATATCTGGTAGTGGACGACTCGTAGACTGTCGGAACCATCCTGTTGACGTTGTGACACATACCGCATGAAAAAGACCAAAACCGTCCAATTTCCAAAATCATATAATGACTCGCACACCCAGGATATCAATGACTGCATTAGGAATCGTAGATATCCAAATATCCACACCACCAAAAAACTTATTAACAAGAAGCGAAAAACTTACCATTCACAAAGCACAGAAAGCCACTTGACTAAACGTATATCAATAAATGACCGTAGAGGGAATAGTTAGGGTTCTTTATAAATAAACACAAACGAACCCAATTGATGAACTGCATTAAACATCTTAATCAGCCGAGAAAACGTTTAAAATAAATTACGACCGAGATGAAAACCAGACCAACTCGATATGTTGTTAATAAATGAATTATTAAGCTTGAAAACCAATACGCTAAACCTAATAGATAAGAATATACGACTGAAAAAACTAAATAAATTACAAAAAACTAACGGGTTCTACCCTTTATCTTATCTGCTGACTGCGCTAAAACAAGATTTGACCATTAAATATTTTGAAAATGCGACGTATACACTTTGAAGGTTCCGTCAAAAATTATCCTTTCCCAAACGTAAAGGTTCTCAAAACATTAATACACAAAAAAAAAGTAAAAAGGTTCCTCCAAAAAATGAACCATTTTGCGGAAGAAGTAAATAATTTTAAAAGAATAAAAGATAAAACAAATATACAACCGCAAAAATAAAACGTCAAATAATAGAAGAAAAAAATCTTTAACTCCATTCATTAAAAAAACCCTAAACAAAAGTACCAAATTGAAATAAAGCAACTTATTATATTAAACAAGATTAAGTCTTTATAATTTTTTCGTAAAAAAACCACATTAGGCCTTCACAATTTCATTCGTAAAAAAATTCAAGACTTTGTTAACTATTATGCTTACAATGAGTGTCTTATTTGCAGTATAGCTTGAAGTTATCGTTGGTTCTGTGGTAGAGCACTCGACTGCCTAACTGAACGGCCCGGGTTCGAAACCTGGGTGACGCATTTGTTTTTAATCAAATGAGAAATCGCTAAATTAGAATTTCTTCGATGCAATAATTTAAATCTTCCACGAAATCTTGCTCTATTTCAATTAAACCAAAATTTCATACTCTATTAAATACGCTTTCGATAAAGCTGAAGGTCTAATTTTCAAGGAAACGTAATAAGTGTCGGTGGTTCTGTGGTAGAACGTCCGCCTGTCAAACAGGCGGTCTCGGGTTCGAAACCCGCCCGATGCGATCGCAAATTGATACTAAGACGAATACCGGGAACAATTGGTGGAAACCCTGCCATTGGATGTTGAGAGGTAGCATTACACTCAGCACTCGGTTCGTCCCAAAGTCATTAAGAAGAAGTTGGAGAGTATAAACGCCCGTATAAGCACAACAGACTCAACATCCACAACCATCATAACACAAACTCAACACACACAACCGTCATAACACGAATTCAACACCAGCAACCGTCATAACATGATCATAACATTCACAACCTACTCATAAACATTACAATAACGAAATACCCAATCAAACTAAGTTAAAACCGACAAGACGGTGAGCGTTAACGAGAAAACACCATCCAAACCAAACCCAACCGCAAATTACTCCGTTAACGCTCACCGTCACATGGTGGTTTAGCCAACCCTTTGAGAAATTGCGAACGCAGAAATTTCGAGAAACTGCGTATGCAATAATTAACCTTTGCACGGATAATGCGAACGCGTTCGCAGGACAGACACACACACAGACAGACAGAAAGACAGACACGGTGATTGTATAACCCCTCCTAAGGCACTTTGTCCCCTCGGAGAGGTAAAAATTTAACAGACATGAAGGTTAAGGTAAAGGCTTTGCGGAATAGATCTACTCTGGCTTTGTTAGATTTGTCAATAATTTTTCAAGTCTTTTTGTTTCTACTGAACCTATTGCTTTTTCTATCTGTTCTTCTACTTGCTTACATAAAGACACTACATGTAGGTCAGTAGTATATCTCCCTCTCGCCCGGGTATTTGGATGTTTTTTCTTCCTGACTAATGCCGGAAATAACTGGAATCGTTCTTTGTTTAGTGGTCCTGATGTTATAAGAGGAGTTGGCGTACAGATTGAGTCAGTTTCACTATTTGACTTTTCCGAATCATACGAATTAATAGATAGTACACTGTTAACTCGTCGCTTTGACTTGGGAGGAAAGGAAGAACTAACGCCGTTAGGCTTCGGCGAGCCTTCAATGATGGGAGACTTAGCAATTACTCGATTTACAATATCCGTGGACTGCTCTTGTGAATTTGTACCATTATTATCGTTAGCGTGTTTTTTTTTTGCTTTTTTATTATGCATTGTTAATTCTGGGAAATTTTCTGGCAATAAATTGGAACTTTGGTCTTATCTATTTGAATACGTTCTTTTGTTAGACACGTTCGATGGGGTGTCCGTATTGTCCGCTAATGACCTTAAAGAAGTCTCGGGTTCGTTGACGTTACTTTTTTCTATGTTACCAGTTGCATTATCTGCAGCGCCTACATTTTCGGCCAAATTTATCTCTTTTTCAGATATAATATTTTTTTCAACGGTATCTTTAGTTTTTTCGGTTATTAAGGGTTTGGAGTGAGAGTGGTCAATTCTATGGCCACTAAGCTGGGTGGCGGAGTGGTTAGCAATTTCGCCTCGCAGCAAGAGGAGCCGGGTTCGATCCCAGGTTGTGGCACTGGGTGAAAACTCGGAACAACTCCTTCTGCGTTGAGTTTGCAAGTTTTCTCCCCACAGGTTTAAGGGGTTTTCCCAAGAGCTCTTCGGTTTCCTCTTCCATAAAATCTTGTAGAGGTTAATGGTAATAGTTAGTGTAGGGAGCTGCTGGCTCGATCGCGTGACATGCAGGGCTTGCCAACACCCTCCTGAATTATAGGCTTCAAAAGTCGCTTGATGACTTAGGTCGAAGGTGGTGCCTTGGGTATTAGCCTAGCTGATTATTATTTTATTACAGCGTTCACAAAATTTTACGCCTTTATCTAAAAATAAAACTACGCTGTAATATTCATGTTTCAGGTTTATTCGATTTCACATTTCCCTGTTAGGCAACATATCGATAATGCGCTTAAAATTATATAGTGACAGTAATTTTTTATCTTCCTCGTTATTAACATTAATGTAAATCACGTCTGGCCATATTTTGATAATATACCTTTAATTTTTCCCTATGGGATTTCCGGTGGACATTCAACTTGTTGACCTTCGAAGCCAAATCCTTCTTTACAGAGCTGGTCTACCATTTCCACAGTTGCCACGTACGCACAGATATGCGACTTAGGGATTCTACTAATATAATACGTGTTTCCAAAACCGATTACTTGGTTAATCGCTTTCGCATATATTTTCGCAGAGATTTCGGGTCTGGCATTAAATAAAATTGCATTTTCCCTAGTCACCGCTGGAGGTTTGTTTTGAGGTTTCCTTTCTGAACGGTCAGGTGGGTCTTTTCCAGAATGAGCCACAACAAGATGATCAAAATCAATACTCGAAGTCAACATTAAAGACCTAAGCCTTAGCCGAGAACTGATAGCAAAAACTAATACGTCTTACTTCGTCGAGAGACGGATTTTTATTGATATTATATGTATTATTGGTATAACTCGTATTATTGGTGAATGTTTTATTGGTATTATTTGTATTATTGGTATTATATGTTTTATTGGTATTATTGGTATAATACAGGGTGTTAACTAAAAAACGATACAGGAACAATAACTCCAAATGTATTTTTGCGAGGAATTTGAATATTTAAGGACACATAGAACGTGCAGGGGGTCATTTGACAACGGAAATTTCCATGACTTTGATCCATGTCTTCAAAGTCATTTAAAATTTGCCTCGAGAAGCATTAGAGATACAAAGATTTTTATCAATTAGAAAAGTGTTCCAATTCTCATTGTTGGTGCAAATAACTTTGACCCTTATTATTTGACCAATAACAAGTCGATGAAGGTCGTGATGAAAATTATGTACCGGAGACCAGGATGAAGGGCTAATAACTGCAATAACACTTATGCTAGAGCATCAAAATTTGCTAGACATTTTCATCTGGTAGGGCGGTTTCAGAATATTCAAACTCGGATGACCTTGAACTCATTGTTTAAGGTCATTCTAAGTTTATCTCGAAAACCAATGGATTTAGAGAAATGGTTCCAATTTGAAATGTTTTCATCGTAGTGGTCTGTATCGGGTAAAAGTAATTAAGACTTAAAATTTCAATTTAGACACTTTTTAAATTAGAACTAATTATCTGGGGATCTTGGTGACAGAACCAGACCGTTCCCTTCGGTCTATCTTTAATGAAACTCGTTGGCTATATATTTTACAAAATCTTGACCGTTGTTCTTGCTGTGGTAAAAGGATTAACAATGCATAGAATAGTTAAAGACTTGAAATTCATTAAAATATTTGAACCTTTAACTCCTACAAAATTGTGTTGTTGAAAAAAGAAAATTAATTAAAAATATGCCTTTTCAGACCAAAGGAGCTCTATTTTCAATTTTGCTATTTCCTAATTTTTTCAGAATGTTCAACAACGTTCTCGTTGCAAATTTTGTCTGGTATCTACCGTTGAAAAATTTATTTTAAAATAGTACACACAAATCCCTTAAGGAATGTGTAAAAACTGATAAAATATGTGAATTTGTTTTGAATTTTACAAATTAAAGACTTTCCTTATTAATAATAAAACACTGCAAATTTTCTAATTTTATATGAAATAGTTTTTGATATGAATGGCATAATAATTGAACTTAAATTATGGTTTTTAAGCTATATTTTTCTCATTTAGATAGCTTTAAGGTGGTGTTACTTTTGCTGCTTTCGTCAATTAACATGTTAGTATGAACGCGTTGTAATTGATTTTTCTCAGGAAGACATTGTCATTGGGATTATTCTTCATGCACTTTCTTTTGTTAAACATTGCTTATGGACATGGTGCATGAGTCGTTAAGCCTTTGAACACTTACCATGTTGAAGCTTTTATAGTGACTAAGTTATTGTACAAGTAGGTGATATAACGCTCATTTTATAGTGCTTATCTTAAGGATTATTGAAATATTGTCCCTAATTAATGGACAAATTTAATAATAAATCTTTTCAAACAATTTTACTTTGTGGTAAAATTAATGTTAGTTTTATTATGCTTTGTTCGGGGTGTGGGTGATTAAGATACTTATTTAAAGGACAACAAAAGTGGAGTGGGAAGTAACAGAAGCTGCTCACACCGCACTAAGAAACTGGCGAGAAGGGGTCAATCTGACAAGCTCTCTCCTTCGGTGGCAAGCTTAATAAACTAAGCATAGATGAAACTAATTTTTTGCCTTGATCGGGGATTTTCTCCAGTCTTTCCTATAGGAAAGTTGTGACACGCCTTCTTTCATTGAACTTTCTTCTTGAGATTTCATTCAGCGAAGTCACAAGTCACGTTACGTCAAGAGGAACCGTATATTTGTGACCCTCTCGTTTCGATTGTTTATCGTTTCGTCCCAGAATGACTAGTGCTCGGCATTCGATTAATTTTATCAATAAATAAAATAAGCTCGGCGATATTTAAATAATATTTATTTAAATAACCAATAGTTGAATAAAAATTGTAAAATGTTTAAATAATTGAAAGTGAATAAGCCTATTATTTAAATAAAACAAACAATTATTTAAATAAATACCACTTTTATTCAAATAAATGCTTGGTTGCGTAAAAAACATAATTAAATAAGTTAAAATGATATTCTTTTTACCAAAGTTTTTTTAAATAAATCGGAAAATTTGTGGATAATGAATAAACAATTCCGAGCACTAAGAAGGACGCCACGCAAGCGTCAAGGTTCAGTTTATTTCAGCTCAGTTTGGTTTTTCATGTTAAGTTAAGCTTATTTTTAGCCCAAAGAACGTTCACGCCATCTATGTAATGCTTACGAAGCTATGTCAGTTCTATTTGTTTTTTTTTTCACGTTAAGATAAGGTTATTTGTAGCTCTATGAACGTTGTCACCATCGACAAAAATATATTATTGTCATATACACCAATATTAAAATATATTTTATTGGCCTAACCTTTTAATTAAGGTAATTTAGAATAAAAATTTGACTAAAATTTAAAAGACTGTAACATACTGATAATTTAATATGGAGTAAAATTAAATCTGTGTAATTTATATAATCTTTGTAATTGGAAAACAAATGTAAGGATGTAAGTGTATATGAAAAATCTATGTCATGCGAGTCCCTTTTAAATTTGGCATAATTTGGTCTTTATAAATTTATATAATTTAATTGTTTACATTCATTTCAATAAAGTATATTTAAAGAGATCACCTTGACTTATTTCTTTTTTAATATAATGACAAGCAATAAAAGTTCAAGAAGGCTGGATGGCGGATAAGATGTGCTAATGTCCACTATGGAAAACCAAGTTTACGAAGATGTAAGACTACCCTAAGGACGCTCACTAACTCAACCACACCGTAGGAAGTGGTATTCTACTACTGAAATAGTAAATTTAATTTGCCTCAATAACTGAAGTTTAGCGGATGTAAAGAAAACGTAAAATGTTTCTCAAGGCAACGCTAACAAAGCCACAGTCAAATTTTCAAGCGTTTTTTAAAAAACTGGGGGTGGTTCAGGTACCAATATTCCACAGATGACACCAACTGAAGAAAGAGCCAAAGCATTGCTACTACCTTCTTACTTAGTTCAACGTAAATTTAATTACTCTTTAGGAATATAAAAAGTAGCTGGGAGGGGAGGACACAAACGGCAAGTAGCTCCATGAAATGTAAGATTGTATAAATTAAATAATAATAAACTGTGCCCCCTCCCCACCCCTTGGATCAAAATCCTGGTTACGCCACACAATGTTTATCGGATTTTATTATCAAATTCAGTAGTTAGTCCATGGTAAACGATACTACTGATAGTGGTTATTTGTCTGGTGGTACAAAGTAAAAGTCACTATGAAATTTATTATCCAAAATTTTCACTCGTTTCAGTTTATGGGGATGAAATTTTATTTTCAGAGTTCATGAAAAAGTCGTGCATCCAAGAGGTCTCTAAAAATAAAATATACAAATAAGTTAAATTATGACTTGAATGGATAACTCTGTATTTCTACTTCATGGCTGGTGGGGAAAATAAGTAAATGTTAACCTATATTATGTGCCTAATTGTTGGACAAATTATATATCACATTCCCATTGCCACTTCACACAGGGCAACCACAATTTGCCTCAATCTTCGACCCTTTAGGCAACAGCGATTACTTGAGGAGTCATGCTTTGCTCATTGGCTTTTTATTTAAAACTACCATGTCGGGTCGGGCTTCAAGTTTCTATTTTATTCGCAACAGCAAATCTCTACATACAGAAAGCGAATCAGTATTACGTGTTAATCCTACTCTTGGCAGGTTCTCTAATTTTGAACCGTTTCTCAAAGAGCTCCAAGCGCCATTAACTGGCAAAAGTTTAATCTGAGAGGGCACTCTAGCATTTTGTAAAAGCGTATACTATAAACATAAAAAGTGCCAGTTTTTTCGGTTGGAACGGGTTTGAATTTTATCGGGCCTGTTCGGATCGGGTTTAAATTATTTTAAAAATGTATCGGGCTGGGCTGGGTCTGGTTTCACCTTTGGGTTTCGAAATGAATAATTTTGGTGGGCCGGGTCGTTTCGGGTTTTTGAAATAAATAATTTTGGCGGCCCCGTTCGGGTTCGGTTTCAATTTTTCTTTAATCGGGTTGGCTCAGGTCGGGTTTTAAAGCTAGCCGGCCCATTTCATCTCAACACTGCGTGTTCTTTTATAAATTTATTTTCAATAGCAGCACCAGCATCTCCAAGAAAACCTTTTTGAAAAATAGCAGACGACAAAAGATAACCCAAATGAAGCTAAAAGTGAGCAGAAACTATAAAAACCGAAATTACCTGAACTAGCTTCTTCTGTTGTAGAGGATTATTTAAAGTCAAAGCATCTCTCCATCACCATCCATTGTAAATAAAAAAAAAGATTTCAAGCGAAAATTCGATAGAAATCATACAATGCTTAGTATTTTTAAGTTTTGGCAACCGTCATATTTTGAATTCTTAGGAATAGGGGGAAACTGGTGGATTAGTGAAGACGGTACCCAAGGCGCGAAATAACCGCTACTCCGCTAGATATAAGCATGAAAAAGAGGCTCGCACGCGGGGAAGACCTGGACATAAACCTCACCCCGACGAAACAGAAAGTGACCATTACAATAGGACCCCTCTTTCCCGCAGGGTTACGCGACTAGCACAAATTCCAGCTGAAGAGGGGGATTTCCCCTACCACATCGCAAACCAAATTTAAGAATTTATATTTTAGGGACATTCTTAAAATACTCTATTTCTTAGGAATTATTATTAGTGGGTGATATTTTTCGTTACACTGAGTCCCATAGATGGTGATTAAACCTTCACGCTCGTGTGGCGTCATTCTGTGACGTTACGAGAAGCAATCGGAACGATGGAATCGCAATTATACCGTCCCTCTTGACGTATGAAATCTCAAGAAAAAAGAAAAGAAGGCGTGTCACAACTTTTCCAGGAAAGTCTTATCTCCCCGTAGCTCAGAAAAAACGAAATATGCAAAAGGCTGTAGATCAAATAAAGGGTTTTTGTGTGAATTGGACTAAAAATCCAATCTACCCATTCACGGTGGTTTTTTTTTCGAGATACCGATTTATTCATCTGCGGGTTTTAACCTCTAGAAAAGAATAAGATATAAATATGTATATTTAATTTTAACGTTTTACGGGACACGACGTAAATTAAAAGGCCTATTTTGTATAAAAATTTGTTCATTTGGAAAATTTACGATTTGATAAGAGCGAAAGTGCCCTCTGATCTTCTGTCGGCTCATTAGTCTGTCGGCACTCCGTTAACTTGTCGATTGTTCCCGTTCATTCGATCATTTTTCGAAAATAATTATAACGTAATTGGTTTTGCCTAGGGTTTATAGCAAGAAATGGCACTTTTATCAAGCATGGACAAAGTGACGCGTCTCTCCTTCCAGAAGCTGGGAAACAAGTTGGCTTTGGGAACTTTAATCAATTTGGTAAGTTTCATGTAAAAAATGTAAATTGAAATCGAGTGTTACCAATGGCTTACTTAGTTTACGTGTTAACAAAATTCCTTAAATTCTAATTCTCAGAATGGTTATTTTTATTAATTAATCATAGTTTTTTTGTAATACAGAAAATTTAAACGCTTAGTCAAATAAATCCCGTTACTGCATAAGTAACCTAATACCCGCCGGACCGTAGGACATTAGGATTAGTTGTTTAAAACCCTCTTAGTTTTAGCGTACCTACGATATACTTTTAATTTTACATCATCCTAGCGCCAATGCTTCCTTTACATTAACAACAAAAACTATAGCAAAAAGATGGTAGTGACTTTCGGGAGTGTAATCACCTAAGTTCGATTTTTTTAAATTTAACGCCAAGTCTTAGTAAAACCTGGAACTATTCAAAATTAAAACAATGCTTAGTCGCTTACATTGGCCGTGGTGGAAATAGTTTTTTCCGTACTCTTAGGGATTTTGGTTGACTGGTCAATTAAATTATACTGTATACATTGTCAGTTCGAGTTCTGTTTTAATTAATATGCCATGTTACTTGCTAAAGCCCAAAAAACTTTGGTTTGACTAAAAGTACTGAAGAAAACATTTATTCAAAAATCAAAAACGTTACTTGGACCATATCTACTCGATCCAAATCCGATAGGTGGGTTTTTTTTTCATTCGGATGACTTATCGTTTTTACTACGGGCTGGCCGCTACGAAAATCTACTAGGCCCAAAATCAGAATGAACACTCTTGAGCTACTTTCACACTTAGCGGTACAAACCGGCTTAAATCGGTTTACAACAATTAAGCGTGGTTCGCACAATTCCTTCGAAACATTGTGAAACGATTTGAATTTATTTCAAGGCAAAGTGTGAACACAGCTTTAAGCAACTTTCACCCTAGAACTTAAATTATATTCCAAGTTGCCTAAGGTGCCAGTTTTGACAAATGTAATTGAGAAAAATTAGTATTTTAGACTGGTTTCAAGCGATAGTGTGAACGCGTCTTAAGTTTATTTCCTCCATGCATTGCTGAAAACACTATCCTATTTTGATTGGCAACCAAATTATATTATTAAAACAAGTTTTTAAGTCTCTAATGGCATAATAATGAAGCTCGATATTATCGGATTAGCTGAGGTCGAATTTAAGGCTGACAATAAAAGAGTAAGGTAATCATGTTTCCCATCTATTAGGTTATCCTTGTAATAATTTATGTGGCCCAAAATGGTGGTTAGTGAAATTAATCAAAACCATGACCAAGTCTTGTTGTTAGTTTATTATGACTACTCGAGCGTGACTACTGAATATGGTTGCTTTAACTCTGGTCACTTGTGTGAATTTTAGCCATTGGGATTCATGATGGCAGCATTGTCGCGTCTGGCTCTGAAGCTCTATTACCCAAATTCAGACCAACGACTGAATCACTACTACAACGCGGCTATCCTGTGCTTCAGCCTGGGTATAGTCGTCATGTTGGCCACTGTCATCGAAATATTTATTGTCGTATTTGGAAAAAGGAGTTACAAGCGTGTCTTAGAGACGGTGAATATCAACGAGCGCCAGTGGAGGCTCCGGGAGGCCTGGAAAGTTGTAGAGATCATTCTTTTTATGTTGGAACGATGTCTCTTCTCCTTCCCGGAGCCTCCACTACTGCAGATCTGAGTATCGGGTATATTAATTAAGACATATCCTCATTTACAGGTTGTTATGATGTCACGGGTATTTGCTTGCTTGGCTGCGGTTACAGGAGCATCAACTATGATAATCGCACATGCGGTAGGTCATTTTACCTGGATTACTTATTTACCTTTACTGCTGCTCCAAACAATTTGGTTTATTTCTAACTTATAATTTTTTTCATTCTGTTACTTCAAGGCTTGATATTAAAACACCAAAAGCCTTATAGGTATAGAATGTATATTAAAATCTGGATTTTAATAAGATTTTAGTAAACGATTTGTGTTAACCTCTGAGGAAGTTAGTTTCTCTAACGAGATATATGCTCAGGGGCGTAGGGACCGGGATGTCCTTCCTTAGATTTTTGCAGGGAGGGGAAACTAATGTTATTGCCCCCTCCAAGTTTCTGGTCAGTTGAAATCTTCAAAAGGCTCAAATTATCATTTTAAAAGCATTGAAGAACCTCAACTTAGTTTAAATTTCAGTCTTTTCCCACCAATTTACAGAGTAGTAAAAAGTACACATGCATTCGGAGAAGCTACACTCCATTAAAAATTCAAAATCATTCTCTAAACCCCTTTTAGTTTCTCTTTGCCCCCTACAACTTCTCGAACGTTCCTTCACCTCTGGATATGCGATACTAAATCAACTGCTACTAGCCCAAAGCAAATATACCTTCGTAAATTATTTGAACTTAGTTTCTAAAACTATTTAACATTAAAAGGAAAGGGGTCGTAATAAAGTAAATATCCATATGAAGTGTAATTTTGACCATAAACCAATTTACGCCAGGAAGAATTTGTAATCGCTTTATTTCCATTAACAACTGTTATGTTTTTCGGTAAGAGTCAAATGCCGTCCCCTAGTGAGTGAAATCGAAACTTCCCAAATTCATAGCTACTGTTTAATATACTTTTGGAAAATGCTTTAACAATGTTTTTTTTCTAAACCGATTAATTTTTATAATATTATACAGTAATTAATAAAAATCTACGAAATTAATAAATAGATGTAAATTAAATTAATGAATTATGAATTTAATTTATACGTGATATGCAAATATTATTTATAACATATTTATTATATAAAAAAATTAATATTTAAAATGAAATTGGTTAAGGAAAATTACTCGTGTTCCGTTCAAGAGCTGGTGCTCATTACCCTAAATCGAGATGGACCCTGAAATAGGGCGGGGTAAAACCGCGTATTACCGAAGACGTCAAATACAGTCCAAGGTTCTTGCTTGCGTAAATCTATGCTTCCATTGTCGCACAATTTGAAACCTGTGTTTAACTTAAGAACTAGGTGTCCATAGTTTTATACCTCTCTCGTAAGGGATATTTTATGAAATTTGGGGTTACGGAATCTTTGTTACTCCGCACAGGTAACTCTTAGGTTATTGTTCTATTAAGAATGGCTTACCACCATCCTTGCCTAATAGCTCGTTTTGAAAAACTAATATAAGTTAAATTAATAATTGGTCCAACCCATCTAGTACTAGCCCGAAGAACATTTTCTTTCATATTTCGACAAATATCTTAATATTTTACGGAAAAAAAATCAGTCTACTCGAATTAGTACTTAATTAAATAATAATAGCTTATTAGGTATTTTGACAAGAAAATACCTTAAAACATTGCTCCTACATATTTCGTTACTGGCTCAATTTCATTATCGATTTCCAGTCTCATATTTCTCGCGAAAAGTTCGACTCAGGCGTTCCCAGAATCCCAGTAACCAGAAAAGTTCTGGATAGTTTTAACTTATTTAGCTCTTTTGCTTTGATTTAGTGCCAAGATATTTTCAGAGAGGTTGCTGTGCGACAATGTTTGGTAAAATATGATTGCTAATATTAAGTTAATAACATGTAATTGAGGAAAGAATATTGAATTTCAGAAACAAATGGATGTGGCTTTGATTGACAACGCGGCCCTCGTTCAGTTAAAGGAGGATTGTGAAGCAGTTTTTTATGATTATTTGACCATTTGTGGCTTTTTCACCTTGGTTGTCGCCCTGAAATTCGTAAGTTCATTTTCATTAAAACCAATTCCATGCGCACATAGACATTGTAATGTTTCCTTTTGTGCATATTCCTCAGATAGCGATGTCGATAGTGTAAAAGTTTACAATTTTGATTAAACTAATGATGTTGGTTATGTTTGGTATGAAAACCAGAAGTCGCGTTTCAAATTGCAATCCCCACTACGTTCTAACATATATATTTTTTGTTTGGCTGATAGTGGATTGACAAGTGTCATTCCATGTCCATTTTGGACGAAGTCCGCCGAATGGAAGAAAACGACTCGGCGAGGTTTTACGAAGCCGTCGTCAATTTTGCTAACGTTGACGACACAAATCCGTGAAAACAGCGAGAAATGACTGAAAACTATGTTTTAGCCTAAGAAAACTTTGCTTAAAATACCGTGAAAATATGCGATGTAATTATATAAGATATTTTATATATATATGAAAAGCGAGCTAATTTAGAATATAAATTAACTAGGGTAAAAAATGTCCTATTTAATTTTTAATCAAAATTTAAAATAATCGCAAATTAAATAAACCAATTTTAAATGTAGAACTATAAAAACGCCTGTGCACTAGACAGAATTTAAATGTGTATTAGTCTGTAATAAAATATAATTTAAAAAAACCCAAGTTTTTTGAACTTTTTGAACTGATTTTATTGCATCTGCGATGTATTTGAAATATATAAAACCTCTATCATATCGATATTTAAAAAGGTAAAGGTTAGCACTTTCGCCTCGCAGCCAGAGGAGCCGGGTTCGATCCCAACTTGTGGCACTGGGTGAACACTCGGAACAACTCCTTCTGCGTAGAGTTTGCAAGTTCTCTCCCCACTGGTTTAAGGGGTTTTCCCCCGAGATCTTCGGTTTCCCCTTCCATAAAAACTTGTTGAGGTTAACGGTAATAGTTAGTGTAGGGAGCTGTTGGCTCGCGTGGCTTGCAGGGCTTGCCACCACCCTCCTACGCATTGTAACCCGGCCACCTGAATTAAAAGGCTTTAAAAGTCGCTCGATGACTTAGGCCTAAGGTGGTGTCTTGGGTATTAGCCTAGCTGATTATTATTATTATTATTATTGTAATCTCGTTAGCACGAGCGATAGGAACGTTATTTCGGAAAAAGTATCAGCCTTGAAAATGAACTCAATGTAATATACTAATAAATAATAATTAACAGTTAGGATAATACCTAAGGCTTCAACTTTAGGCCCGAGTCATCTAATAACTTATGATGCCTTTAAAGAGGACTGTTATCGTATAGAAATAGAACGTCAAACTAATTATAACCAAAAATAATAATAATAGTTCAGTTTCTACGGAGAAACAGTTCAGTATCGTCGTTGTTACGTTTTTAAAATGCAACTGCGAAGTTTTATTTCCAAGTCCATGAAGTGTGTGGGTACATTTCTGAACCAGGGTTTGGTGAAACCGGCAATAATTGATCACGAAAGAAGCCGCCGTTATACTGTCACCGCGTGTTCCACCAAATACACTACATTTACAAGGAGACTACCCGAGGTGGTTATCACCGATTTTGTTGAAACTCGGGGGTTAGGTAGACCTTATGGTAGTATGAAAATTGCCAAAGGGAAAAGTTGCAATGGGCTTTACGTTTCCCATGGCAACGGAAAATGTTTTTGACCTATCCATTTAAAAAAGCATGGTATTTTCTCGGTTACCCAAATTTGGTTAAATTGAACCAAAATTGATCAATTTTACCCAAAATCGTTAATTAATTTTACCCAAAATAGGTCAAATTCATCTTTTTGGGTATGTTTTGAAAATTTAATTTTTTTAAGTAAGTACCCTGTGAAACCGAGAAAATCCCATGATTTTTTAAATAGGAATATTTTTGTTTTGAGAGATCAAAAACATTTTCGGTTGCCATGGGAAAAGTAAAGCCCATTGCAACTTTTCCCTTTGGAAATTTTCATACTACCATAAGGTCTACCTAACCCCCGAGTAGGGTAGTCTCCTTGTTAGTAAACTTTCCGCTCTGATAGTGAAAATAGTAATCACAGATTGACCACCGCAGCAGTGACTCGAGAAGCTCTACGCATACTTTTAACTGTATTTATTACTGAATGACAATGAAGTTGTAACATCTTTTGTCATTATTTTCACAATTTCTAGTACAAGTGACAATCTTACGGTTTCCCGGAAGCGATTCCATGTTAAACACAATTGGATTACGTCAAAAAATGATTTTAGCTTCGTTTCACAACTCGGTAAAACATACATATTTACCAAAAATAAATAAAAAATTTATCAATAAAACATCTAACACTCTTAAACGTCTAAAAACTCTTTATTTTCTTTTACTTACTTTGTAACGGAGATGAGTAAGTTCTATTAATGATGATTTTTGAATCCTACGTGTTCTTTTAGGATAGTATATATTTAATCCTAACTTGTCAATTCAGCGCAAAGCTGAAATAGTTCTTATCCCATCTAGTGATGGCCGCGAGATACCCTGGGGATATCTGCTTCTAATATACCAAACCATAAATTATTTCTAAGGTAATAAAAATATTCGAGAATAATTCGAAAAAAATATTCAGAACTATTCTAGGTTATCTACACTTCCTTTCAATAATTACCAAACCAACTATTACTTTTGTTCTGAGGGTGTGTCTTAGGTTCCACCAAACATTGACATTTAACATCGGTTAAAAGTATACAGGTTGCTTCAATTTGATCGCACCAAAAACTATATTATCTAGAAATGTGAGATTTTCAGGATGTACACTATCGGAGAAGGTCGTTGTTATTTGTAAATTTCAGCAAAATCTTGTAATTTTTCAGGGTTTTGAATTTTTTATTTCTTTAACGCTAGGTGGTAGACGAAAACTGTCATTGAACAAGTTGTAGAGCACACTAGATAACCTTAAATGACATCATTGGTTTGGTCGGAAAAGGTCAATTTGTCACTGAGATATTATGTCATGTAAATAACAAGTTGGTAGTAGGTGGCCTTAGCCTTTCCACAACTATTTTGAAAATAATCCTATTTAAATTGTAATGTTTGTATGACTGCTAAAAATGAACGTTATATTTTTATTGGTAATTAATTTTGAGGGAAAAAACAATTTCCGAAAGTGTTACAAAATTGACAAATGTACTAGTTATATACGAAATAAGGTTCAAAAATTCTACCACATCCACTGCTATACACGTTCGTGTACAATACAGTATATTTTGAAATGAGCCTCGGACCATAGCTGGAGTTACGAATAGAAACATTGCCAGAATTATCTTGCACAAGTCTTCTTCGTTAGTACCTTGCGTCTTATAAACTCCCTCTATCACGAATACCCACAGAAAAAAGGCCGGCGGTGTCAAATTTGTGGACCTAGGAGGCCATTACACTGGACCGTTCCTTCCAATTCAAAGCCCAGGGAACTTGTTGTTAAGGAACTGTACCACACTTCATTGCTGGTGACGTGGCGCACCGTTCTGCTGGAATCCAAGATGTGAGCTTTCGAAAAAAGGTACATGTTCCAACGCTTCTGCAACTTCATTCCGTAGGAATTAAACCAATTCGGTAAAAAAATGGTCCAATAACGCGATCTCCTAGTAGACCAGCCCAGACGTTAAAGCGAAATTGGACCTGATGGGGGTGAGGAAATCCCCAGTGTGGATTTTCATAACTACAGAGGTGGTGTTCTGTTGGTTAAATAAGCCCTCTCTCGAGAAAGAGCACTAATCGGACACGAGGAGCAAATTACGGTATTTTGGTAAGAAACAGTACTTTGGTGAGTTACGGTATTTTAAAATTTAAATTTTGATTATTCTTGGTTTTAATTTCACGCGTTTCCTTGACTCTATTAAAGGGAGTATGAACTTAATACAAAAAAGTTTGTTAACACCGGCTACAATCGGTTTTCAACCTAACTTAGCTCCTGGCAGAAATGTGAAATTCGTTGTTCCTCCATAATCGTTTAAGTTCGTATTCCCTGAAACTTCCAAGCGAGGAGTAAACATTTGAAAAAGACCCTCCTTCAACAATTATCCTAATAATAATTCTTACACTTATGAAATTTATTTCAAGATAATTTATTGTATTTACCACTTGAAAATTATTAGGAATAAAAAATAAATAAATAAATCGCGCCTGTAAGATAAAATACTTCATAATTTAGGTTCTGGTATCCAATTATGATTTTTTACGTAACATTTAAAGATGGTAAAATCCCAGAATTGAATGTAAACTTGCCAACTATTAATAATTGAAACCTTAGTTAAACCCCGCTGATTTGCCTAAAATCAAATCTCAAAGAGGGCCCCATAATCTGTAAGCTTATTCTGTTTTAGTCCCAACAAACAAACAAAAACAGAAAATTTTGTTCATTTGGCCATTTAAAATTAAAGTTTATATTTAAAAAAAATGAGACTGAAATTATATTTAAAAAAAACTGGTGACTAAATGGTATCTTACCAATTCGACATGGAAAACATCGTACAACGTAGAAAATCAGGACTAATTTAAAAAGAGGGAACGGAATATTATGTATCTTTCACAACAACGGAGCATAAAAAATCGACGTATCACAAACCATCATTAGCTTATCGCCAAACCCTCCCCTTTCGCAAATAACGTCACTGAGAGCAGCCTTCCCCCCTCCCCCCGTTGATAAGGCGAGGTTCAATGTACCTAAGTGCTGGAGGAGACTACCTTTAAAAGCTCGAGTCAACCAGGATAGAAACACAATTGTCGGAGTACATATACTTCGAAGAATTTGTCCAGATTCCGGTCTTCGAGTCAAGATGAATTACGCGGTCACTTTTCTAGTCTTCTCCGGCGTCGTGGCTACCATCTACGGCCAGTATAGCGGCCCCGCCGGTTGCGGCTACTGCGGACGACTGACCCTGGAAAAGAGACGTGACTGTTGCAACCAAGGTGCTATCGAGTGCTGTAAAGTCGCCGCTCCGAGCGACGAATCTTACCCTGGACACGCTGGAGGACAGTATCCCGGTGACTACAGTGGAGGTCCCAGCCACAACAGTGGCGGCTACGACACCCTGCCACCTCAATACCCTGGTAGTTACCGACCCAATGGCGGCTACGGACCAGGAAGCGGGTATCACCCCGGTGGTTATGGACCAGGAAGCGGATATCGCCCTGGCAGTTACGGACCAGGTAGCGGATATGTCCCCGGCGGCTACTATCCAGGAGGATACCCCAACGGACCCTACCCTGGAAGCCTGTACTCACCTGGATCGGCGTATCCACCCGGAATCTATCCACCAGGCGACTTTCCCCCTATCAGAGAGGTTTACCCACCAGGAGGACCCTATGACCCTGTCGACCCCTATGGCCCTGCCGATGTCATCCTCAGAAAGATACCCGGAGACAACGAAACCGTCAGCGACGAAGACGAGATCCATGACCGCAAGCTACCCGTTGCTGTGACTACCGAATTTCCTAAGCCCACAGAAGCTGAAGACGAAGACTTGAAATAAGTCTCTATTTAAATCTTTTAAATAATTAGGAATGGAAATCGCGTATTTTTGTCCATTTCTCGGTTTGTAATTCATTGTCTCTGAAATAAAAATGGACCTTTTTAACGATTTTTCTCTCCTTATTCTGTAATTAGATAATAATCTAAATTTGATGTTCAGATGCACCTGTTTATAAATTTCCGTCTGTACAAGAGGAGATGTCATAAATGAAACGAGTCGACTCTTGATGAAAGTGAAATTCGATTGGTAGTGACTTTTAAGCATAGTAATAGGTTCAGAGAGGGTTATGCTTGATGATTATAAATCGAAAATTACATTATAGACCATAAATAGTTACTGTACTACTGTTTTTACCCAAATGTTGAATGTTTTCAAGGGGTACAGATACCCTACAAAAAAAATTATAATTAGAAAACAGTTATCCCAGGAAGAAACCCAAATATTTTAAGTACTGCCGCACTTTAACACTTATTAAGCCGCTTACAATAAATATCAATCTGTGACCAATAAATGTCTTTTGTCAGACACCAAGTGGCTTAAAATGGGCTAACAAAAGGTAATACGCGTTTAGGTTTCAAAACAAAAATAAGAAAGCGTTGGATAACCTTATGTCTTAAACATTTTTTCTGAAGTAATTAGCAAGAAATTAAAGACGATTGAAATGGGATGAAAATCTCTGGCTTAAGGCTGTGGGCTAATACTTAAGCCTCGACAGTCATTTTTTTCTTCGATTGCGCAATTTCTAGCTTCCAAATTTCCACAAAAATACCATTTCTATGAACTTTCTATGAATAATGAAATTTAATGTTTATAGTGTTCGAAATGTTACGAATTTCAATAAAAATACAAAACCAATAGGTAATTTTACAAGTTTATATTCAGGGTCACGAAGTCAAATTTATACGCTCTCATGACCATGCCATAGAACGGTGTTTTCCCTGAATAAGAGAATTTTAAAATTTATGTATTATAAATAAAATTTATTTTAAAATCAATAACCGGCTGCATTGGGGTTTCCGGACTTCATCAAATACTTAAAATTTGTTATTTTTCTTTGGCTTCAATAGTTTGGACAATCCAGTAATTAATGATTTATAACTTTGGTCCGTATTAAGGAGCGAAATCTTTCTTCGAAGTTTTATTAACAACGGGGATGAAAATTTATTAAGTACTATTTGTGTTTTGCAATTGATCCTAATCGAAATAGAGCTAGATTAGCCAAATATACCCTAAAAGGTTTATTTAAACAAGTTGGCAAGCCAAAATATACTTCTCCTCGAAAGAGTTTCTAATTTTCTGTGATGTATCCGTGGTTCTGTGGTAGAACGCTCACCTGTCGTGCACGAGGGCTCGGGTTCAAATCCCACCCGAAACAAACGCAAATTAATAAAAAAATATAAAACATCCTATGACAAAAAGAGGGCGCTGTTGGAAAAACCTTTTCCCTAATTCTAAGAAATTGCGTACGCAGTGATTACACTTTGCACCGAAAATGCGTACCCACAGACAGACACGGTGATTGTAAAACCCCTCCCCTCTGAGAGGTAAAAAGCGAATAATAAAAACGGATTTAAAATAATAACGTAATTTTCTGTGCCAGATTAAGCCAATTAATCAAACATAACACACATTGTGTTTTTAGGGAAAATAAAGAAATAAAAAGTATTACCCCTATCGCGTGTAAAAAATCCGTCATTGTTTGATGGCATTATATTTTTGTCTGTGGGCAGAGGAGCAAAGTTCCGAAGGTTAATGGCCCGATCAGCGATGGTTGCCACTTTTTTATTGAAAGTGGTTATAGGTCATTTCGACAAAAAAGACGTCAGGATTTTTTTTTGGCAATCGAGGAGTTTCCCCGTTTCCAAAGTAAAATTATGCTTAACAAGCTTGTTAATTAAGGGGTATTTAAGGAATGAGTTCAGCTGAAAGTTATCACTTCGAAGACCAATACGTTCTTGAAAGTTCACTCGGAAACTAGTCCAACCATCAATTTTAACGTAAGTTAAAAATATTTTAAAGTTTTGGCAAACATGTAGTTCAAATCATTTAGTCTAAAACCTTTTGAACATTTAACCTTGGAATGAAAATAATTTTGTTTGTAGATTCGGGTTTTATTTAAATTAAATAAATTTTTATGTATTTTATTTTAACAGATGAAAGTATTCTTCTTCGTCCTTTTCGCAATCATGGTGGCTTGCTCCGTTGTCTACGCCCAGGTCAGTTGCACCCGTTGTGACCGTATGGAACGCCAAGACCGTCTGACCTGTTGCAACGCCGATACTAACAAAGAGCAATGCTGCTTCGACTACGGTCTGCCTAACAGCAGGGTCTACACCGCGCCTCAGTATCCCGGACACACTGGAGGACCAGGAGGGTACCACGAAGCCGGACACCAAGGAGAAGTCGGGTTACCCCATCCCGAACATCCATTAGGCCCTGGATTGCCCAACTAACAAAAATACTACGGAGCAGGATGCTACTAAGCGTCTTAAGCTACGCTTTATGTCTTTGAATCATTTTAAGCGTTTCTTTGAATCAGCAGTTTCGAAACTATTTTATAAATATTTTTAAACATTTTGTCTATTCATCGCTGTTCTGGTGCAATGATATCTTTGTCGGGGGCCAAATTTTGAATTGCCTGTTTACAATAAAGGGCATTATTTCTTATCTTTTAATGTCGTCTTGTTTTAGCAGCGCTATCGGCAGAGCTTTTTACCCACAATCCTTGGGAATTTTTGGTGAAGCGGGCGAGGGAATTGTGTTTTCTTAAATATCAGTTACATCTTCTTTTGGTTTGTTTCATTTTTGAGTCAGGTAGAATATACGACCAAGTAGGATTCGAATGAGTAAAGCAACAATAGTTTCATGGTAATGTTGGAAACACACATTTTGTTGAAGTACTAGAGGTTTTGTTTTAAGAAGTTTCCGGGAAATGCGCGAAACTCAGTAGTTATTCATTGACCGGCGTAAATGCACCAAATTGGTTCACATCCAGAAAATGTGTTTTTAGGGCTCTGGGATTTTTATCGATTAATAAGAGGGCACCTTTTTTTTCAAAAAAAATTTAATAAAAATACCTTCTTTATTATTCATTTAGTTTTATCCTTTTAATTTCAACATTTTGTATTTTCTTTACATTGGGCACTCTTAAAGGTGTTCCAATCGCTTAACTTATAACCAAATTTAAAAATTTCGACGCAACTTCTTTTCCGCGGAAAAATTAATCCTCTTTTACTGACTTCCGTTTTTGATTATTGATTTTACTAATATTGAACGATAAAAAAAATGTTTAGACATTACTGGAAAAAACTACTGGACTTAAGATTTTTTTAAAGAACGTAGAAAACCTGAAACTCGTGCAATCGAATTGACTACTCATAAGCGCCGCGCAATTAAACAAATATTTTTCGTGCCATTTTTGCGATTAATCATGACTGAAGCGCCTGTGTATGACCCGTCTGCCGTAGCTATAGAAGGTGAAGGAAGGTCTTTCAGATTTCGAAGCTCGGTTTGGAATAACTTTATCGTGGTTGAAGACAAAACAAGCTGTAATCACTGTGAAAAGTAAGTTATAAATTGTACTCATCACCGAACCATGCTAAAATGCTATCACCTGGAAAAGAAACATCCAGAAATCGTGTGTACGATTAAGGAGCGACTTAAGGTGACAACCGTGACATTGAGCTAGTGGAGTGGAAGCTGAAGTCCCCGACAATGAAATACCATTGGTTTTTACCCTATAAATATCGATAGCAAAGCGGAGACGGATTATGCCATGCAATGTCTTAAGAAATGGGTGGTGGCGACGGACCAGCCCGAGGGGTCGGACATTTGTACAAAATCCCGTACACTTCGCAAGAAATCTCCGATGAAATCGCGAAATCCCTGACGAAATCGCAAAATCTCTGACCTAATTTCAAAATCTCTGACGAAATCGCAAAATCTTATGAAATCCCGAAATCTTTGACGAAATCGCGAAATCTCTGACGAAATCACGAAATCTCTGATGAAATCGCGAAATCTTTGACGAAATCGTGAAATCTCAGACGAAATCGCAAAATCTTTGACGAAATCGCAAAATCTCTGACAAAGTCGCGAAATCTTATAAAATCGCGAAATCTTATAAAATCGCGAAATCTTATAAAATCGCGAAATCTTATAAAATCGCGAAATCTTTGACGAAATCGCGAAATCTTTGACGAAATCGCGAAATCTCCGACGAAATCGCGAAATCTTTGACGAAATCGTGAAATCTTCGACGAAATCGCGAAATCTTTGACTAAATCGCGAAAAATCTTTGACGAAATCCCGTACGCTTTTTTTGGGAATGTCCGACCCCTCGGACCAGCCCTTTACGGCAGTTGAACACGGTTCATTTAAGCAAATGCTAGTGGCAATGAGTCCGAAAAACGTGACCATTGTAAATAGCGTACCACAAAAAGCTATAGTAATCAAAGACGAATTATTGACTTCTTATTAGAAAGAATTTCAAAGGGTCACACAACTATCCCAAGTATGTTTGCCATCAAAATAGGTAGCCCTCGTGGACCCTGTAGAGTCAGGCCTGTAAATACGATAGGGTGAGAGCGGTAAATCTATTGCACCAATATCGCTTTGGTATATGTTCTGATTAAATATTTCTATTATAATGACTATTATTCAGATAAATTCGATGTAAATATATTTTTTTGATGGGAGCTGACCGTTATTATTGGTTTTACATCTTTTCATAATGAGCTCATCAATACTCTTCCAAGATATGATTTCCATTAATACGTAGTAATTATATATTTCAATTGATAACTTTTTTTAATTTTAGGTCGTCAAGCCAAGTAAAACATGGTAAATTCTTAGATGTGTACACTCTGTTTAAAAAGTCTTCGACAGGTGAAATTTTTGCCTTCTTTTTAATTCTGCGAGAAAACTATAATAGATAGATCAATTAAACCAATTGCAACTATTATTTATTTTCCAATATCTTTCGTTATTTATCGGTTTCGTCCGCGAAAAATTAATAGTTTGGCGGGAACCGTCAAAACTCCTTTTTGACAACTTTTTAAATATTGGTTCTACGGCACTGACTCGCGCGTTTTTGAATTCACAATGGTCGATTCATATTTAGAATGTGCAAAAATTATCCCTCAACAACCAACGGTTGATAAGTTATCGCGTTTACAAACGTTCGTCGAAATTAGGAAACACCTAAATTGCATCTAGCGATTATTAATAACGCAACTTCGACAGCGATCCAACAACATTGAAAATATATTTAATTAAAGGCTGGTTTAAAAAAAAAATTCCTAGGACAACTTGGCAAGTGGTTTTAAGAAAGTTTGTAAACGCGATAACTTCTCAACCGTTGGTTCTAGAGGGATATTTTTTCCACTTCCGAAATATGAACCGACCATTGTGAATTCAAAAACGCGCGAGTCAGTGCCGTAGAACCAATATTTAAAAAATTATCAAAAATAAGTCTTGACGGTTCCCACCAAACTATTAATTTTTGGCGGACGAAACCGATAAATAACGAAAGATATTGGAAAATAAATTATAGTTGCAATTGGTTTCATCGATCTATCTATTATAGTTTTCTAGCAGAATTAAAAAGAGGGCAAAAATTTCACCTGTCGAAGACTTTTTGAACAGAGTGTACACAAACTACACATCAGTCGTTTTTGGGGAAAATCGCACATGTTATAAATGGTCTTGAGCCCCTGAAGGTTCCATTTTTAAAGCGAAGATGTGTACGCCTATCTTAAGATGTATTATTTATAATTATAGTACAAGGAGTTACTTAATTACAATTGTTTTGTTTGGTTATTAGACAGGCTATAACAGTGCTATAAGGCATGTAGAGGAAACTTGTAGGAGCGTACAATCTGCATCCAAAAAGTTTCTTACACTCATTTCTATCGCGGGTTTAATCTGTTTTGTTTGCTAGGATGAATAGCGTAAAGTAAATCACATAGGAAATATAAAAAACTATAAACATTCTGCACGTCTTTGGCTTTCAAAAAACACCTCTTTGTACCATTTGCTTTTCTTACGTTTATCATGCCCAGGAAATAACTACATTTATTCAATCCGATATCTTTAGGGCTTTCCTGTTGAGGATTCGTGCACCATTGATGCTTGGACCTCACGTAATCGCCTACCATTTTTTGTCGTCACAGCTCACTGGATAGACGTTAAGTGGACCCTTTCTAACACAGTTTTGGGATTCGTACCATTTTCCGAACGACACACTGGAATACATACAGGGTGTTACGGATAAGAGTACCGAAACTTTTATAATGTGTTCTATGGGTCAATACGAGTTGAAAATGTCTAATGAACCATGGTCCTAAAATGTACCGTTTAGGAGATACAAGCTTTCAAAATTTGACCTAAAAAACACCGAAATTCACGCAAATGTGAAATCCTTATTATGCCTTGATCACAATTGCTGTCTTAAAATGATCGGTTATTTTTTAGAGATTAAGTGATAATAGGATCGCCGAATATCAAAAGATCATTACAATATCGTCCGGAAGTATGCACCTCCAGATTGTGAATTTTCGAAGAAGCTTTAAAAATCAGACTTGTAATAATTTTCGACGTTTAACTGTAACCTAGTCGTGTTTGATAGTACAAAAACCAGCAGCAAATAATTAATGGTATGTTTTTATTTATCAAAACAGAACAGTTATTGTCATTGTTACACGCACCGTTCACATTATTTACAAGAGTTGTTCGAAATGCCCACCTTGAACTCTAATGCACAAACGACAATGTCGTACAAATGATTGACGAACGTTTTCCCAGATGTCTGGTGTGTTTTGAATTGTCTCACATGCATCGATAATACGCTGGCGCAAGTCGTCGACATCTCGGACCTCTGTTTTATAAACTACGTCTTTCAGATGTCCCCAAAGATAGAAGTCAGAAGCGTTCAAATCGGGAGATCGTGCTGGCCATGGAATAGTTCCTCCTCGTCCTATCCACCTTAAAGGAAATGTCACATCGAGGTGGTCTCTCACGGCACGGCTGAAATGTGGTGGCGCCCCATCGTGCAAGAACCACATCCGCTGTCTAGTTGCTACCGGAACATCTTCCAGAAGCTCTGGTAGGGCTCGTTGCAGAAATTCCAGGTACGACTCTCCATTCAATCTAGGCGGAAGGAAATAGGGTCCCACTAAGTTGTCTCCAACAATGCCACACCAGACGTTTAGGCTGAATTTTTCTTGGTGAGCTGCGACCACAGTTCCATGAGGATGGTGGATAGAGTGCAAGAAGATCCGCAGTTCCCAAGTGTCATCTTAGCATGCGATGAGGCCAATTTCTCGCGAGATGGTATTCTCAACTTACACAATACCCATCAGTGGAGCCAAAACAACCTTCACTGAACTGACGTCGCAGCTCACCAAGAAAAATTCAGCCTAAACGTCTGGTGTGGCATTGTATTGACCCATAGAATACATTATAAAAGTTTCGGTACTCTTATCCGTAACACCCTGTATTGCTTCTACTTCTATAAGTTTAGTACAGAGAACATCCTTCAAAGGTTAGTCGTCTCGTCTGCCACTATCAGCTTTATTTCTTTAACGTTTTAGCTAAATCAGGAAATATTCGTTAAATAATTTTGTTAATCCAGAGCAGTGGGAAATATTTCTCCAAAACTGAACCCCTGATATTTTCAACTTGTTGTACCTAGCTTAACCAAAAATCTGTTCGAAGAACCTCAAATTATTTTTAGTTAATCAATTGAGTTTTTTTTTAAATGGTTCCAAAGCGTGCTTATCTTCAATGCGCCTAGTTGTTTTTTAATATAACTCCTATAATTGTTTTGTTTTTAGCTACGAATACTAAATTTTTATTTTGTTCTGGCCCTAATTGTTGATTTTAAACATTTGTTAGGAAATAGGTTCTGGCTATTACAATGGATAACGCCTCGAACAAAGACACATTTACTAAAGACCTAGAGGATAAGCGTACAGAGCTAGGAATTAGTTACAGGTGTGAATCACGGGTGCGTTGCTTAGCTCATGTTTTTAACCTAGGGGTTCGAGAATTGCTTAAACATCGTAAGTCAGAACCTCGTTATGACGACATATCAAATTACGAAGAGTCAACTGAAGTTTTAAGTCCATAAATATCTATTTTAACTACGGTATCTAAGGTGCGTCTCATAAGCTTGACATTTCGACGCCTAGGGGCAAAGTCGTACCCACAACGCGCCTAAATATTCACGTAAATTCAAAATGAATATTGCAAAACATTACCAGAATTTTAAAAACAGGGTTGCTCTAGTTCTATCGTAACTTTGTTATGAGCGTTTTCTAAGGATTTTGGGTTTGATTTACTTAATTTCACGCTATAAAAAATAATTTTTACGTATTTACAAAACTTAATTTTTCACCGCTAGGAGCTGGAATTAATTTGTCAATGGGAAACTTGTAAAACATCATCGAAAACATAAGCACATCGTTGATTCGAAAAAATTGAACGAATTTTTCACGGAAAAACACGACTTGAAAAAGTGACAATTTGGACTAGCTAAAAATGTATTCGCAAAGTGTCATAAATTAAATTTACGTTTTTTGGAAAAAGTCGAATAATTGTTTAAGTTAAAGGCTGGGAAGAGAATAATTAAAGAAGATATCGTTTTTCCAAATACGTACAATAAATAATTTCCAAAAATAATCAGAAAACACAATTTATTTAACAAAATGCGACGAAAATTATAAGAATGATTCAAATATTCCACCATCAGCTGATAAACAAGCTTGAGGGCGAACAATCAAGTTGTCGACAGCATGTTGAATCATTTCTGGGATGATTTCCCGACGAAGAAGGGGGCTGAGTGGAAACCCAGCCAGAAAGGGTTTCGTCCTGTGGATGGTTGCGCATTAACTAAATGGGCTACAGCCCAGGGCCCGCAGCCAGTTTTGTGGCCCCTGGAAATTCCCGCCATACAGCCTCTAATCTAGGGATAAGGGTTTAGTTGGTTAAATATTATTTATGTTCATTTAATAGTATGTATCTTTTAGTTACGTCTAAACTAATTTGACTCATGGCCACATCGCGTATCATACGGTACCAATATTTTATTAAATCTAACAGCGAGTCACTGTCAGTTATAATCTTATTTTCAGAAAGCCTATGTTATACTTTTGAAATTAAACGTTTCGGTTTGATTATTGTGTAGTTAAATATAGACAACGGACATACAAAGGCTGACCGTTGGGGATCACAAATGTGTTAAGAAATAATTTAGCCGAGAGCCCCAAAAAGTCTTAAGACGGGCCTGGGTATATGTTCTGCTTCTCAATGAAGTACTCCGTGACTCTTTTACCAACCACAAGGTGGCCCATCTTGGCACGCTTGACCTGTCTAAGGCCTTTGACCCCGTATCGCACGACTCTATTATCGTGGCTACTCGTAGGGTTGGGCTCCCCGCCACTTTTCTCGAGTACTTGACATCTTTTTATGAAGGCTCGACCACGCTCGGGGGACCTTCTCGGCAATCGTTAAAATGTCGCGAGATGTTTGCCAAGGTGACCCGCTATCTTTTTTTTTTACTAGGCTAATACTTCGTTATGGACATTGTCATCGAGCACCTGCCCACTTACATTGGGTATAGGTTTTGCCCTGGCACAGATCCACTCAACTCCAAAGCTTTTGCTGACGACTTTGGCCTCATCGCTAGTTCCGTCACTGGCCTTCAATGTCTTCTTGATACTGCCACCACAGTCTTAAATGAGACTGGCCTCTCCATCAATGCAGTCAAGAGTCATATTCTATCGCTTATTCCATCTGAAAAAGACAAGAAGACAAAGGCCCCTTTACTATCCAAGGGGCCCCGCATCACGCGGTTGGCATCGATGAGTGTTGGTCTTATCTCGGAGTTGAGTTTCGACCGTACGGGTTGAAAAGTGCGAAACTACCAGACTTATATGAGAAGCTTGACCTTCTACGGAAGGTGCCTCTCAAACCACACCAGCGCCTTAACCTCCTTATTTATCACCTGCTACCTCGGTAGACGCAACAACTGATTCTGGGACGTATCATCATTGGCCAGATTAATGGCGCCTAACCACTCTGGTGGGTGGGGGGGTTCCTTCTTTTCGTTGGAAAGTCCCATCCCTCACTTTTGAGCGGCAGCTGTCCAACCTTCAGAAAACTTCAGACCTGGCGATTCGGGACTTGCTGAAGCCCCGTTCTTCATTCAGCACTATTGGCTGCCTATGACGATCGATAGAGCGATCTCTTATATCACTCTGTTGATGTTCGTGGCCTCCGCTACTGCCGGGATGTTCCATCCGCAATCTCCGGGGTTCACAGTGGTGGGGTCACATAAGCCGTAATGAATAAACGGATAAATACGTTACCGACTCGGGCGCACGTGACTCGTTGTCAGAATCGACCGACCTCACGTAGGGCTGGATGCCGCCTTCCCGGTGTCGCTCCAACTAAGGAAACCCTCCCCCACGTACTTCAGTACTGTCATAGGACCCACGGTTCCCACATTATCCAACACGACTGGATCGTCGACCGTCTGTGCGTTTTTGCGAAACGCAAGCGCCATTGTATCTGGAAAGAGGCTAACCATCGCTTTCCAGACGGTACCCTCCTGAAGCCGGATAGTATCCTGGCTCCACAGGAGGGCGACTCTGCCATCTGTCTCGGCGTTCAGGGCATGTCGGATTCCTCTTCCATCTCGCGGGCACACGCACTGAAGATGACCAAATACAGCGGGAACGAGGATCTTCGGGATCCGATTCTCTCGCTCACTTCTAAGTCCACTGTCATTTTCCGGTCGGTAACTTTAACGTGGAGAGGGGCTTGGTGTTTCGAACTCCCAGCTCCGCTACCAAGCTTTAGGCGCGGTCCAGGGTTCTTTACATAGTTGCTTGTGGTTTAACAGAATGACCACGATGGCGTTAAACCCATTGACGATTTACCAAGGGTGATGCGTATTTTGTCCGGTGATATTAGTACCCTCTCTTCAAATACTTACTAATTCGGCCCCTCAAAATTATTTTTTCAGACGTTTCTATTTTTCTATTCGGAACCTACCAAAAACTTAGTAACAAAATAAATTCATGCATTTGGCCCGGTGAGCCCTTCCATCTAAGAGCGAATAAGCCTTGTTCCCTTAAAGGAGCGGACCGTGAGTAAACTAGCCCAAAAAAAATAAATTCAACAGCGTTAGGTCTGGTAACCTTGGTGGCCAAAATATTGGTCCGTTTCTCCCTATCCACCGTTGCTGAGATTCGTGGTCGAGAAACGCGCTCACGTCTCTGTGGTAATAAGGCGGGGCTCCGTCTTGTTAAAACCAAAACCTGCCTCGTTGGGCTAAGTTCGTCGAGCTGCTCTGCTAGTTCGTTTTGTAGGAAATGTAAATAATTCTGCCCATTTAGATTTTGTGGCAGAAATACAGGACCAATAAGACGGTTTCCTACTAAACCAACCGAAACGTCCAAGCGTCCAAACTGAAATTAATTGAATTTTCATCTTGCCAAAAGTGATGATTCTGGTGATTGTAAGGCCCATCTCTAGAAAACGAAGCTTCATCGGAGAATAAAACGTTGCGGATAAATTGAGGGTCGTTATCCACAGTATTCCGCAGCCAGTTGCAAAAGTCCCACCGTCTTTGAGCGTCTCCATCTACTAAATCTTGGTGGAGCGTAGCTCTGTAAAGATGGTACTTATTTTCCATACACGTGTTTTAAATTAGCACTTTCCACGGAACAACTTTTACGTGAGTACGCGACTTAGTACGCCAACACAGTGTTCTCCAAGTCGTAATTACGCTAACCAACACCTCGAAATCTTGGTTCTACATTACCATACTGCAGAAAGTCATTTCATTAAAGTGACAAAGGTCTAACCCCGGAATAAAAGGTATGTTTGACGAAATAGCTGTCAAGTGTACAGTATATAATTAGCGCTTATAGGATAGTTGGCAATTTTTAATAAATGTTGTAGAAATGGAAAATTATCGAGCAAAAATTACCATAGTACAATAACAACAAAAATAATAAAAATTAATGGAATTAACATCTAGCTAGCCCAACTTGTCACATTTTCAAGTCCTGTTTTCCAGTGATTATTTCGTGTAATTTTTTGAATCAACGATACTCTTATGTTGTCGATGGCGTTCTAAAAGTTTCCCATTGATCATTTAATTCCAGCACCTAGCGGTGAAAAATTAAGTTTTCTAAAAACATGAATATTATTTCCCAAATCCATGAAATTTTGTCAGCAAGTGGCCCACTGCATGAATAAAGTACCATAAAAACTTAAACTTTCTAGAAAACCAGAAAAACACCCTGTATAACAAACAAGTCTAGTGTATTAACTTTATGTTAAGGATTTTGAGCAAGCGACAAAAATGTTATCTTCTACTCAGTATCCAACGGTTTTGGCCGTTATGCCAGGTTATTGTTGATTGCTTGATAAACTCGACATGGATCATATTGATACTCGTATAAATGATGCTTTCGTTGTTGCTAAATCAAAACTATTTAAATATTCGAATGTGTCCTGTATAGAAGTATTTTTTATTGCCAAAGGTAAGGTTCTTTTGCAAAAGAAATTACTTACAGCAGTTACGTATAACTATATGGTAGGCCAGTTTTAGATCTTGTAATTTAAAATCATAATATCTAATAATAATATTTATCATCGGTAAATTTCAGTGGTGGATCCCACCTGAAAGATGGACTTTATACAAGCAAAATACCCAAAGACGGTCATCAAAATGATAAAATCCAAGGTCCTGGCGGTCACAAAAGTTATATCACGAATTCCACAAATAAAGGAAAAAATTAAATTAAAAGTTTTGAGGTTACCGTTGAAATAACGAAAGCCAAAAATAGGAATTTCGAATAACCGTTTATCGCTTATTAAAGACATTCTCCTATTTCTTAGATCAACTGAACCACTTTACCAATTTCCAACACACTTAAAATCGTTTCATTTCTTTTTCGAATTATCTAACTAATCATTTAAATCAATTAAATATAAATACAATTGACATAAGTTTACATTTGATTTGAATACTTTCCAGTAGTTTTCTTCACCCGGTTTTTCTGTTACGATGTAAAAACCCCCAAATGCCTTTCCCGTCGGGGATAATACTTTGATTTGGCATTTACCTCGTACAAGTGGTTTATTTCCAAAATTTCTTATGATGTTTAACAGTGTTGATTCAATTCGATTCTTTGGAATAATGGAACTTAGCATTAATAAAATCGTAGTAAGATTAAGCACACTTCGGCTAGTTCAATAATGAACTTTTGGAATTTTCTATTGTGTTTATCCCTTTTCCGTTAAAAAACAAACAAATAATAAATGAAAACAATTGGGCTAAGCTGAACTTCACAAAACTGGCATTTTCTTTGTTTTGGGATCCGGTAATTGTGGGCCTAAAACTCTGAAACAAAGCATTTAAGGACCAATATTCATGGGACATTTTTGACTCAATAAGACCCAAAGAACACACACCAAAATTTATTACATACTTATCCGTAACACCCTGTATTGATAAAACGCTTCGAGTCTAATAGTAACCAAACTCGCAATATTGAGTTTAAAAAATGTTGTTTAAGTTCATCGTTTTGAATTACAGCGCGTTTCTCACGCGCACTTCATTTTTACTGGCTAGCTTGAAGATAAATTTAAAACTAGTTAAAATCATTTTAGCATATCATTTACTTACTTCAGCTGTTTTCGAGACAACCAACAAAACAAGAATTTTTTCTTAAGGAAAAATATATATGTGCATTTTTTACGCGTGGGAGTTGTCTGGGAGTCTAAAAAATCGATTCATGTGGGATTATTAAATGGTCTTCGCGTTTGATCATCAAATTTTCCTTCTTTTAATTTAATTATTTCTAGTGATTCTCTTAAATTAAGTTTAAATCGAGTTTTTTGACTCTTCAACAGCTTGACCTAGCTCCCCTAGGGCCGATTTGAATAGTATATTACGTCACGTTCGACCTACACATTTTTATTTTATAGATACCAGCTTTTTCGAGGGTTTCCATTTGGTTTTTTCGCGGTGCCATAATTTGTTTAATTTTTTTAATAGGTTTGAAAACTGGAAAAGAGCAGTTATTATCTGACACATCACCAATTTTCTGGCCTAAATTTTAGTGTTGTATTCTTAAAAGTTTAAAACTTTGTTTTTAATTTATTTATAATCCTATTTATGAATGGTTAGTTAAAGCCTCTCTCAAAATAATTTGTTAATGAGATTAGTTTTGTTACTAGAAATTTGGTAAGCTCGTTCGATGTATTTATAAAAATCAGCTTTCTTTTGCGCTTCACTTAAAACGGTATTTGCATTTTAAAAATATGTACACTTGTAATACAAAGTCTTAGTTAAAATATTTATTTCTATCGTTCTTATTATTTCTTTATTAAATAAACGAATAGAATAGCACAATTGTTTTTAATTGCGTTTAAGAAACTGTAAGCGACAATTGATATTCTTAAAGAAACAATCACACTACTAAAAAAGACCAGTTTTTGTTTTAAAGGTCTTGAAATTTAAAAACAATACAAGGGTGTTTCAAAAGTTTATGCAATTTTTTTTTAAGTTGTATGGGATGCAAAACCAAGCAGTAGGGACTTTAAAAACTGTTTAAGTTTACTTTTTTACGCTGGTTACCCAGACTTGTCCTTTTTTACCTATTACACGAACACAAACCTTAAGGTTCGCATTTTCCTGCTGCTTGGTTTTTGCTTGTTGCAGCCTACTTCCAGGGGCACACTTTGAAACTCTCCGGCGCTCTTATAACGCATCGTATAGGAAAATGAAAAAAAACAGGCTTACTTCTCAACTCACCCCTTACATAATCTTTTGAAACATCCAGTTTAGACATCCTTCTAGTTAAGACACTTTAGTCAAAATTTTACCCAAACTTTTCTACTGGGCTGAATTTTTACAGGGACCTTTATTTAGTCATAATTTATAAAATGTCAAAATTCTGCATCATTTGGTTGTGATCACAATGTTTTATGGCGTGAAAAAGGCGCACATATATGGGTATTTGCTAATATCTCCGTTTTTTTGTACTAACGGCTATAAATATAAACACGAAAATTAGGGCAAGACTAATTTCTACAAAAACGGTTCTATGGAATATTTCGGTACGAAACATCGTTTTTTTACAATCTCAGTTTGAAATTTGTACCCGAAACGCGTTTTACAATTTGGAACTTTTCTTAAAACTTAAACCGCTGCCGCCACTCACATTCGCATTTGTCTGAATTGACGTCACTTTCTAATCCATGGAGCCGCGTTTAAAATGGATAACTCGGCCAGGGCCGTGCAGAGAAGTTTTGAGCCCCCGGAGCAAATGATTTCATCGTGGGTGCTTGATAATAAAAATTTTAGAGTTAAGCAATGGTCTCCCATCGTACCGATTCCAAAAAAAAACACCCATGTGGGCCCTGTTCTACCAGACCCACGGGATTTTTTTCCCACTGCCCCCTCTCCGCACGGCCCTGAACTTGGCTCTCTATTGTTGTTTCTATATTAAACGCTCGGTATTAAAACACCTAAAAATGAAGCTACTGTGACGGTTAAGCGTGGATTGAATAGTGAAGGAAGGCGCCGAATTGTATATCGTGTTTCGGGTACAACTTTCAAAATCCCATTACGCAAAAACGATGACTGGTACCAAAATTTTCGATAGATCCATTTCTGTAGACAATAAATGGGCCCTAAAATTTGTAATTGGATTTATAGCCGTAAATACAATAAAAACGTACATATTAGCCAAATACCATTTTTGGCTACTATTTTCAATCATGAAACATAGTGCTAACAAACAAATGACATAAATATTTAAATTTAAGGACGTTTAAATTAATTAACGAATTAAGAACGAATAGATTCAAAAAAGCGATCGGGTTAATTTGATTCAGAACCACGCGATTAATAGGAATTTAAATAATTTTTACCATTTCAAATAACGACATTAAACTATAATTACAAATTCAAATCTAATAAGCTTTTATTACATGGAAAAAGTTTTAATAGAAATTAGCATATTCGGAAATATAATGAGCCGTTTAATCAAACACGAGAAGGAAATTTCTCAAAGCAGTTAACTCTTTAAAAATATTTCAATTTTTCTGCGAAACAGCTTATGAAGGTCTCTTTCAAATAAGGAAAACTCAATTAAACATTAAAAATGCACTTCCAAATGTTCTTGCAAATTTCCGCTAAAATAGGAATGACCCTTAACTAAGTCTTACATTTGCAACGAAAGCAATCACGGAAAGTGAAGACACAAACACAGTTCTGAGAAAGCAAATACACTTAACATTAAGTAAAGTGAGTCATTCCATTTGAGTTAATGGAAGAACTAGATTTGTGTACGAAGAATGTAAAACATTTCATTGCATTAGTTTTAGTCGTATGGAGGGTGGCTAGGCCTGATTAATCCCTTTGTTTACGCCTCTAACCACCAACCTAACGTAAGCACGCTCTGTCGTTATGTTGTGTTAAAAAATATCTTATCATAACAACAAATATACGAATTATTCTTATTATTGTTCTAGCCCTGAGAAACTCAAATGTAGAATGCGCCATAGGAAACTCAAAAGTAGAAAGCGCCATAAGAAACACAAATGTAGAAAACGCTATAAGAAACTCAAATGTGGAAAACGCTATAAGAAACTCAAATGTAGAAAGCGTCATAAGAAACTCAAATGTAGAAAACGCTGTAAAAAACTCAAATTAAGAAAACGCCATAAGAATCTCAAATGCAGAAAATGCTATAAGAATCTATAACGTAAAAAACGCAATGAGAAACTCAAATGCATAAAACACCATAAGAAACGTGATTGTAGAAAACGCTTTAAGAAACTCCAATGTAGAAAACGCCATAAAAAACTCAAATGTAAAAAATTACATAAGAAACTCAAATGTAAAAAATTCCATAAGAAACTCAAATGTTAAAAATTCCATAAGAAACTCAAATGTTAAAAATTTAAAAGGAAATTCGAATGTAGAAAACGCTATGAGAAAATAAAATGTTGAAAACGTCATAAGAAACTCAAATTTAGAAAACGCTATGAGAAAAAAGAATGTTGAAAACGTCTTAAGAAGTGAGCCCTAAATTTGTATACAGGTCGACGGCTCGGCCGGGACAAATGATGAAAAACCCCTGTAATGCTTAGGCGGTGCACGGTGTATATAAATACAATAGTCTGATGTAGCTTCGAACGAGAGAAGTCGCTGATAAAATAGGCTAGCTTGCCACCTCGTCCCCGTTTTGTTTGTAGCTAAGCGCTCGGTCGGGCGTTTTTGGTTTTGGAAATCACAGCTAAAAAAACACTGGGCCTAAATCGTACCTGGCAGCGAATACGTCCCGTTTCTTCTGACCTAAAATGCTCGCGTAAATACCAACTATGTGCAGTCCTGCGTATCATGCCAACGACAAGAAATCTATCCCAGGAAGCCAGCCAGATTCCTTCAGCCGATTCCGCCTACCATCAAGCCCTTCGAGAAGGTGGGACTGGATAAGCTCAGCCCTTTCCCACAGTCGCATGACGGCAACGTCCACATCATGGTCTGCACGGACTATTGCAAAGCCATTCCCCGGGGCACTGCGGACGAAATCGCCCAATTCTTCACAAAAGTTGTCCTCCTTCATTACGGAGCGCCAAAGGATTTAATCACCGACCGCGGGACGGAGAACGTTAACCATATAATGACGGAAATCAACAATCTCTTCACCGTCAGCCACCGACGTACCACAGCCTACCATCCCCGCACCAATATGCTCGTAGAAAGCATCAACAAGACCTTGACCGATATGATGGCTCGCGGATAACCACCGGGACTGGGATAGGTTTCTCCCTTTTCTCATCTTCGCGTATAATACGTCTCTACACGCCATCACCGGATACAGCCCATTCTTCGTGATGCACGGCTACGGAGCAAACTTAGGGCTGGATACCACTTTGGACCTCCCTACATCAACAGTTCGGACTCAGTTTGGTTTCGAACATATTATATATGCGCCACGTGCCCGTTCCCTGGTGGTGGACCGCCACGCCATAGCATAAAGTAAGGATATGGAGCGTTTCGCCCTACGCCAACTAGATTCCAACTACCAGGAAGGAGATTTGGTTTCTCTAAAGACATCCCGCCGCGTTATAATGTCTAGGTCCGCGGAATCTGGGATTCACATTGCCGTCTCCTTCGAAGTCAGAAACAGCTCGGAGAATAGTGTGGTGACTTGTTTGACTGTCAGGATATCACATTTGAAACAACCGACTTGTTACACGTGCGTATCGATGACCATCACCGTATTATAACTCAATCATCCTGGACCGCTGTTCACGAGTATAGCGATTCATACTTTTTTTCCGGATTACGTAGAGATAAGTTTTTCAAACAAAGCGGTGGCACTTTAAATACTAAAACGGACCCACATTTTAAACGAATAAAGACCTTTTCACACGAGCCAATTTTTCAAAACAAAATGCTGAGTCAGCAAAAATGGATCAGTGATCCATTTTTTCTCGCGTACATTTTTGGTGGATCAACTCATCGAACTTTTATTCACACGAACCAACTAGTTGACTCAACACAAGTTGACTCATCTAGTTGGGTCAAAAAGTTGGCTCGTGTGAAAAGGCCTTAAGAAGTGCAAAAAAAAGCTTTCGGAAATTCCGTTGGCATAAATTAAACATTATGTAGACCCTAAAACCTACTTTTTCTTGTTTAATAAAAAACACTAACTTTTTGTCCCTAGAAAACGTGTGCACTTGTTCTAACAATTCATTTGTAAAAGTAAAACAATGATTAGGCTCAAAACATGTTAATTTCTCACAGACAATCATTAAAATAACATGAGGCGTAAACACCTTTGGGTAGTACCACTTTTTTATTTTTCATGACATATTATTTCAGTACGATTTGGACCATACCAACTCCATTAATGGTTTTCGAGTATGCTCTACAACTTACTCATTGAAACTTTTCGTCTACCACCTAGCGTTCAAAAACTACAAATTCTAAAACTGTGAAAAATTTCACTATTTTTCTGAAATTCACAAATAACAACGATCTTCACCGAGAGAGTACATATCGAAAATTTCACATTTCTAGAAGGTATAGTTTTTGAGAAAAATGCCTGGGCCGATCAAATGCAGACACCCTGTATACATAAATATAACACATTTAAACCCTGAGAGCCGACAATTATATCCAGAATGGAGGGATTGTGTGTAAAATCATTAAATTTCCCTGATTGTATAAAGCCTATTTTCTAAGTGGAGCAATTTCGAAATTATACAGTATTGGAAAACGTGCACGGGTCACGTAACTGAGACGAAACATCATAAATATAAGAAACTTTATCGAAAATCCTAATGTAGAAAATATGTATTTGTTGGATATGCTTCCGTTTAGGATCACGCAGACTGGGTCAGATATCGCGAAAGGAAAGACATTCAAGGCACTTAAAAGAAATTATGAATATAAGTATTCGTAAACGTGGTTTCGTAAGTGTTTCATATTTTTAATAATATAATGTGCCTACATGTAGTTGTTAAGAGTACTGAATGGCCGCTATATATGTATTGAATAGAAATGATAAATATAATGAACGTGGTTGTATTACATTGGTGATGTAAACTGGATTGAAAGTTTCATTCCATTTTTGAAGACAATGCTGGTCCGTACAAAAACATTCTATAAAAATCGTTGTTTTCTAAAAAAAGAGGCTACAGAAGTGTTCGGCAATTATCAATATTTCTAATGCATGGTAGACAAATTCTAAAAACATTCCACATTGAAAACTTGTATAGCTTTTTCTATAAATATTGTTTCTATAAAGAAAGGCTGTATTTTCCATATCGTTTTTACATGTTATACAGAACCAAATAGAAACTTTATGTGTGGCCACTGTTATGAAATACAAGTTGGCAAGCCAAAATATACCTCTCCTCGGAAGATTTTTTAATTTTCAGTCAAGCGTAACTGTATTCGAATCCCGGCCGATTAAAATATTATACTACACCCAATGACCAAAAGAGGGCGCCTTTGGAAAAACATTTTCCCTGATTCTAAGAAACTGCGTACGCAGTGTTTACCCTTTGCCTCGAAAATGCGAACGCGTTCGCAGGCCTGACAGACAGACAGACCCACCCACCCACCCGCTGACAGACAGACAGACAGACAGACAGACACGGTGGTTGTATAACCCCACCTAGGGTACAAAGTCCCCTCGGAGAGGTAAAAATCATCAAGAATGTATTAATTTATACTTTGAGTTGATTTTTAGCGTTGCTCCAATCCTTTTTATTGTACAAAAGTTGGCTCATTTTCCCCCAGAACTGACCCTTTCCACGCGGTTGAAGCACCTCTGATGACATTTTCCTCAACCGTTCGTGTCGGGAAATATTTGACCGTGCTGTCCACGGATCGTTTCCACATAGTTATTTACCCTAATACCCTAAGTTTATATATATATTTGTTGGTAAAACTCAAAGATACTGAAGGTTTTCCTATTATCAATACTCTCCTATGCCTACTTTGACGCGGTAAATGATGCACCGTTGCCTTTTTATTGTCTTTTAACACAAAGTATAACGCCATCACCTTGACCTTCTTTACCGACAGCTCGCCTAACTGTGATCTGTCTTATTTTTTAATCTCTTGGCATTTATGTTTAGGTATTATCCTTTCATCAATCGTACACTTACATCTTTTTTATCTAGAGATTAGAACGTGTAGAACAATTCAGTTATGTCCTTCAATTGATTAAGCCACTGGTTCCCAATTTTTGTTTTCTATGGAATTCTAAATTATCCACCTTATTTTGTTGGAACCCCAGCTCATTTTTGTCACTTATTTTAAAAGACTCTTGACGCAAACAAAGATGGCCGCGCTGCTGTGACCCTTCAACGTTCCCACTGTCCCTATATGAACTGTCCTTAATGGGGTCACCGGATCCCCAGGTGCGATCTATATTCGACATTCTATAACTTTTACGGAAGGGTAATTAATAACCCGGCCACCTGATTTAAATACTTTTGAAGTCGCTCGATGACTTAGGCCTAAGGTGGTGCCTTGGGTATTAGTCCAGCTGATTATTATTAATAAAAAGTAAGAAATAAGCCACTCTAGTCCTCAGCTATGCGAGGGTGGATTCCGGGCAGCCTATAGTGTCGCCTTTTGTCGGGCCGTAATGAGGGCGTTTGTTTGCTATTTGTGAGGCAGTCACGATGGGAACCGCTTTATTAAGCCGGGATAAGATGCGTGACGAGGCCACGGAGAGGAGGTATGACAACCACCCGGTGGGAATTGGTGGTCATCCTCATTCACTGCCTCCCAGTGCATGGAATTGCAGATGCCACTAGCCCCGGCCACTAATTGTAAATCGTATTTTCCGTCTTTAAAGTAATCCATGGACTAAGAATCTAATGGGAAGAATACGGAAAATGGGAATTGGGGAAATCCAGGCAGATTTTTGTTCATTTTGGAAAAATTGGTGCATGCATTTCCAAACTTTTGTCTCCTTTGATTCTTAGGTCTGCATTAAATCGTCTCAGTTCGTATTCTGTAACAAAAACCAAAAACAATTATCATTATATCGGTGCCTCAGACTTGAAAACTTTGCCAAACTTCAAACAACAGAGTGACTGGCAGTTATATTTAATCTTTGTACCCTTTAAATTTTAGCTTCAACCATTTTATTACCAAAAACGAGGGGCAAATGTCGGAACATACTTTGAGGGAATAACGGGTCCTTTGGTTGATCTCTTCATGGCAATGTCAAGACGTTTCAAGTGAGATAAACTATTTTTAATACGTTTAACATATTATAAATTAAATTTAAAAGCAATTCTATTTTATCTATGTAGAAAATACTTTCTGACCCCATTTTTAATTTGATGATTATAAGCTGCAGCCTGTTATAAATTGGCTGGCTGGCTGGCTGGATCTTTCTCACTAATATTTTTAAAAGCCCCATATTATCTGTAACTAGGTTCCCCTAGCGTTTTAGATACGATATATAGTTTAAAGGTTTCGGGATATCTAGCAAGGTTTGGACCCACGACCTTCGAGGATCCAGCTTAAGAGCAGAACGCTGATTACTTTCAGCCATTTAACACTTCTGTTAGATGAATTACTATTTTTTAGCAGTATGTGATTGCCAGCAATTATATGAAATTCGCAAAACGCCAAAGCACGTGATTTTAAAAATCAAAATGTTTATGATTAGTGGCTCACGCCTGTAAATTTGTGCCAGACTTCTCTGAAACATTCTGTATAATTTATGAAAAAATACTACATCAAGTTATCTTTGTCGATTTTTGAAAATTGGGTTGAATTGCGTAGGAAAAATAGTTCAAGTGCTACATGTACAACTATTCGGTTAAAAAAACGAAAGATAGGTCAAACAAAAAATTGGATTCAGATAAAAAATAATAAAGGCAAATACATCACGTACGGAAGAAGACGTCTAGATTGAGTTAAGTTTAATAAAGGGAAAAGAGTGGCCGGACGGCTACAAAATAATATTTTACTCCGACTTCTGAACGTCGCACTTAAATAACTAAACTCGAAGCGTTCTGCTTCCAGTACAAGATTCCTCTAGAATTCGTTTGCGACGCCTTACATTTCCACGGAGCATTCAACTCGTACGATGACTGCGAAGGGGCCTTAACAGCGTTGTACAATTCATGGCATAACATTACGGATGTAAGGAGGGCAGTTGTTTCATTCCATACTACCCAAGGTCAATGAATGAACTTTATCGGTGAAAGGTAAAATAAAGAATCCGTAATCATATGAAACCCATGTATAAGCCATTTATTAATGATGGATAAAAGTTCTAAATAGTATTGAGAATCCTTCAACTCAGATTGAAAATTCCGCTAAATAATTCTGCTGCTGAACCATCAATTTCAACGGCAACCACTTCTTCCTTAAAGTCACCGATTGAGTATACTGGATGTATTTGATAACAAAGATTTCGACCAGGCTTGCTTGGTATTCTTATCCAATCAACGGGATATATTTTCGCCAATAAGCTTTTTGAGAGCAACACAAATGCCTAAAAGTTTGGTTCCTTCCTCCCCCTCTAAAACTAACGATGACAAGAACGGAAGTTATGCTCAGAAGGCCAAAAATGATGGTAAAATTTCTAACTCTGTGAAAGTTGGGTGCTTTGCAATTACAAAACTTCAAAGGTAAATGACATTGCAAAGCTCAGCGAAAACAACAACAACGATCGCAATCCCAAAGAAGACGGATACCTTCTCAAAAGCCAAAGTGATGAACACAACGCTTGCGGAGCTAAACAAAACAAACGTTTTCAAAGATGAGCTGAAAAGATCTTATCCCAAGTTATTCAATAAATCTAACAATTTATCGATGTCAAGGGAAAATTTGAAGTTTCTAACCTCTGCAACGTAGAAGCTGTTCTTAAATGCAATGACGTCGGTAACTTAGCGGAATCTGATGCTCAGAAGGCCAATGTCAACGGCAAGTTCTACTAGATCAACGAAAAGTTCAACGTAAAAATTTAAGACATTTTTCCCACGGTCTCAACTCAGAAATAAAACTTTTAGTTGAAAACTCATCAGACCAATATTAAAAATATATTTATGTCCACTTCTCCATATCCTTTCCAGACCGTTGCAACTGGCAGTGACGTAGAAAAACGTAGTTTTCAGTTTTCAAACCCTCTTTAGAGCCAAATCTCACCGCTTTTGACTAAACTAAATTTTCACGGCCCTTTCTTTTCCTCTTTAGTTTTCAAATAATCCCCTTAAGCCGAGTTTCCGTGAACGCTTGTAGCTTGGATAATTCGGCTTGAGTGCGAAATATTTCAAAATACGCGCTTCCGCTACAATTATTTCAGTTTCCATAATCGCTTGAGCTTTAGCTTGTAGGTTGCGCTTGCGAAACTGAATCGGTTCAAGTTTCTAGCGCCGATTAAATCCTTCTAGATATTTCCACGCTCAAGCCAAAGTTTCGCGTGTCGGGTCAACCCACCTGACTACAGTCAGTCAATGCGGAATTTGAGGGCAATCCTCAATCCCAGATGAAACCATGGGTTCGTAGATGGTTTTATTAGACACGATGATTATAAAAAAATTAAACAATAATATATTCTTAAAACCTCTGAAGTCGAAACGAAAAGATAAATGCTTAAAACATTTCGTGGAAACACAAAACCATAGGAAAATCTGAAATATCTCATGCTTTTAATTTTCCAGCTGCAAGCGTCCGTGGAAACGGGCCTTAAGACTGCTTGCTTCAAAACTTTCCCTACAAAAATTATTTACATATTGCTGTTTTGGAAAGACAGGTGTCCTAAATATTCTTAAATGTCTGTTCAATGATCAGGTTTTGGTATATTTCACCTTTAACAAAGACCGTTAACTTAAAGCATATTTTAAAGGATTTGTTGTTCCGGTCTGTTTTGAAGATATACCCGACTTAATTTTTCTCATAATTTGATCAACTATGGCACCTTTGGCCTTTAACACCGTACCTAGCAGTTTCTTCTCAGTGTAATTAATAATTCCTTTTTATAGCTGGACACTTGTGAATAAAAAAGTAAGATACTTTTCCCTTTAGTAAACCATTAAAAACTAATTTGGATAAGGGTAAAAATCAAATGCACGGAGCTAAACTAGGATCGGATCCAAACCGGCGATAATCTTCAAACTAATCAAGTATCAAGATTTTTTCATTGGATTTGAAATATGATAGCAAAGATAGCAAAGTGATGACCATAATTCTCAATAAATTTAAAAAGTGTCAAACGCCGAATACAGAAGTGGTCCCTTACTTCTCTGACGATACAATGATAAGTGAAACGTCCACTTTTTTATAAATGGTAAGGAATCGTGTTTTAAGAAAATTCAAAGGTGTAATCTTAACGCCAGCAAGAGGTTGACCACTGTGGAAAACCAGGTCAACACGGCTACTTTTTCTCTCTATCTCCCTCTTTAAATCCATCTTGATTTCATCATGCAGCTTAACGCGAAACAAATCATTCGTCTATTGCTTTATTATGAGCTAGCATATTCCTGCTGAAATCACGCTGATGCTTATAAGATGATTTACAACGCAACTTCTTACTTTTTCTACTTCGTCGAGTTAATTGTATAGCTGGCTGCCAGTTATAATAAGATTAACATAAAACCGTACCTATCTACTGACTTTGAAGGTGGGGTGGCAGCAAGAGGAGCGTGGTTGGATTCCAGCTTCAGGCACCTAGGAGAAACAAGCACAAGGAGAACGCAGCTAGCCTTTAAACACACTAACGCAATGTTGTGTACAAATTTCATTGGACGGTTCTTTATACTGAACATTTTGCGGGCGGGGGAAGACAATTTCCGAGTTTTTCCCTTCCGATGGCAGCAGTTGCTAAAACGCATAACCAATGAAAAATGTACACGAGAAAATGCACGACTTTAGACTGGTTGGGTTCTCCTAGTGTAGGGTGCTGTGTTTGTTGCTCCTACGTGGCACTGAGTGAAAACTCGGAAACACTCCTTCTGCGTTGAGTTTACAAGCTCTCTCCCCACTGGTTTAAGGGGTTTTCCCTCATGCTCTTCGGTTTCCCCTTCCATAAAAACTTGTGGAGGTTAACGGTAATAGTTAGTGTAGGGATCTTTTGGCTCGTGTGGCATGCAGAGCTGGCCACCACCCTCCTACGCATTGTAACCCGGCCACCTGAATTAATGAATTTAAAAGTCGCTTGATGACTGTGTAAATAAGCGTCGACATTTTGCAAAGAATATTTAAGGTACTTCAAAGTAACCACTGGTTTCACCCACAAATAACTTATAAAAACCCGATAGTTATTCTACTAAACCACTAGTCAGTCTAGAAAACGTGTTTACCCTAAAATTACTGTAGATTTAATTTAAATTTCATTTATTTATTTTTTATATTGAACTTTAGCTTTCGACGTATTATCCTGTGATAGCCAGAGAGTAAATCAAACCTTTTATGAGAATAATTTCAAACACATGTTTTTCTTAAAGTTCCCCACGACAGTGGATCTTTAGTTTTAGTTACAATTTACGATACAATGAGTTTTATAACTAGCAGAAAATGAGAAATAAAAATGACGATTAAATTAATTCATATTATTAAAGAACGCAGTGATTTTGAACGCATGTACTTAGATAGACCAAACCCTATTTAACAATAAAATTTTCATTAAACGATTTTCAATGACTTATTTTTATTTATGTCTGAATCAAATACTACAATTAACATCATATACTTTTTATTTTTCACATTTGTGTTATTAAAGGAGCTAGATTTTTATCCCTATCCTTTCTCGCTGGCTTACGGAAGAAACGAAGGCGATCAATTCACGGCGGAACTCTTTTATACCAGAGTTATTCTGATTTCGAAACGAGAGGAATACGTCGTTAGATCAGCACTTTCTAGTCTGGTTTGCGTTCCACTTTGGGTAAATAACACATTAAATATTGTCAACGTGAACTTATAACGACGGGCTTCACATCTAGTTTTTGTTCCTTACAATATTTCTTTGTAAACGGCTGACGGTTCCTACTACGACAAACATTTCGCCGTTTGAATCGATTATAAAAAAAACCTTAGCTACAATAATTAAAAGAACGAATCAAATTATCATTGTACCAATGTAGTTCAGAGTTTTGGCTTAATTTAAATATGATTGTTTATATTTATTGTAAATCTAGTCGTTAAGACAACGTTTTATATTTTGTAACTATAGCTGGTCTTCTCGATGGCTACCTGTCTTTTCGTTTTATCATGGATAAGTAAAAAATCAGAACATTTAAATCCAAAAATCGTTAACAGGAAAAACCGTAAGAAAAATCTTCGAGTGAGAAAACGATATTTTTGGACATTTTTTGAATCGCTATTAGCACAATGTAAGTAAATGGAAAGTCCTTTATAGAACAATGTCAGCGGAAAACTTATCGTCGTGTATAGAAATAGAAAACAAAAGCTTATTTAAATTGAATAAACTTAATATATCAATTATATTAAATAAAAAATATTCATATTTGTGGAATCTAGATACAAAAGTGTTTTCCATATGTCAACACTATCTTTTGATTTACCTCCGTTGCTTAAGAAATCCACGGATCGGGATTGGCTGGTTGCAGTTCTTGGGTGTTTTAGATAAAGTAACTTGGCAAAAGGGGCTTTGGCATGAGAACTAAAATAATATTTACGTTGCCCTTACCGGCTAGTCTTGCCAGAGATATACTAGCAAACATTTTTCAGTCTGCGACTGGAGGACCGTTTTAGGGTCCTTAAAGTATACGACATATAGGCAAAGAAATTAACTATTGAGACTTTTGAAAAATTAAATATAAAAAGCCTAATTTGTCGACTTCTCATTTAAAATATTTAGGAATTCCAGCTTTTTTCTTACGCATTGTGAGTTTTAGCAGTCTAGTTCTACAATATGGTCGATGCTAAACGAACTAAATATGTACACTCTTTAAAGTGCTAATTTCTAATTCAAGACTTTAAAGAAAAACATTGTCACAGAATACCGTGACACACGGCTCTCGTCCATTACTGTGGAGAAAAAAAATTCCCTCTTAAGCTAACAGGATACATGTTATAATGATTTTGATTACGCACATCGCAATCGAAAGATAATATAGAAGCCATCTGAAACCTCTCTCGATCACGATCTCTGAAAATACTATTTTTTTTAAACTTTTAGCCAACTCTCAAACGGATTATACCATGACTGTTAATATTCTTTTGGGCGTATGGTACATGTCTTTATTGGTTTTTAGTAACGTTTTGAACTCCATTATTACGACAAACTTAGTAACTGGAAATCGTCCTTTCATCTTCAATATTGATGACGTTCTACTACGCAAAGGCATGGGTATATACGTTTCGGATTATGCGTTTAGCTTAAGGCAATTATTAAAGGTAACTTTTTACCCACCTGGTTTCCATTTAAATGTTATTAATTCAAATTAAAAGTTACTTTTATTGCATGCTTTATACATTTCATTTTGACATCAAGTTTAAAAGCACCAAGTTTAAATAGTGAGTTTCAAACTGCACTGTTATTAAAAAACGTTGATATATGAACAAAAAAGGTGAAAAGAAGAAAAAACTTTAGAGCACCTTATGCGGTTAGAAGTTGAACCTTTGAAAAGTGTTCAGATTTGAACATTTTTTTAGAGTTCAAATCTGCCACTAAAAACGGACAAATTTTAAGTTCAAATAATAACCTATAGTAAGAGCACCTCTAAGCATCTTTCGGTGCAATTACCCACCTTCAGCAAGATCAATACCGAGCCTCTTTAGGTTCCATTATCCGCCCTTAGTTGGTTCGATACCGAACCTTTCTAAGTTTAATTACCAACTCTACGTGAGCTCAATGCATAAAAAAGCGATCGCGATAATTTGTCAAATCGGTGCTTTATTTGTAATTTCCCAATAGCTTTTTAATCGTTTTGTGATTATTTTTTTATTTTTTTCTAAAACTTAAAAAAACACTACCTCTTCTTTTGTCCATATTGGAACTTTCCAAAAGGTTGGGGTTCGAGGCTTCAACAGATGTTCATTGGCGAAATCAGTGCGTTGGGGCACACTGCCCTCCCTATGTTATCGGATGTTAAAGGGCAAATGCCAAGCTTTAACCATCAACTTATGCGTAAATTTGTTTTCGGCGTTAGCAAATTTTCTTTGTTAACTTTGAGCGGCTGCCAAGCCATCTTTTGATTTTAAAACGATCAAAGAAATCATCTTTCGATACCACGGAGATGCGGGCACGCGCACTGTTTCAAATAAGGGTTAGCGGCGCCAGCGATATATTAACCTTTGTAAATTGGTTGTTACTTCCTCCGGGAGGACGGAGTGGAAAATGACGTGACGGATAACAAAATGGTGGTGATCCATAGCGATTCAGAATGACACCGAAACGGAAATAACTATTTTGGAGTGTTTAGACCAATTTGACAGACAAATGTGATTGAATAACGGTTAGGTAAACTTTTAGAACGCTAATGATCTACGGCACGTTCCAACGCATTGTCTTACTGGCGGACAATCTCTCTTCCAAATTTAATACCTTGTTAAGCCGTATTTAGAATTTATAACTTTTAAGATTCAATTGGTTTTTGGTTATAAGACTTAGCTTGATCGTGTTTTTAATTTTTTTAATCTTTAAACTTTACGGGAATTTCTTATGAACGTGAACGATTTTTAAATATTAAATTATATAACAGCTTAAAAGTTTAGCCTCTATTTAAACCATTTATTATTATCCAATTCATAAATGGAAATTGTTTGTACCAATTTAGTGCGGATACGTTTCAAACTCAAATAAGAGTCAATAATTAATGATGATTAAATCTACATTTTATGTCTCTAGAATATAGTTATCATCTTTTAACTAGGCGGTTTATTAATTTCTTTATATTTAACATTAAAGAAGCTACTTAAAATAATCAAATCAATTATATTGCAAATTATCTCAATGCGATTCACTGATATTGACTAATAAGAGTTACCCATCTATAACCGTTTCGCCGATAGATGGTTTAAAACAAGTTATTATTTGCACAAAACCTGGGCTTTTCAATTTATTTATTTTGCAAATCAGCCTTTCAACGGAAAATGAAAAATAATATTAAAAAAATGGATTTAACTTACGCACAGACTTCTTATACATTAATACAAGTTGGCAAGCCAAAATATACCTCTCCTCGGAAGAATGGTCCCTAGTGGTATTAATTTCTCGACACGACCTCCAAAGATATCTCCGCAATTCAGAGTTATTTACGAAAAACGTATTTTCGGTTCAAACCCTGCCCGGTATTAAATTTTAATTTTAATTTAAATAATTGAGTCGAAACAATCGAGTTTAATTTATTCAGAATATTATAAATTAAGTAATTACAACAGCGAGTTAGACTTACTAAAACAATGCACAACTGAATTTAACCCTTTTTACAGTACATGTTTATCAGTTGAATATAATACTAAGCAAATTTTAATGAAAGAAATATCTACAGATGGTATTTGTATTTTTCTCGCTTACGAAATACTTGCCGCATCTTTAACGCTCATTTTATTTCAACACTCGTACATGTAGACTTCCAGTTGACGTTGTGACACATACCGCATGAAAAAGACCAATGCCGTCTAATTTCCAATATCATATAATGACTCGCACACCCAGGAAATCATTGACTGCGTTAGAAATCGTAGATATCCAAATATCCACACCAAATATATTTACAAGAAGCAAAAACCTTACCATCAACAAAGCACAGAGAGCCACTTGACTAACCGCCAGCTCTTAAAGCAATAAACTTTAAATTATCAACTTTGAATTAACACAACTATATATAGGTCGTTAAGAATACCCGTAAATAAATAACAAAAAGTAACAAAGTGGACCACCCACAGGGTCTACCCTTTAAACCTCTTATCTCGGCTGACTGCGCTAAAACAAGATTTAACCTTTAAAATTTCATTCGTAAAAAAACCAGATTAGGCCTTCATAAATTCATTAGTAAAAAAAGACTTTATTACCAATTATGCTTACGATGCGTGTCTTAATTTCAGTGAACCTTAGCAGCTATCGGTGGTTCTGTGGTAGAGCGCTCGACTGCCAAGCCGAATGGCCTGGGTTCGAAACCTGGGTGGCGCATTTGTTTTTAATCAATAGAGAAACGCTAAATTAGAATTTCTTCGATGCAAAAATTTCAATTTCAATTCTATTTCAATTAAACCAAAATTTCGTAATATTAAATAAGCTTCCGATAAAGCTGAAGGTCTAATTTTCAATAAAGCGTAACAAGTGTCGGTGGTTCTGTGGTAGAGCGTCCGCCTGTCAAGCAGGAGGTCTCGGGTTCAAATCCCGCCCGATGCGATCGCAAATTGATACTAAGACGAATACCGTGTAAAACTGGTGGAAACCCTGCCATTGGACGTTGAGAGGTAGCATTACACTCAGCACTCGGTCCGTCCCAAAGTCATTAAGAAGAAGTTGGAGAGAAAACTCCCATACAAACACAACAGACTCAACATGCACAACCATCAGAACGCAAACTCAACACTCACAACCTACGCAAAAACATTACAAAAACGTAACACACCAACCGTCACGACGGTGAGCGAAAAAACACCATCCAAACCAAACCGCAAATGATTACGTTAACGCTCACCGTCACACGGTGGTTTTGCCAACCCTTCGAAAAACTGCGAACGCAGAGGTCTCGAGAAACTGCGTACGCAGTGATTACCCTTTGCCCCGAAAATGCGAACCACAGACCCACAGACCCACAGACAGACACGGTGATTGTGTAACCCCTCCTAGGGGACTTTGTCCCCTCGGAGAAGTAACAAGTTGGCAAGCCAAAATATACCTCTCCTCGGAAGAATTGTCCCTAGTGGTATTAATTTCTCGAGATAACCCTTAAAGATATATCTCCGCAATTTAGAGTTATTTGTTAAAAATATTAACCCATTTCTATCCCGCCCGGTATAAAATTTTAATTATAATTAAAATAATTGAGACGAAACGACCAATTTTAATTTATTCAGAATATCATAAGTTAAGTAGTTACAACAGTAAGTTAGACGTACTATAACAATGCACAATTGAATTAAACCCTTTTACAGAACAAGTTTATCAGTTAAATATAATACGAAGCAAATTTTAATGAAATATCTACAGAGGCTTTTTGGAATTACTCGCTTACGAAATACTTGCCACATCTTTAACGCTCATTTTATTTCAACACTCGCCCTTGATGAAGATACCGTAGATATCTGGTAGTGGACGACTCGTTCACTTCCTGTTGACGTTGTGACGCATACCACATGAAAAAGACCAATGCCTCCAATTTCCAATATCATATAATGACTCGCACACCCAAGAAATCATTGACTGCGTTAGAAATCGTAGATATCCAAATATCCACACCAAATGTATTTACAAGAAGCAAAAACCTTACCATCAACAAAGCACAGAGAGCCACTTGACTAACCGCCAGCTTTTAAAGCAATTAACGTTAAATTATCTCCTTTGAATTAACAGAACTATATATAGGTCGTTAAGAAAGTGGACCACCCACAGGGTCTACCCTTTAACCCTCTAATCTCGGCTGACTGCGCTAAAACAAGATTTAACCTTTAAAAAATACCAGATTAGGCCTTCATAAATTCATTAATAAAAAAAGACTTTATTACCTATTATGCTTACGATGCCTGTCTTAATTTCAGTGAATCTAAGCAGCTATCGGTGGTTCTGTGGTAGAGCGCTCGACTGCCAAGCCGAATGGTCTGGGTTCGAAACCTGGGTGGCGCATTTGTTTTTAATCAATAGAGAAACGCTAAATTAGAATTTCTTCGATGCAATAATTTCAATTTCAATTCTATTTCAATTAAACCAAAATTTCGTACTCTATTAAATACGCTTCCGATAAAGCTGAAGGTCTAATTTTCAATAAGGCGTAACAAGTGTCGGTGGTTCTGTGGTAGAACGTCCGCCTGTCAATCAGGAGGTCTCGGGTTCAAATCCCGCCCGATGCGATCGCAAATTGATACTAAGACGAATACCGTGTACAACTGGTGGAAACCCTGCCATTGGACGTTGAGAGGTAGCATTACACTCAGCACTCGGTCCGTCCCAAAGTCATTAAGAAGAAGTTGGAGAGAAAACGCCCATATAAACACAACAGACTCAACATGTACATCCATCAGAAAACAAACACAACAAATTCAACACTCACAACCTACGCATAAACATTACAAAAACCGTAATACACCAAACCGTCACGACGGTGAGCGAAAAAACACCATCCAAACCAAACCGCAAATGCATCCGTTAACGCTCACCGTCACACGGTGGTTTTGCCAACCCTTTGAGAAACTGCGTACGCAGTGATTACACTTTGCACCGAAAATGCGAACGCGTTCGCAGTCCTGACAGACAGACACACCCACAGACCCACCCACAGACAGACACGGTCGTTGTATAACCCCTCCTAGGGGACTTTGTCCCCTCGGAGAGGTAAAAAGTTACGTTTAAGTTAATATATACATTAAAACATATTTTACAAAAAGTACAAGTATTTCAAAGTAAAAGCACAATTCGTAATTAAATAGGGTTCCATCTAAACCATTCATTTAAGACCACCTAAAGACTATTTAAACGTATTTTAAACAACTTATTTTTAATGCAAGCCTTGAGGGGTTTTGCATTTAGCTTTCGGGGAAAAAAACTACTTTTTCCAAAGCAGCCTTTAATAACAGAAAATAAATTATTTTTAGTTTAATCTTAGCACAGAATTTTAAAACTTTTTTAATTAATGAAGTAATGAAGTATTAGCAGAAATTAATGAACTTAAGTTATCAGACTGCTATATTCCCCATGTTGGAGGCGTTTTCCTTATGAAGTTACATTTTTACCTCGAATTTGAAATTTCGTGCGCTCCTAGGCCGAAAAAAAAACGATTTTGTTTTTACGAAACCACTTTTTATACATATCAATAGCTATAGCAACAATTCCCAAGTGCAATTTATCACGTCCAAAGACGGGGATGGAATTTAGACTTTCGCAACATTTCGATAAGGAAAACGCCCTCCGATTCTTAGTGCTATTTCAATAACTTCGGTTCATTTGCTTCTGGTATAAGTATATTCAGCTAAGCACACATGGGACGCGAAGCAACTCGAAATTAGAAAAAAAATACTAATTTCACATACGCTTCGCTTTCTCGTGCGCGAACATAGTTTTTGAAACGGCGCGTGCGTGCACGCTCAAAATTCACTTGCGATCTTTATGGGTGCATCCGGCTCTAGGCAGAACTTAAAGAAGCGACATTTATTGTTAGAAAATTTAAATTAGTATTTGAACTAATTGATGGCTTCAAATATTATTATTATTATTATTTTTATTATTTAAACTAGGGCTGCTCACAAATTCTGTTAAGCAAAAATTATTTTTTTCCACAACCGCCTACCACTCCTAACGACGAATAACATTTAAATTATTTACGCTTGTATACAGGCCATCCTCTTTCCCTCCCTAAATGCGTTACGTAATTTGTGAAAATCCCACTAAGCGAATACAACATTCGGTAAATTCCACCCCAATGGGGTTTCAATTTTCATTTAATATCTTAACTTCGATAGGACCCGCGACTGTTTTCTGCTGTAAAAATGCATTTGTCTTGCAGTTTCCAGGTGAAAAGGGTTATGATATCGAGAAACGAATTCTCGCAGGAAGAGCCGGCAAACGTGCGGAAAAGATTCGGAAGGTGGCGAGCGGGAATTTGGCCTATGTCACGTGGCAAGAGGATCTGTACTATGTAGCAAATTTCTGCAAAAATGAGAATGTTAAAATACCATCGTTTTTCAGAGCACCAGTGTCCTTGGGTATTTTAAGCAATGCAGCTAAATCCAATAAGAAAACTATAACGAGAGATATATTGGAGCCGGCTAACGTCATGTAAGTAAAGTGCCGATTCCAAGAGGGAAATTTTTCCTATGATGCAGTGGTTGGCAATCTCATTTCAATTTAGAGCAGCTCGGAGTGTTTTAAGTCAGAAGAAGCCGGACATTTCCGTATAAACGCAACGAGAAGTCGAAGAAAATAATTTATTTATTTATTTACTTGTTAGGGACCGATACGACCGAGAATGCAAGTAAAGATTATTTATATTAGTCGCTAAATGACTGGGGCATAAGCGGGTGCCTTGGGCATTAGCCTAGCTTATTATTATTATTCTTCCTACGCACCTTCTGTTTCTTATTATAATTATAATCATACTTATCATACTTATCAATTTTATCAAAATTATCATACTTATGATAACTATCATACTCATGATAATTATCATACTTATATAATTATCATACTTATATAATTATCATACTTATATAATTATCATAATTGCGTAATTATCATAATTGCGTAATTATCATAATTGCGTAATTATCATAATTGCGTAATTATCATAATTGCGTAATTATCATAATTGCGTAATTATCATAATTTCGTATTTATCATAATTTCGTAATTGTCATAATTTCGTAATTGTCATAATTTCGTAATTGTCATAATTTCGTAATTGTCATAATTTCGAAATTTCATTATTTCGTAATTTCATACTTTCGTAATTTCATAATTTCGTAATTGTCATAATTTCGTAATTGTCATAATTTCGTAATTTCATAATTTCGTAATTTCATAATTTCGTAATTTCATAATTTCGTAATATCATAATTTCGTAATTTCATAATTTCGTAATATCATAATTTCGTAATTTCATAATTTCGTAATTTCATAATTTCGTAATATCTTAATTTCGTAATTATCATAATTTCATAATTATCATTATCATCATTATTACCACGATTTCATAAAATCATATTTGTTATAATTATCATAAATTTAATCATTATCGTCATAATTGTTATTTTTATCATAAATTTTATCATTATCATCATAATTGTAATATAATTGGCATAAGAATCATAATTATATTCCATGGAAGTTTATTTCATTTAGAAGGATTATATAATTAGCGAATAAGTTGATTAGTCCATTATGAAAAGGGATAATAAAGCTAAACCCTAAACAAATTTGAAGAAATTTAAATACTTACTAATAGCTCGTACCGATAGGTCTTCGAGCAAACAAAAAATGCGAAACTCGGACCAAAAAGATCTTCGAGTGAAAAACTAAATTAAATAGCCAGAAATTCCAACGGTAGACCGGTTTCGTCCTATTTGGGACTCGTCAGTACCGTGCGGGAAATCTGGCTCGCGACTATAACACCGAATAGAGAAACTAAGCCTAAATATTAAAAATTTCAAAACGAGTTGCATAGCAACGGAAAGCCGAATAGGGGGAGAGTAGTGGAGATTAGTATACACGCAATGTTAAGTTAAAAGGAACCACCTATGGACTGCATTGTAAAGGATTATATAATTAGCGAATAAGTGGAGTTAGTATCTCATACGAACACATTTAATATTACAATTTAACTTATAATATTACAAAAAAAGGCTGGGGCTAAGGACTTTCCAACTAGTATTTAATAAAATATTAGGTAAGGTTAAGAAAACAATTTCCATAAATTCGAAGCGTAATGGTTCTAATATTAAGCATCATTCTGAAGGAATGATCCCTAAGCTGACGTGCTAAGCATAACTGTACATATGTAATTACAGGATACGGCAATACTTCGAAATGGGAATTATAGATAAAGCGATCGATTTGGAATTCGGAATGTTGGAGGACAAATGCTTTACTGAAAAGACCACCGATGTTCACGGCGAAAAGAGAAAGACCGCTGATTTGGCGCTTCATTTCTTCTTATTGGTTTTGTTCGGTGGAACTGTTTCAATCGTTGGATTTATTTTCGAGGCTATGATTCAATGGACATAGGTGCTACTGTCGGAAAATATTTTTGAGAGATTCATTATTTCTGAACATTTAGTGATCTATAATTTCGGTCACACAGAATCGATGTTCAAAGAAATTTTCGCGTGATGCTTTAGAAACGAAATCGAACGGCATATTTAATGAACTATACAAAAAACTTAAATTTCCATTGAATATTCATAGTTATTAACTGTATTATTAATTGTATCTTAAATCAATACCCGTACCAAAACCGTGTTATTAATATACTTTGATATATTTATGTTGTTTAAATAGTCATCATTTTTAAGAACTACTTTAATTTAAACTTCTAGCTGTAGATAAGGTTTGCCTAGTATAGTATAGTGTATTTTACATTTTTCCAATTCTCAGGACCAGTCAGGGGCTCGATTCTGAGATAATCGACAAGGAAGTTAACGGGAGAAAATCCTCGTTAACTTTGAAAATTGTCGCTAGCGAAAAAAATGCAATTCTACGGCTCTCGTTAAGATAATTGTCGCCAGAAGAATCCTAAAATTGTCGTTAATTCTAACGACAAAAAAGTTGTAGTTAGAGCCACGGGGGACAATTTTTTTTAAAGATGGCGATATTTTCGAGACATTAAATTTGAGATTTAGCACAGGAAATGGAAAATAATCGTGATTTATAACTTCAAAAAGTAATACGATATCGAGCTCAAGCATTTGAATAAGATGAGTATAGATTTAAGCGTTTACTTTCGGTAAAAAATAACTTACGTATACTCATTGTGATAGGCCTGGTGAGAGTTTATCAGAAACCAATACACTGGCAATACCAGTGAATATTAAAAACTATTATTAACTTACTAGATTAATATTTCTAAAAATACCATAGTCAAGTAAATTATAACACTAATAAATTATTCCTCTCGGGTGTAATAACAACAAAAAGTTACTTTTACCATTTGATTATGTTTTTAAAAGCATAGGTTCCAATGAATTTCGGTGAAGTAAGATGAAAATATTTACCAAATACACAACTAGGAATGTTTTGTACGTTTATTAACTCAAGTTATTCTTTTATTATTCGCAATGAACACGTTTTCTTCTTTTTCTACGTCTAAAGCTTGGTTTACACTAGCGCACGTCATAATGTAATTATCTTTACGCGCGTGAAAACTTTATGTTTGTGTCAAAGCCGAGAAACGCGTCGTCGCGCACGCTACTGGTAACCAACGCTTACAGCTTAACAATCGGTATGTTGTGACAGTCGTCTGCTACGCTATCATAACCCATTTGAGAACATTACAGCGGTTTTGCTCGCATTTTTGTGTATTTAACTTTTACTGAGCATTAAAAACATAAATATCACGGTTTTTTGCAAATGTATATTAATTTTCATCCATACGTGTACTTGATAAATTATGTAACATAACTACATTTAAATTTAGGGATGTGTTAAAGTTATATATAGTTACAATTTCTTGCACAGCTAATTTTAAACCCCTTGCTAGTTTAATAAGTAATTTATTTTTAGTTTTGGTCTCATATCTTTCATATCCTTTAATTTTGAAATGCATGTTATAAATTATCTGGTGTTATTAAAGAATCTTTTTAAATAATATTTTATTTTTATTTTACTAGCAATCTGTAACTTTGACCTATTATTTTAAACGTTTTCTATTTCTTTACGTGAATGATTATAGGTGGACATCAATAAATTTTCAATGAAGAGTTCGCATTTCTTAATAGTTCTGGATGTTTCATATTGCATAAAAAAATAACTTGTGAAACACTTCTTGCCTGCCTAAATGTATTTTCCAAATTAACTCTTATAGCAAAAGTGTTGGATCACATACTTCATATATTAATATTTTATCAATTTTGTATTACGAATTCCAGACCCAAATTCAAATAAATGGCTTTAAAATAATACATTTCCATCTGACAAATATGTACATCAATCTACGAAAAGGTGACGAAAATTGACTACAATTATTTTCAAACATTTATGAAATAAAATAAAATTGTTTTAATTATTCCCAAAACAATATCTCTGAATCTATAATATCTGATCCTTTATAAGTCCCAACTACGACGGGCTTTGGCAACGTTATACGTTGGTTCGCTTTCTTGTCTCGCGCAACATTGAACAGCGCCTCGCTAGGGGGCGAATTTCTTACCATGATGGCGTCTCTCTATGAATAGCTTTCGGTAAAATATTTCCCAAAGCGACATACAGTACTTATTGAAGAATATTATAAACTTATGATCCAAGATAATTATAAAAATTAGGCTTATAATAAAAACATGGAAACTACAATTCTATTGTTATGTTATTTTTATTTAATTACAAATAAGATATAGCTTTAAGGGTGTTAATTAGTTTGTGCGTAGCTAACCGATTTTGATCTTAGTGTAATACAATAATTCTGCTCGATTTGGTACGCGTCTAACATTTCGTATTGTTTTTCTTGACCCGCATGAAGGATTTCCCATTTTTCAGGCAGTTCTTTGACCAAATATGCGTGTAAACCTTTGTGAAAACATTCAACCTTGTATATTGTGCCAGCCATTATTACTGATATATTCCAATACAAAAATGTACTTAATTTTCAAAAATGACTTAAATACATTGTTTTATATATCATGAACCATAAAACAATTCGTCGAATAAGATACATTAGAAAACGTTGCGTTGGTCATTGAATATACATTTTCCGCGAAGTCTTCACTTAGAACTCGTTTTAAATGAGTGGGTAATTTATCTTTAGAAATAAATTTTCCAACTTTCGTGCTTTGCAAGCCATTTGGTTGTTCATCTAGCATATTATAACACTGCAAATATTGATGTCGTGAGGCCAAAGTTTTATTTATATTTACACAGTTATTAGAGGCTTTCGCTATTTTCTTAAAGTAACTGTGTTTGCTCTCGAAACGCATACACGAAATACCTTTTAGCGGCCCATATTTTTTATAGGCCTTAGCGTAATGAATTAGGAAGTGAAATTTTGGCGTCATAATTTCACTACCAATTACGCTTGATACCGAACTTAAAAACTGTTCGATAAGGTTTTGAAGTTTAGGGAAAGAAGTGACGTGTAAATGTGAGGCGTATACGTAATCTACAATTTCCCTAAGTTGAAGATAAATTTTCCAGTGTTAATCGTTTTCATTTGGCAAATATTCGGCCAACATGAATGGCAGAAGTCTAAACAAGCAAAATATCTCGCTCGCGGAACCTTTTATATGTCCATTTCCCGTAATTGCCGCTCTTATTTGGGTTTCCGGGCAGCTTGATTCAGTTTTCCCAAAATTAAATGTTTTTATAATTTGGTTTAATTTATCTAGAGTCAACTGTGAATTTTTAAACATATAATTCAAAATGTGTTTTAAAATTCTTGGAATAACACCTTCATTTGAATCGTGCATTACATCAGGTAGCAATTGTTGAATAAGGTCGAATCCCGTGGTGTTCATAAGCGGACTTTCACTCCTTACACCGTACAATGATTTTTCATTGGGATCTCTGGCAATGCCTTGTAAGTGGTAAAGGTGACGATCCAAAGTTCGCAGTTGTAACCGATTTTCTATAGTATTCGTTGAAATCTTTTCGTAAATTATCATGCAAAATCGGCATATCCTCCCCGAACTAAAGCACGAGTTAAATCCAGCAAGTTTGGTGAGTTGTAAATTGTCTCCTGTTGCCGTTAAATGTGTTCCCAGACTTTCGATATATATTCTTTATCTTGCCATAAGATTTAAATTATAAATAAGAGGTCCAAGAGCTTCATGAAAACCAAAGTTGTCAACGTCTACTGACTTCGCCAAAAAAACAACAAATTTATATCACTCAATTTAGATTTGAATTTTGAGTCCAAGTTCAACTCTGAAAAGTAACATCCCAGTATTTTCAATTTCCCACGTTTTGAGCCGAGTGGATATAAAATATCAAAATCATCGAGATATAGTTGCAGTTGAAGCATGTTTGATGAGAAATTGGAGTTCATTTTTATAAGGTTTTTGGAAATATCACCTTGAAGGAAATGTCCTATACACTGATTAGGTATTTTTGAAAGATCCGCGTGTTTTTCAATCTGAAGATCTGTTGAATAGAGTTTTTGAATAACTTTCGAAATAGGAATATAATGAAAATAACTCTTCACTTTCTCGTTCATTGTTTCCGTAAAGGTAAATTGCACAGGTTCTATTAATCCATGGTCGGACTTTATAGTTGGAATTAATGCTTTCAAAAGCTTCTGTAACATCTACGTTTTTCGAAAATAATTCGTTTTCTTCTATCGTTATATTTTTGAGCGCAAAACTGTTAGTACGTTCTCCTTATTTGTTGCCAGAATTTGCTCGCAAAATATCAGTAAATCATTAGTGAGAGATTGTACTACAGTTCGAGGCATATTATGAGCTTCTCGATATTTTAGGATAATTTTGAAAATCGTATCTCGAATTTCTAACGGCTTCAACAATTTTTCATTCCTCCCTTCAGTTTCTGGTTCGTTTTCATTCAGATGCAGTTCTTCGACACTTTCTTTATTTCCAGAATTTTTGTTTTCTTGAGGATCACCTTGAACGATGGGCGCAGGGCTTTCTACGATACTCTTATGTTTATATTTCACGTGTCGATGGTAAGGTTTTATACTTGTGAAAGACCTTCCGCAATTATCGTCTTGTTTTCGAGGCGTGAAATAAACAAGCTGACCATCTGGTACTATATCATTTCTAAGACAGAAAAATACTAGGTGTTTCCTAAAGTTGTCTGTCAGGAAATAATAATGAATGAAAAATAATTACCTATTGAATCATAGACGAAATTTAGATACCAAAAATAAATGTCAACAATGTTAATCGATTAAACTAATTTTTTTAATCGAATATTTGATTTCCGGTACAGAGAAATCTGATGGCAACAATCTACACACCGTTTATATATGCCCTGCTTAGCTTCATTGGTATCCGTAACGTCTTGTTTGAAAATATTCACGCCTCGAATACCAGTCAGCCATTGAAAGTAACTGAAACATTAAGCTCCATAGGGCCTTCCAGTCTATGCATATTTTGTCTACGAATAGGACTACTACTTATACAAGTTGAAATTATGGTGAAAAAGGCATGCCAAAGACGGGGAAGGTTACAGTCGCTGGCTGGTTGTTCGTACCGTTGATCCTTCTGCGGAAACCGTACGAACCAATAAACTTAAAATATAACCCCATAAGATGTGTATGGGAGAAGCGCACTACACGCCAACGGTAGGGGGGGGGGTGATATATTTGCTTTCTATTACGTCGACCGGTGACAGTGACTTACTAAGGTCTGATTTTTAATGCATTTTTTTCCGTAATTTTTGGACCGAGCAAAATCTCTGTGTGCTCCGCATACCATATGTGGTAGTTACATTTACCATATATGGTAGATACGAATACCATATGGGGTAGTTACATTTACCATATATGGTAGCTCCGCATACCATATGAGGTAGTTACATTTACCATATATGGTAGAACCGAATACCATATGTGGTAGTTACATTTACCATATATGGTAGATACGAATACCATATGTGGTAGTTTCATTTACCATATATGGTAGATACGAATACCATATGTGCTAGTTACATTTACCATATATGGTAGATACGAATACCATATGTGGTAGTTACATTTACCATATATGGTAGATACGAATACCATATGTGGTAGTTACATTTACCATATATGGTAGATACGAATACCATATGTGGTAGTTACATTTACCATATATGGTAGATACGAATACCATATGTGGTAGTTACATTTACCATATATGGTAGATACGAATACCATATGTGGTAGTTACATTTACCATATATGGTAGATACGAATACCATATGTGGTAGTTACATTTACCATATATGGTAGATACGAATACCATATGTGGTAGTTACATTTACCATATATGGTAGATACGAATACCATATGTGGTAGTTACATTTACCATATATGGTAGATACGAATACCATATGTGGTAGTTACATTTACCATATATGGTAGATACGAATACCATACACGGTATAAATTTAAACCAGCAAAAAACCCCTAAGAGTCTTAAACGAAACCATTGATGGAGTCATTTTTGGACAAATCTGACCAAACCTTTAGTGGTTGAAAAACACACCATTATTTTTTACAGTATACTTAGAAATAAAAAGTCGAAAATTAAATGAGGTCATAAATAACTTTTAATTGTTTATTTTACACTCTACGGGTAAAAGAAACGAAAAAATGTCATAAAAATCATATTTTAAATGTTGTGGCTAGCCCAATTAGAAAATTTGTTCTTAATCTACAAATAATAGCAAAAAGTCAAATATGAAACAACATTTATAAAAATGCTTGTCTCCAAAAGTAGAACTTTACATAATGAAAGACTTAGTAATCACGGAGTAGGTATTCAGGCTGTTCTCAGAGGTTCTTATAAAATATCTCGTGCCCACAGCCGCGTGGGACGAAAGGCATACGTTACTTCTCCGGCCGAGATATTTAATTCAATTCTTTTCACATAATTTGGTCCTCACAGCTGTATGAGACGCTATCAACCTAATTAAGGAAAAATAAATATTCTTTATTCAAAATTACTTTTTTATTAAAAATATGAATATTCATGTGAAGAAACCTCGTAAGAAACAAATCATTGCAATGCATTTTTCTGCGTTCAAAATTTTAATACACAACCATATTAATGCCAATATTTTGATATCATAAATAAGTCAACTGACATAAGTATATATATTAATCATAGAAAAGACTTGAAATGAGATAGTTATTAATATTTCTTATAAAAAGTCGATTGATGCCTTAGGCCTTGGATAGTAGAATATCTGATTGTAAAGAAAATTGAACTGTGTTCAGGAATTAAGATCTGCACATCCCCACAAAGAAACAAATAACTATAGTAGACGAAAAACATGATGCATCAACAACATGATGCATCAACAATATGATGGCGCCATCTACCTGATCATTACGAAACTGAAAAAATGCCTCATAAAATACTTGCTTAAACTATAACTTTACTCACGTCACCAATCAGTCTTAGAAATCGTAGACTCAAGTTCACAATAAAGCGTCCAACAGAAAATTTACGAATATATAGCGCTCATAAACATATGGTAATGGTTACCTAGCGTTGATTCCATGATTTCCATTATAATTTTAAACGATTGACCAAGGCTTAAGTTGAAATCGAACTTGTGCATTTTGTGTTTTAGTATATTTTCAATGACGGATCAAAGAATAATACTGGAGTATTTAACTAATGTTAAATTATTTCGATGCAATAGAAATATCACCATCTGGTACAATTTTTTTGCAATAATATTCTAAATATAATAATAATGATAATAATAATCAGCTAAGTGATTTGTGAAGCCAATTACCGGTTGCCGAGTTAAATTATGTAGGACGGTACTGGCAAGCCTTTCACGTCAAAACATTTACTATTACCGTAAGCCCTAGCAAACGTCTATGGATAGCGAAAACCGAAGAGCATAGACAAAGCCCTCTAACCAGCCTTTTTTATCAGTCAAGTTAAATATATTCATAATTTTTGCGAGATGTAAAAAGCTAGATCAAAATATTGAAGATTAAAATATTCACGTGAAAAATAGGTTTCTTATATGCTGCATTTGCATTTCATTCCACAATAAAGTAAATTCCAATGAGATTCTATTACTTTCGTTGCAATACGGGTTACGAATTGTCTATTTCCCTGTGTTCGACAGTTTCTATCGGCCATGTCACCTGTACCCCTAAAACGACGTTAAGTAATTTGTAGATAGATCTCGGCAGTCGGAAAAACAATCAATTATGAAGAATCCGAAAGATCAATGTTATGACTTAGTTTCCCGCAATCGGAAGAGCAATTGGAGGCTAATAATATGACCATTAAAATACTTCATTATAGAAGTTACAAACTATTTTATTTATCTCCAGTATCGGGTCGCTGAAGACAACCATGCAAAATTTTAACGCTACGGAAGATTCACCAATAAGAAAACTAGAAGAATGACCATTGACAACGCGCCGTAGCTGGGTTTAGTTGCATTCAGAGAAAAGTGACTTAGTTTTTTTTTAAAGAGGTATAATCCAATACAAGGCGTTAAGAGTCTATTGTTTCCGTTTTAAATCGCGAATCTCTGGTCAGGGAGGGAAACAAGTGGGTTGGGTTTTGTCAACGTTTTAAACGGCAGATTAAGTATAATCTACGGCTCCGAAACATCCTTAGCTTTAATAAGTTCCACGAGATAAACGTCTACACGTAGTAGCAAAAGTAAATATTGAGATAAAGTCTAATACTATCGCCTCGACCTGCGACATCTTTTTTGAGGGGTAAAAAATTCGTGGCTTTGGTGATGCCTTCCCCCTCGCCACTTTTCAGGAACATTAAGTGTATCGATGTACTCCGCCGCGGTAAAAATAGTTCGCTTTAAAATACGAGGATATCAAACTTTCGCTTGCGATAATTTGATAACTTATTTGTCCAAATACGACATTTTAAAAACAATAATACGACTTTTTAAAATAGATACACATGTAACTTAAATCAGTGCTTTTAGTAAGCCTAATATGACGTGATATCACGATTGCCACAAATTTATGTCATGTGGAGTATATTACAAGAAAACGATTATTTAAACGGATTTAAAACCTAAAAATGTAAGAATTTTAAATAACATTAAAATTAGACTTTTTTCGTGATTGGTTTCATAAATAATGACTAGCCAAGGGTTAAGTATTGAAGCATTGTTGAAGAATTATGAAGATAATTTTTTCGAACTGGATGTAAACTAGAAAGCTATTTGCGAGTCGTTGTTACTAGATGTTAAAATGCAACAGAGAATGGAAACATAACACCTAAATTTCGGTTTGGGTTTGTTAACGGACTGAAGCCTTTGCTCTCATTTCAAATTCATCCCTCAAATATAAATTAAACTGTGTAGATTGAACTTTCTGGGCCTTTAAAACTGCAATCGGCGGCAAAGATTGCTTACGTGGCATTTTTATTCACTGTATTAAACTAATAACTTTATTAAAATCTTTAAACGAGGTCCAAACAAAACCGAGCGCGAAGTAAAATACTGGGCTAGCGTTTCTGTAACAGAAGCGGACGATTCAAGACGTCGAAAGCGAGGACCGAAACAATGTACCCCAAAATTCCCCGGAATGCACTACCTTTCGCGGGAAAATATTTCGAATAAAGTGCTTTTCTATTGGTGGAAAAAACTCGTCATCGATAGCTCTTTAAAAAGGATGTCAAGCATTGTGGAAGGTAAAATCTGAAGGAACTATTGGACTTTATCTCAATATTTACTTTTGGTAGTAGGCAATAATAAATTAGAGGCTCAATGGTCATCAATAAAAGTTGGCGAGCCAAAATATACCTCTCCTCGGAAGAGTTTCTAATTTTCAGTGAAGGAAAAAAATGTGTCCGTGGTTCTGTGGTAGAACGCTCACATGGTGCGCAGGAGGGCTTGGGTTCAAATCCCGCCTGATACTAACACAATTTGAAAAAAATTAAAGTACACCCATTGACTAAAAGACGGCTCTTCTCGAAAAAGCTTTTCCCTAATTCCAAGAAACTGCGAATGCGTACGCAGCCCAGACAGACACGATGACTGTAAAACCCCTCCCTCGGAGCGGAAAAAATGTTTTACTTTATCAAGAGGAATGCGAAAGTGTAATTAAAGAACGTTGTATAGTTGATATGTTAGTTGAGGTAGGGGGAAAGCAACAGAATATTAAATTTGGTTGAACAAATTTCGAAAAAAATGTTGTTTGATGAAGTAATAACAAAACACTACACAAAATTGGAAATATTTTTAAGAGAAAAACCGAAACGTTTGAACACTCCTGAAATGTTAAACCACGCGTTCATTTATTTCGCTTTTCCTCTTAATATTTCTTTTAATCTCTAGCCAGCTCTCAAATGAATTTCGGAACTTGGGTTTATGTTCTTTTGTACGTGTTCTGCAATCTATTATCACGATGAATCTAGTAACCTAAGGTTGCGCCAGTTTTCTCAACAATGACGACGTGCTACTAAATACACATACATGTTTCTGATATTGCTGATTGCGTAAAAAATATTATTATTATTTTAATCTATGCAATAACTTCGTTTTCAACCCTTTACATTTCATCAATAATTCAATTTATGAAGGTAGATTTCCTTTATAAATTTGTGTTATTTCGAAAAAAACAATTTGAAAAACAAGGGTTTGAGGCACCGTCTTCTTCCTACTGTATTTTCTTTGTAGCTCATATCGCTTAAAAACTTTGTTCGTGAATTGAAATCTATCTTAAATATTGTCATTATCTAGTACTTGGTAGGTGTCAACTCAACCCCCTTAAATCTACCATTATACTGCTTTTTTTATTAATTGTGACGTCCATCAATCAGGGGTGAGATACATGTAAAAGCCACTTGGGGATACGGACGGGACACCCGTGGCGGAAATTTTGACAACCACCCATTTGGGGATTGCTGGTCGTGCTTTAACGGATCTTCTCTGCCTCCCAGACGCAAGAGATTACAGGCTAACACCACTATTCCCGGCTTTTATAGAAGAATTTCTAAATTAATAATACCCTGTAAATAAAATAATCAGAGCTACTAAACATTTTACTGAACCATTTTATAGAAAAAAACTAGGATACAGCTGTTGCAGCATCTAATAAATCGTTTCCACAAAAAAAATAGTTTTAAGTATAAACCAAAAACATTCTATAACAAAACATTACCGTGGTTGAAAACACTCTTACGTAAAATAGACTTAATGTATATTTCAGTTATCGTGTGACGACAACTGATTTGTCGTTCGATTTCTGCATCCCCTATATCTCCTCTTTTCTCGTTGCGGTATAGATACCAACCTTTACTTATTTATGGCAATAATAAACCTTTCTATTTAAGAAATCCAGTAAATTGTTTTTTAAAATTTAATACCTTTTCAAAAATTGAGCTTTCAACCTCAAATTAAAACGTTTTTAAGAAATTATACTAGAAAAGGGTTTTGTCAAAAGCCGCAAAAACCTAACAAACTTAAAAAGCACTTTTTTACAATATTATTCTTCATATTAAAGCACTTTTAAAGAAAAAAGAAAACAAATTTAACATGCTAATGAAAATTTTTAATGTTGTACTTAACTATCAACATAATTTCTTTAATGCTATACACTATAGTTTGGTTTTAAGCAGAGCCAATGAAATTAAGAATGCTGATTAGAAGAACCTTTGTCGAAAAAGTAAGTTTATAACAGGGATTATGCCCACTAGCGCAGTTCCCAATAGCGCGGTTTCCTGTTTGCGCACTTTCCCGAAAGCGCCCGGCTAACCTAACCTAACCTAACCTAACCTAACCTAATTTTCATTAATTTTTATATACATATACGTAACTGCGCTTTTGGGAAACCGTACTTTTGGGGAACCGCGCTTTTGAGAACTGCGCTTTTGGGAAACCGCGCAAATGGGAACTGCGCAAAGGGGAACTGCGCTATTAGGCATATACCTAGAACAGTAGTAGGATTTTACCATTTCTACCGCAAATTGGAGCCATTGGAGCCGGTTGGAGCCGTTGGCGCCCATCGGAACCAAATCAATTTTAGCTTACCTAGGCGAGGTTGATACAATATTATACTTATCGGTACTTAGAGGACAGAGAACTGCACTTTGACCTAGATGAGGCTGATAAAAGAATAGACGTATCAGTATTTAGAGGAGAGATAACTTATGCAATGGAGTATACTGAAACTAAAAGTAGACACGTGTGGTTTTATTGTTTACGAGAATAGAGTAAATTATGTATTTCGTCAGTCTATTTTGTTTACACACCGAATCAGATGTGTGTACGAACCAATACTGAAACTAAAACTAGTGTGTGTAAACCTTTTCAGCACGTGACTGGTATTTCCAAGTAAACATTGCAAAATGTTCGCGTTGAGTGGGGAAACTCTAAGACGTCATAAGTTCAAACTGCAACTGAAAGTATCGAAGGTCGGTATATTCACGGTATAAAAGTCACGAAAACCCAAAGAACAGCATATTATCTCTCGGAGCTTTCTCCATCCACAACCAGACGCTGATTTCTAAGGACATTAATAATGTAAGTACTATATCTTATATATACGTTTTTAACTTAACCATTTCCGTGAATACTATTAAACCTTGGTCGTTTTAACCAAGACTTATCTAACTCTTAAGGGTCAACACAAACGTTTTCGAAATTTCTTCTAGCAAGTCGTTTATGGTCACCCCTGCCTGTAAAATTTGGCCAGGATTCACAGACGGGACTACCAGCATCGTTTTACGCGAGGAGGAGTTTTACCAGGAATACCAGCTCTATGGTATGAAAGACGAAATCAAAACGACGACGCCATCCCAATCTCAATATTCTTCGAAGGGTCAACTCATAAACGTCTCGAAGTCAAGACCTACCAAGACCGCAAGACGCTTAATATTCGCGAAATGTCGACCGGCAACGGAAAAAACTACGGGATGTTATTTCCTACTAAAAATGGTGTACTTTAGACTGTAACAATCTTTACGGTACGGTTATGTGCGATAATCTGCCGATGGGTAACTTCAAGTGGATCCAACCCTGCCCTGATTTCACAGATGAGATCATCCTTTCCCAACCTGACGACGACCCCGTGGGTTATATCCTAGAGGTGGATCTAGAATACCCCGAGCACCTTCACGATGATCACAACTGCTACCCGTTAGTCCCGAAAAAACGTACTATTACAACTTCTGAACTGTCCACGTATTCCAAGGACCAACTTAAGGAGTTGGATCTTAAGGAAAAAGACAGTTTCCCTAAACTGTTCCCTTCTCTTTACAATAAAGAGAAATACGTGGTTCACTATAGGAACTGGAAATATTACGTTTCAAAGGGGTTAATAATAAGCAGAGTTCATCGAATCATATCGTTCAACCAGGGACCGTGGCTTAAACCTTTTATCGAGTTTAACATGGAGAAACGAAAGCAGGCAACCAATGATCATGAACGTAACTATTTCAAGTTAAAAAATAATAACGTGTTCGGTAAGTAACTAATTACATTCAAGTCGTTCGTTACCAAAATAGAGATGAAAAAAAAACTGTAAATAATCACCGTTTCTTTATTTAGGGAAAACTATGGAGAACCTACGGAACCGATTCGGTTTTCACTAACAATGTAAGTGCAGACTTCTGAACGCGCCATTAAGAAAGCTAGCTCGCCAGCCTTCGAACGCTTCACCGTGTTCAAGAATGTTCTGGTTGGAATCCACCACTTGGAGAAGTTCCTTCCGCTTAACAGACCGATATACACCGGTTTCGTCATTTTGGACTTGTCCAAATTGCTAATGTATCGGTTCCACTATGACGTCATACGCTCGCAGTACGGAGACGCCGCTAAACTTCTTTTAACGATACGGACTCGCTGCTCACATACCACATCGAAACAAACGACCTTTACGACGATTTTGCTAACAAGAGAGATATGTACGACTTTTCGGGCTATACGGAAAACCACCCTCTCTACAGCGAAGGCAACAAGAAAGTCCTAGGCAAGTTCAAAGACGAACTTGACGGGATCCCCATCCAGGAATTTTGTGGTCTGAGGCCTAAAATGTATTCACTGCTTTCCGCTAAAGGGGAGAAGAAGACGGCTAAAGGTATATGCCGCCGTGTCACTAAAAAGAAGGTCCGGCACGTCACGTACCGGGACTGTCTCCTGAAACGTAAGCTGACTGTCGAATCGATGAAAAGAATCGTGAGTAAAAAACATGAACTTTTCATGGTGAGGCAGTCAAAACTTTTGTTACCACCCTCGCTCATGGACACCATCAAATTTCTAATGTTTTAATTTAATTTAATTGTATATTATTTTGTAAATAAACTCTGCTTAATCTGAAAATCTGTTTTAGTTATTTAAGCCAACGTAATGGGTTGGGAAGAGGGGAGCCTACCCGCGCTTCCCGCGCCGCGCCCGGGTATAATTATATCGGCGCCGCGCCCGGGGTAAACCGCGATACGCTTCGCCTCCGCCACCCCGTGGTATAGGCATAAATAAAACAAGGAATTAAAAAAAAAACCTTATTGAACATTTCTTGTACATAAATTCCGTAATCATATTACCATTCACATTATTATTTTTTTTTAATTTTGACAGCATCTTTTACTTTTTACCTCTCAGGCGGACGTTCTACCACGTCTTATTGAAAATTAGACCTTCAGCTTTATCGGAAGCGTATTTAATAGAGTACGAAATTTTGGTTTAATTGAAATAGAATTGAAATTGAGATTATTGCATCGAAGAAATTCTAATTTTGCGTTTCTCTATTGATTAAAAACCAATGCGCCACCCAGGTTTCGAACCCAAACCATTCGGCTTGGCAGTCGAGCGTTCTACCACAGAACCACCGATAGCTCCTTAGGTTCACTGAAATTAAGACACGCATCGTAAGCATAATAGGTAATAAAGTCTTTTTTTTATTAATGAATTTATGAAGGCCTAATCTGGTTTTTTTACGAATGAAATTTTAAAGGTTAAATTTTGTTTTAGCGCAGTCAGCCGAGATAAGAGGGTTAAAGGGTAGACCCTGTGGGTGGTCCACTTTGTTAGTTTTTTTGTTATTTATTTACGGGTATTTTTAACGACCTATATACAGTTGTGTTAATTCAAAGGAGATAATTTAACGTTAATTGCTTTAAGAGCTGGCGGTTAGTCAAGTGGCTCTCTGTGCTTTGTAGATGGTAAGGTTTTTGCTTCTTGTAAATATATTTGGTGTGGATATTTGGATATCTACGATTTCTAACGCAGTCAATGATTTCCTGGGTGTGCGAGTCATTATATGATATTGGAAATTGGACGGCATTGGTCTTTTTCATGCGGTATGTGTCACAACGTCAACTGGAAGTCTACGAGCGTTGAAATAAAATGAGCGTTAAAGATGCGGCAAGTATTTCGTAAGCGAGAAAAATACAAATACCATCTGTAGATATTTCTTTCATTAAAATTTGCTTAGTATTATATTCAACTGATAAACATGTACTGTAAAAAGGGTTAAATTCAATGTGCATTGTCTAACTCGCTGTTGTAACTACTTAATTTATAATATTCTGAATAAATTAAACTCCATTGTTTCGTCTCAATTATTTCAATTAAAATTAAAATTTTATACCGGGCAGGGTTTGAACCGAGAATACGTTTTTCGTAAATAACTTTGAATTGCGGAGATACCTTTGGGGGTCGTCTCGAGAAATTAATACCACTAGGGACCATTCTTCCGAGGAGAGGTATATTTTGGCTTGCCAACTTGTTATACCTCTACTTCTATACAAGGCGAAATTACTTTTCGCTAATTTTATAATCCTTCACAATGCAGTCCATAGGTGATTCCTTTTAACCGTATTTACAATGTAAAGCGAGGGAGACGTTTTTACGTAATTGGGTAGGTTGTCGGCGGCAAAAACTCCACGAAACAAGCCCTTGGTATACGGGTCTTTTTCCATTATTTTAGTTATCTGTTCATAGTCCATTTTATCAATTGGAATAATCGTAGATAACATTAATAAAAATCACTCAATAATCGTAGATAACGTTACGGTTTTTATCTATTTCAATTAAATTTTGAAATTCAGCGTATATAGTATAGAACGCTAACAGTCTTCGGTATGTCCTTGGGAACTTTAATTCTAATCGCAAGTTTCCGTTCTTTATCAACTGGAACAGCGAGTTGGAGCTGCCTAGGTCTGCACTCAAGTCAAATACGTTTATTGAGTTCCCATGGGGAAATTCCTCGTGAGATATAAAGTTGCCTTCGTCGAGAAGCCATTGCGAAGTCTGGGTGAAAAGATTCGTTTACGATCTCATGTACTGATTTTCTCGAAAGTTGGGGGTCAAAGCTTTATGCGGGATACTCGTCCCATCTAGGAATAAAGATATATGATAATAATCCCAGATAAGAGTTTGGTTCGACGAGAGCGAAAAGGACTCTTTTGGGTAATTAACCCTTGAACAAGTTATCTCGAACGCAAATGCTATTTATAGAGAAAGAGTTGCATTCGGTTCGAGTTATTGGGTATTTCGTGGTAGACATTACCAGAAATTTCGCGAGGGAAATTACAATTTCGGGAGTCAATTTTACTTTTCCGATATAAAAGGAAGCCAACTCGTATCGCACTTTCCATTTGACGCCGCCAAAAACGTGAATACTAAATTCATTGGGACTTTTAATAAATTTTAATTTTAGGTCAATCATGTTAGGGATGAAAAGCGACTATTGACACAAGTCCGCGTGAACCGTTCCCATCAAATCGATCGTCCCTTGTCTGGCAAAATTCATTCTTTTCCGGAATCCTTCGTTTTCCGAAGGAGTGTTGAATTTCCCGGCAGTGTCTTTGTAAAACAAAGCGACCGTCAGATAACTCGTTTTTGCGGGTCCTCCAAATGTTACGGCAGTTTGAAACATGGCCTTGTACGGATAATTATACCCGTTACCCGACTAATAACGTTCAATCTGGCTTAAAAAATGCCGGTCGTAGTCAGACTGATTGAGCGGTGAAGAGTGATGATACTTCATGATGCGTTTCGTATAATGTTCACAATAAGAATGAGGAGTGGATGTTTTCCGTACACTTTATTTATAAGGGTGTCCACATTCTTCGAGGTCTGAAGTGTAGAGTTACGTGTACCTTTCCTCTTTCAAACTTGACGGGAACTCCCATTTCGCTCATACCGTTAATTTCGATAGATTGAAATGTATTAGATGAAACTGGCGGGTAGTGGGGTTGGGAAAATTCCTTATCCACCGTGTTGCCGTCCCTCCCTCGCACGCTCGCTATTCGAAGAAGAGGTACGGGGACGTCTCCTACAGCCCTGCTTTCCACAATATCGGAATATACGAATAAATAATGAAGACCGGCGTCCAAATCAACAGGATACGTTGCCGTTCTGATTTGGGCGAAGCGAGTAGTTTTCGATGCATCTTTTGAAAATCGCAACATGACCGCCAGGATACCTGGTATAGTTAACGAGTAATTCGTTTTCAAGGAAACCTCCACGCGACGAATTCTAGCGATATATCTATACGCGTATTTCGCTTCCACAGGCGTGTCTGGATCGAAAATATCACCTTCTGCTGGCACGTCATTTTTAAATATTGTCACGTTGGCGATATCGTCTTCGTTGTAATTGATTTGTTCCAAAAGGTCCTTGATATTTCCGTAGTAACCAACTGGTAGTTCTATTATTCTAAAATATCTACTACTAACCATAGATTTAACGGCGCTAGTTAACGTCAACGCGCACGATACTGCCATATTGTTCCAAGTGTGAGAATAGCTAATCTCCGCCTAAGCCACCTCGTAGGGTCCCTGCAGTTTCACCGATTCTGGTAAATATGTACGAAATTTACTGATCGCGTTATTCGGGAAATAATTCATGGATGAGTCCGAAGGTAATGTAATGTAGAAACTTATATTAAATCAATTTTTCGCTCTAGCTGTCGAACGATGGCGGATATCCTTTCCAGCGAACCAACTTCTTTTTGAAAGTACTATTATTTAGGCCCTTCCCCACTTTCTGTAGTTGCTCTCGGTAGAAAATCCACGTAATGACCTCGTGGTCCAAGGCGCGTATCTTATATACCGGAGGGCTGCGAGCAACCTCTCGGATATTTTCTAAAGTTCTTCAGACCACGTGGGAAAGTATACCTTCTCAAGGATGTCTTTTCGCGTGCTTATCCGAACTACATCATCAACAACGAAAGCGTACGAGACTGGTGGCGCGAAATCCACGTTGCCATAGAGGTTTTCCCAAACACGTTTCGTACTTCTATAAGTATAATTATGAACACGATTAGAACTGCGGTTAAGATCTTTGGAGATTTAAAGAGTGACTAGATTAATAATGTTATGAACCCCACAAAGGCAACTTCAACGTCACCACCTTCCATCTTAAAGAACTATTAATAAATGACACGAAAGTGAGATTGAATAGTATTTTTATTAAGAAAAGAAAAGTTTTACAAAGAGATGCAATTACCAAAAACCGCGAATTATCAGCTTCGTTGAATCTTAAACATTTTAAAAGTGGTATGGGTGGAATATGTTCTATGTAGAAAACGCTAGACCATTACAACACGCCCAACTTGCCTGGTACCTAATTGTACTAGGAAAACTTTCAAAAATGGTAAGTACCTATTGTGTTAAAATAATTAAGAAAATTTAAAGAAAGATTGAGTAGTAACTTAATGGAAAGTACCTGTTATTTTAAGTCCTGCTCTCTTTCCTGAGCGTTTGCTAGTTGTATTCGCTCGCTATCTCTTAGGCATCTACATACTGGTGCTTTTAAGTCAAATAAGTGTTTTTTTAAACAAAAGGGAGTGGCTTTAACAATTATTTAAATAAAAATATTTTAGGCTTTAAAACCTGATATAAATGACCTGGATATCCAAATTATATTTCTAAATCGTTTCATCTATATTTCTATATAGCAAGAAACTATTGGGATTTCTGAGAACGTACGAGACTAGATTCCAGGTTGTTATCATTATCTACTAACTAAACCTCTCTTTTAAAACGGAAGCTTTAAATTTTCCCAAACGAAAAGCGCCATCTAGTTGTAAAACCTTTTTATCCTCGAGGAAACGAATATAATTAGATACGGAAACGATTCATGTGACTCTCAAGTAAGTTCTTGTAACTTGAAAAAACTATTTAATTTAACCAATAAATTTATGAATGCATTTACGTTTCTTAACTAGCACTGAATTAAAAATAAACTGTGGAATTAAATTCAAGACACTTGGAGACCAATAATAAAAATTCAACAAATTTAATTTTTTAACGATAGCATCGACAATTACACATTTTCAAGTAAAGATAATTCTGTATTAATCCTTGAAGTGTTTGCTATTTATATAGTAGAAAACTGAGTTCAAAATAATTTACAAAACATACCTCATAGACATTAAAGTTTGAAGTAAAAATAACTACACGAGTAAATATCTGGAAAATAATTTATACAGGTTCATAATAATTGAAGTGCGCGATTTTATCACAACAATAATTCTCGGTATCCTAAATAGATTCTTGGTAATATTCTTAACTTTGCAAAATGAAAATTGCTTCAGCTATAAACCTAGAATTATTCTGAGATTTTTTATATTTCTAATTTTTGCCTTCTTCGGGGATGAAGAATTTGATTTGATATTAGAAAAAAAGTTAATACGGAAAGATAAGTTTTCTTTTCACTAAAATATCGGTAGCAGTAAGAACAGACCAATTCCACCTTCAATAATAATAGTTCTATCGGCGCACGTAACCCTCCCCCTTGGGGGTGGCGAAGGGGATGACCAAGAATTGGGTACGATAGCTGGCTTGTTTTTCCGTCTGGTATTCCTTGGTCTAAAAATGCATTAAAATACTGTGATGTATGTTGTACCCAACTCCTTCTGCGTTGAGTTTGCAAGTTCTCTCCCCACTGGTTTAAGGGGTTTTCCCCGAGTTATTCGGTTTCCCCTTCCATAAAAACTTGTCTAGGTTAACGGTAATAGTTAGTGTAGGGAGCTGTTGGCTCGATCTCGTGGCATGCAGGGCTTGCCACCACCCTCCTACGCATTGTAACCCGGCTACCTGAATTAAGGGCTTCAAAAGTCTAAAGGTGACTTAGGCCTAAGGTGGTGCCTTGGGTATTAGCCTAGCTGATATTATTATTATTATTATTAGTTACGTTGTTCCGCGTTTGCAAGAATTTTTCCAAAAGGTGGCGCTAGTTGACAACACCGGTGTTAGATACTGCATCATCCGAAAATATTCATGAGCACAAGGGTTTAATTCCAAAATTTAGCATACTCTGTTTTTAGAATTAGACCTACGAATATATTGGTGTTCAAAACCAAATGTTGAGAGCCTTGTTGATGGTTCTAAACTGTAGTAGCACCCGTGTTCTGCTTCCTAACGATAATGTATTGATGGAATATAAAATCTGTTTGTTTATTTATTTATATATTGTAAATACAGTTTACCTTAATGACCCAAATATATCAATAAATAAGGACTAAATAAAACAAAGTAAGATTTTCAGTCGTTAAGGATTTTAAGAAGTTCATCGTAAGGTGAACTTATCAATAAAAATATAACCAAATGGTATTTATAGCTATCCGTAATTTAGTTTCTCAAAATAACTGCGCATTAGAAGCTGTCCATCAACAAGATGAAACTTAAACAACTGTAGTACTTGTCTTTTGCATTTAAGGAATAATAAAATATTTCTTGGTGCAAAGGGTGAAAAGTGTCCGTATCCCATAAAAAATTGATCTTCGACTTTCAAATTCATGGCCAACTAATGACAGCTTCCAAAATAAATCCCAGAAGAGAAACCGTAGCGCCGAATAGAACCACTAAGAAGAAGGGAAAAGCCATCTTTGGACTCTTTCTCTTTTCGCCGACCACATCCGCGGTCTTTTCGGTGATGCATCTGTCCTGGAGCATCCTGTTTTCCACCTCGATCCACTTATCTACAATTTTCATTGCGTAGTACTGACGTATCCTGCAATGTTATTTATTTAGTATGTTAATTTTCCGTAAAAAATAAAATGCGGAATAATTTTGCGGAAATCGGAAAAATAAAAAATTCAAACGTTAATTACTTTTTAAGGGTTTTGGATGTTTTTAACTCCTTATCGATATAAAATGTCGAATATCCGTAAACATACAACAAAACATTAATAGTGTTACATTGTTAATCTGTTTAAACTAGTCTAGAGGTTTAGTTTTACTTTAAGATTCGAAAAAAGTAGGCGAAAATGCCGCTTTATTTAAATTTGCAAACAATATATTAGACTTATCATGGAATTAAACCTTTTTAATTTTTTCGGAAATATACGGAAAATTTCCCAGAAGAAAGGCCTCGGTCATGTTCCGCGGAAACTTTTCTGACTAACAACACTACAGGGTGTTTCAGCAGTCACTACAGTAACTTTGAGGTGTTATAGGGGTTGAGTATGACTGTCTTCGTCGATGCCGACTTTGTTTAGGAGTTAGAGGACGACATTTTGAACATTTGCTTTAAAAAATTAAACTGTTTCGCACTCGACAATTTGGTGTTTTTTGTTGTAGTAAAATTTCCTACTACCCCTTTAAAATTGGTTTTCTATCTGGGTTCCTTATGTTCGTTGGAAGCTTACATTTAGGCGTTTTTAGGCCAAACTTTAACGCTCTTTAGCGCTTTTCCTATTCGTCGCAGAGGATTGCGACAAAGACAGTCATACTCCTTTACTCAACCCCTATAACACCTCAAAGTTACTGTACTGACTTCTGAAACACCCTGTATATTAATTAATTAATAGTAGGTTGGTCCTTATTTCGTTTATTTCTTAAATGTTGCAGTCTTACCCTCTCCATCTATTCCATTGTTTGAAAACATAATTTATAAGAAATTTGGGGTAAATTGACCAAAATTTAGAGGTGGCTCAATGAGCTTGAATATTCTCTATAACTTATCATTGGATAAAACGCTGATTTCTCATTTTCCTCCATATTTTCGAGAACTGGTTACGGTTTATGGCTACTCTATCGTAAAATCAACCTTTCCCGAATATGCTAAGAAATGATAAAAAAGTGGTAATCATCCTAAACCCGTACCATCTCACGCCTCAACCACAGATATCCCCTAAATATTATTTACTATCACTGTAAAATAAAGTCTAACGTACAAGCGATTCTAGATAGATAGATATTTCTAAAGTCCTTTTATAATAAAAAAAAATGCTGGAGTTTTCAAGCGAAAACATATAAATAAAGTTTCCTGTTTTCTTACATGACGTTAATCTTCTCCAAAATATCCTTGCTAATAGTTTCTTTATTGGTGTAAAGTGTGTTGCTTAAAATCCCCAAAGAGTCCGGAGCCGTGAAAAAGGTTGGAATTTCCATGTCATCATTTTTGCAGTAGTTTGCGATATATCTCAAATATTCGTTCCAAACTATAAACACCAAGTTTCCTCTAGCGACCTTCTGCATACATTTTTCCCTTTGATTCGTTTTTACATGGATTGTTCTTTTGCGAATTGCTATTCCTTTTTCACCTGAAAACTATAAACGAAAATTAATAATATTTCTTATAATACACGTTGGACTATTTATATGTTATACGCATTTAAGATTTGAGGTGTTTCTTATTTGGAGGTAGTTTGATGAAAAGGTTCAGATCTTACTTTCGTATTGTGTTCCCATCTATGTAAAAACATTTCATACAATTTTTGTTAGTGATGACCAAATATCTCAAAATAAAAGTTTACTACATATAGTTCCGAATTAACTTCTTATTGTTTTTGTCTTTTTTCGGAATACGGTCTTTTATAAATATAACCAAAGAAGAGCTGAAAAACGAATCTAATGAAATGTGTTTTGAAAAGTATGTTTGGAACATAAATGTTGTCCATGCAGATATCGAAATTTGAAATAAATTCACTAACGGAAAATTTTACGTAATCTGTACATATTTTCAATTTAGTACTAACTCGTAAAATAAGTGTTGGGACTCTTCATGGCGAAAGAAGCCGAAATCATTAGCCCACGATCAGGTAATTAAATGTTTTTTTAACCGTTTTTCAAAATCTACATCCGTCTCGTGCTGTTTGACCCAAGATCGTTTTATTTCAAGTTTATTTTAATGTTTAGGCTTAGTTTCTCTTTTCGGTATAATAGTTGCAAGCCAGATTTCCCGCACGATACTGATGAGTCCCAAATAGGACGAAACCAGTCGACCGTTGGCTATTTAATTTAATTTTAGTTTATTTAGTTTTACCTCGAAAATCTATTTGGTCCGAGATTCGCGTCTTTTTCTTTGCTCGAAATTTCTTAAAATTTGTTTAGGGTTTAGCTGTTTAATCCTTTTTCTTTACGGACTATTCTACTTATTCGCTTTTCTTATATTTATGTCAAAATAACAGAAAAATTTATACAGCAAAGCTGATTTATGACTAAAATATCTTGGTTCTTCGACTATTTTAGAATTAATAACTGGGCCTAGCTAATCTATTACTAACTCAGTCACACACACGCACTCCGACAAATGGTAGTAAAACTCGCTTCGCTAGATCAATTAATATAGCTTCCGGCAAAATAACTCATTTTTCTAACCATTTATTAAAGGTTTTTCTTTCAAAAGAATTTAACAAATAACTTTACATAAAAATGTTATTTCATCTATGTTGAAAATTGTCCTCAACTACGCCAGGAAAGACGAGAAAAAAGTCACACGAAAATTAGGCAAAAAACCAATCATTCGATTCACTGATTTCTCTTTGCATATAGAATTGATAAGATACCCAACTATCCACTAGTTCTATAAATTTAATTAGTCCTTACTTTTAAGAACTGTTTTAAACTTCCCGCATTATCGGAAACATATATGCCCAAATTTTTATTTAGTAGCACGTCGTCAATGTTGAGAATAATATGGCGTTTTCCAGTGACGAGATTCGTCGTGATAATGGATTGCAGAGCGTTGTGCAGAACAAGAAGAGAGAAGTACCATACGCACAAAAGTATATTAACCTGCGTTCCATAATTCTTTTGAGAGTTGGCTTAAAATAAAATAAAATTATTTTGCGCGATAATATAAGGAAAATGGGTAAAATAGTGCACGGGTAAACTTTTCAGCTGAAGCTTGGGTGCGGTGGCGGGGTTCAACGAAAGGCTTGGGAGTTCGGGCCTATATCCAATGACGTTTTCACGGGTGTAGGGAGGAAACTGTCCCCTCAATTTAGGTTAAGGGGACTTAAATTTATTTTTAAAGTGTTTAAAATATTTGAACATTTCAAAGTCTTAAGCCCCCTCACGGTACGGGGGTATACAAATTTTTCATGTATGTCTATAAAAACAGGGGTCAAGGCTGTATACTGGAGCTCCTACTTCCTGTGAAAAAAGGTTGGCGATGGTGTGAAAGCACAACGGATAGCTTCCATCACATTCCAGATCGTCCGGTTAACCTCCCAGAGATTACCCTGGAAGGAGTTGTACTCCTACCGATGCCAGTGGATCTAGAGCTTGTCATCTCGAGAAACTAAGTTAGTTTGGGGTGCATATGCCCTCTCCCATGTGTGTAGATTTACCATGTTTAGCTTCTATCTATAAACACAGTGCCTAAAGTGAGTCAAGCGATGGGATTATTTGGACCATCTTTATCGCAGGGTCTGAGTGAAGCAAATATACTTCTTCTAGCCTCTCCTCGACCAAGACCGTCCAGGGCAGTCATCCTGTGATGCTACCACCTCACGAGGTGACTCCGGGCAGAGTATTCTCAAGCTAAACTGGCGTATCTATAGTAGTTTTCTACTTGATAAATTTTTAAGCTAATTAAGGCTATATGACGATCGTAGGTATAAAGGCGGGGTTTTTTTTTTTCATTCATTGTGTTCTCCCTTTATATACCTCCTCCACCGTCGGAGGTCTTGGATGAACATTTGAACAAAATGTCAGATCAAATTACTAAATTTGCGGGGCATAAAATAATAGTTAGTGGTGATTTCAATTATCATCATACTCTCTGAGGCTCGACGGACAATTGTCTTAGAGGTCTGGCCTGTGTTGATTTTGTGGAGTCTTTGAATCTGGTCGTGTTGAATGAGCCGGGTTCAGATCCTACCTTTTCTAGTACGAATGGGAATAGTTGCATAGACTTGACTCTATCAACTATGAATACTTTTAACCTCATCACTGATTGGCATGTCTCTGAAGACATCACCAATAGTGATCACAATTATATATTTTTTAATATTTCCTTTTCTGGTACTATTCAGAGTGACACAACCATTAATTTAAAGGATCTGTACTTGGATCGCTTTCCCGACGGGATCGATTTACCTTTTGAGACTCTAAGTGGGGTACAAAGGTTGTATTGAGCCTGGGTGATCCTTGGGCAAGGCATCCGGCCTCTCGTGTAGAGATTTATCGTGGAGATACTCTTCCCACTAATGCAAGTTTAGAGATTTTTTCCGGTGGCATTTGTCGTTTACTCAAATGGATTGGAACTCTTGTCTGAGACATTTCGTCTAGACATGAGTTAAAATCCTAGTATATTTTATATTGAGCTTTACTCCATCTTGGAGATCATTAAGTGGTTCGCTAGAGAGCGACCCCACGATGAAGAGGTATCTATCTTTACTGATAGTTTATCTCCTCTACGAGCCATTGGAAACTTTTCCAACCTTAATTGTATGTGTACAAACATTAGCGATTTTATTCTAAATCATGGAGCTAAAATCACCCTTAACTGGGTTTAAGCGCACAGTGGTATTTTAGGTAAAGGGAGAGCGGATAAGCTGGCCAAGAGCGCATTAATGAATAAGGTTATCCATTCTTTTAAAATGGATAAGGGCAGTATTAAAAATATTTTGAGGGGAATTACCAAGAGGTATTGGCAGATTAGTTGGAGCGACAGCACCAAAGGCATTGTAACATGGAATTTTATTCTTAGGGTGGGCGACAATGGGGTCAGCCCAAACTACTTCTCAACGCAGATGCTCAGTGGTCACGGTAAATTCCTTAGTTACCTGTATAGCTTAGGACATGTGCTCAGTCCTGCCTGTGTTTGTGGGTCAGATACAGGCAATTCTGAGCACTATTTGGTTAATTGTCCCAGAACACTCCATCTGGGCCCCAGTGACAGCTTTGTAGATATGAGTCTCATTGACAGGGTGATTGTACTCGAGAAAATCATGCGTTTCATAATCAGCAACTTGTGGGAAAAATGTCCAGGCTGATTATTGGTTATTTATCGTTTTTATCTTTTGCCTTTACAGGCTTGCCCTGGTTGTGTTTTTCGTCTTTTTAATCAAATATAAAGAAATATGCGGGATGCATGATGAAAAATAAAGTGTTTTGTATAATTAGTGGTACCCCAGTAGTGCCTAGCAGAACTGTTGTATAGAAATACAATAACCCGATGTCTATAAAAACAGAGGAAACCAAACTAATCGAAGAAAACATACGGTACGGGGGTATATAAATTTTTAGTGTGTATGTCTATAAAAACAAGAATTTCAAACGATTGAACCAGATTTTAAACCAAAGAAGTACCATAAGCTAGAGATTTCAATTGTAGCCCGGTTTCGCCGTTTTGAGTCCTATTACTTCAGATTTTAGTGCTCTGACCTCGGACAAATGTTCATTTGGAGACTCAAAACGAAACTGTCGCTGAAGCGTTATAAGAAAAATCAGTTAGGTTAATACTCTTCAAGTAATAATCAATAATAATAATAATCAGCTAGGCTAATACCCAAGGCACCACCTTAGGCCTAAGTCATCGAGCGACTTTCAAAGCCTTTAATTCAGGTGGTCGCGTAACAATGCGTAGGAGGGTGGTGCCCGATTTTTAAAGCCATGTTTTAATGCGTAAGATGGTTGTGGTAAGTCCTTCATGCCACGTAACCCAACCGCTCCCTACATTAACTAATACCGTTAACCGTAACAATTTTTTTATGGAAGGGCAAACCGAAGAGCTCCGTGGAAAACCCTTTTAACCAGTGGAGGGTAACTTTAAATATCCACGTATAGAAGTAGTTTCGCCGAGATTTTACCCAGTGTCGTAACCTGGGATCCAACCTGGCGCCTCTTACTGCGAGGGGAAAGTGCTAACCGCTCCTCCACCCCACGTGGTTTTGAAATAAAAATATCGTTATGTGGGATTGGCAGTCCGACTGGAGCTTAGGAAAGATTTGGTTAGCTATGAACAATTAATAAAAACGCATTACGCTTGTGCTAAAAACGTGTTGGGGGACGTGTAAAGTAAACACTGCTCACAATAAAGCTAAGTTCCAGTTGACTTACATTGGGCAAGTAGCGACTCACAAAACGTCCAACAATATCGTTCTTTTTGTCTATCCACGGTCTGACGATTCTGATTTAAATAGTTTAATGTTTTACTGAGCCATGATAACACAACGAGACATGTCGCCACGGAGCAAATCAGCTGGAAGAAATATCAGTACTTTTTACAGTAAAAGCGGAAAAATTTAATTTTCGTGTTCTGCTCATTGCTGAGCCGTTTCGTCAACATCTTTGAAATTGTGTATTTTGAATTCTCTGATAATGAGCTATCGTTTAGTGTTTGGGGTGTTTCCTTCTTCCGCCCCAGGGTCTCAGGAAGAAATATTTCTAAATATACGAGTCAGTTAAACCATCTCCCAATTTTTTTCTATATAGGACATTGTTTCTCTCAATATTTGATTCCAAATTGCATTTCATAATAAAATGCTTGATACCTACCCAAAGTACAAAATGCAAAATGGAAAATATTAAATAAAATTTAAATTCTATGGGACACGCGGTGATTATTTTTTCAAAATAGTTTATATTTAGGTTCTTTTTTATTAAAATGGTTACAGATTAGTACATACCCAAAGTGGAATGTGAACCAAACTTGAAATTGGAGACCGAAAGACGTACGGTTCTCGTTTTGAAATAAGGACCACTTCAGAATAGTATATTTCCGCTGTGTATTGAGATTTGGTTATTCGATAGTGGGTCATAGAGTAAGGATACGCCGAGAAGTCTTTAACCTATTGAATGAAAATTTATTTATATACAGAGATTTTGGGGAGACTACCAAAAAAAAACAAAATGCTTTTACCAAAGCCGTTTAAAGGCAGATATAAGACGGGTGAACCTATCAAGGGTCAGATATTTTGGAAATAATTTTAAAAAATTGTATATTTTAGGTTATTTCATAAATGTTTGAAAATAGTTGTACAGTCAATTTTCGTCAACTTTTCGTGAACTGATAAATATATTTATCAGATGGAAGGAGTACGTGTTTATGTCCTGGGTTTATATTTTTGTGAAGCTTTTTAAACTCAGTTGACGGCTAGCACGCTTGTATACCTTAAACTATTCTTACTTACTTGATAGGTAACATTCAGGCAGACTATAGATTTATGTTATTGAAAGCTTTTATTTGGTCCTGTTTTTGTTGTTGACATTCGGAGAGTTGTCTGTCACTCTGTTGAAACCCATTCGAAGACTTTAGTGCAGTTTGGCTCGCGTTTTTGTGTAATAAGTATTTAACTTTTGATGCATTTTAAAAAATAATTATGATGGGTTTTTATGTATTTAGTAAAAATTGTGTATATATTAAACGGTTAAGGAGTTTGCAACGTTACATGCAAGTTATTTTTCGTCCTTAAGAGTACTTAATAAATTATGTAACAGAACTACATTTAAATTTCGGCATGTGCTGAAGTTACAAAGTTAATTTTAAACATCAAGCACGTTTAATAAGTGATTTATGTATCCTTTTTGTGTCATATAATTTTATATAATTTAATTTTAAAATAAATGTTACAAAGAAACTTTAGTTATTAAAGATTAGATTTTAAATTAGAAGTTGTGTTTATATTTTACTAGCATTCTCTAGCTTTGACAGGGCTATTATTTTAGACGCTTTCTATAGTTTCTGTGAAAAACCCATTAACTGTTATTCCAAAAATTTGGATCACAAAACTCATAAACTGAGGAATAGTTTTTGTTTTAAACAGATCAGTTTTAGTCGCATGATGACTTAGGCCTAAGGTGGTGCCTTGGGTATTAGCCTAGCTGATTATTATTATTTTTATTATTATTATTAGTTGGAACCAAAATAACAGCCAATGCTGAAGTTTAACACGTAATCCTTAACAATTTAATATCGTAACGATTTACAACTAGGGTTTCAAGGCTCAAATTTAAGCAAAGAGATTTAAAATACATACATTTCTATCCGGTAAATAAGTATATCCTTTTACGAAAAGGTGACGAAAATTGACAACAAAAATTTTCAAACATTTATGAAATAAAATAAAATATACTTAATATTTTGAAATCAATCTATTCTAAAATATCTGATCCTTGATAGGTCACAGCTTACGAGGAGACTACCCGAGGTGATAATCACCGATTTGGTTGAAACTAGGTGGGTATGTAGACCTTATAGAAACATGAAATTTCACCAAGGGAAAAGTTGCAATGGGCATTAGTTTTGCCATGGGAACCGAAAATGTTTTGACAACACAGTAAGTATATTTTCCCATTGAAAATAACAATCTGATAAATTTTTACATATTTTGACCAAATTGACCAAAATTCATCAAAATATCACAAAAGTAATTTCATTTGTCAATTTTGATCTATTTTTTTTTTTGGTTTTGAAATTTTAAATTTTTTTTTCATTTTTTCAGGGGGGGGGGCTTAGAAGCGCTCAGATTCCCATGTTATTTTAAATGGGAAAATATACATACTGTGTTGTCAAAAACATTTTCGGTTGCCATAGCAAAACTAATGCCCATTGCAACTTTTCCCTTGGTGAAATTTCATGTTACTATAAGGTCTACATACCCGCCTAGTTTCAACCAAATCGGTGATTATCACCTCGGGTAGTCTCCTCGTTAGTCCACCCTCTTTAAACATGCCTTTAAACTGCTTTGGTAAAAGCATTTTTGTTTTAATCTGACCCACACGTCATATTTTTGCCATGATTCGTTCAAACCAGGAATATTTAGAAATCTTAAGAATGTCAAGGAAATTTTAAATATAATTGAAATATTTATGAGAGTTTAGAATTAAATTTTCTATAGATGGGGATGATGGAAGCGATCTTCCTTTTAGTACACATTCTATTTCTGTCACTCATGCTAAAATGTTATCAGCTCACACGGAAAAAGTGAAAAAACCTCGGAATCGATAAAAATGGTTTTAATTATCCAAAAGAGTAATAGAAATATTTTAAGTTTAAGTTTCTTCTAGAAATAATAGAGTTATCTCTAAGTAATAATTAGGTGTACTTAATTGGCTGAGCGAGCGAAGCAAGGGAATACTAGTAGACTTGAAATCTTCTGTCCGCGTTAGGAAATAGTTTCTTCCTGACGCGATAATACAATTTACATAAACTTAAATTGTAGAAAGTGTAGCGTAACATGGATTGAAATACCTTGCTTTGCTACCGATGAATTTACGTATAAGAGTTTTTAAGATAACTAGGTTTGTAGGTTTGGCTATTTCTCCATCATTTGGTTAAGATTAAAGAGTAGTATCTTTTAACTCTAATTTCAACTTAATAATTAAGAATATTTAACCTTTAAAGCGTTAAAATCTTTACAAGGTTATACGCTTAAATGCCCAAAAACTTTAAAGACATAAAAAATTACTCTATATTTTCTATATGTTATTCCAGTAATTAAAATTTTCAAAATGATTCGCATCGAATTACCTAAAACACAATTTAATATATGGAAAATAAAACCCCTTCATTGTAATTTGAAGCAAAATTATCAACTGCGGTGACAAGGTTATACCATGAAATGAGAGAAATGGAACTTCCAATAAACCTTCTGTGGTCTAAAGAGTATATTTTTCATGATAATTGTAGTAAAGGTCTTACAGGAAACCAACCCTAAAGCTTAAGAATTTGAGTATTATCTTTCACGGTGATTCTTCGTAAGTGCTTCATTAATTAGCTTTCAAAAATATCACTTTTGACTAATGGTCACCACACTTCAGTTGACGAAAATTTAAACAAGTAAACGACCAAAATTACTTCACCAACTAATTTAACCTTTATTATATTCTACATTGTTATTATCACAAGTTTCCGCCGTAGTTCTTAATTTTAAATATTTAATTTAAATTACTTACTTTTCTATTCACCATTGTCCAACTAGTTCCAAAAATAAATAAGTAATACATTTATTTTAGAAATAGAAGTAGAGACTGGTTTCGTAACTCAAAATACTAACCAGTGCTCTTCTTAAAATACTCTATTAAGCTATTGATACCATCTGATTAATTGTGGTAATGTAAATCGATATGTTTTATATGAAATGGGAAAGTGTTCGTCATGACCGTTGACAAATTATATATTTTAGACATTAACCCTTTTAAATGTTATTTCAGAGTTACTAACAGTAAAGAGTTCGGAATTTTAAAATTCGGTAATATTACGCTGAATAAAAAGACATAAATAATGTATACCTCCCGCCCACACAAAATAGACTTGCTCTGCCTGACTTTCTAAGGCGAGAAAAACACTTATTTCCTGTTATAAATTTATTTATATTAGGCTTGTAATTTTTTTAGAGTTAGGCTTGTAAATTTTTGAAGTGTTTTCTCCTTATTTACCCTTCGAATAAATTGTCTATGCAAAACGATTGACGTTTTAATCTCACTTGAAACATCTTGAAAATGACAACAAGAGAGCAGCGATAGGTCCAGTTAGATTTTCAAAGTAGGTTCCGATGTTCGCTCCTCGTTTTTTGTAAAATAATGGCGCATACTAATGGTTGAAAGAGGAAAAATTGTACGTATCAGTACAGCGTTGGTACAATTTGGTGCGGTTCCAGCAGACAAATTTTCAGAGCTGGTTTTTCTTAGACCCTATACAAATTTAATCCGTCTTTCCCCTAGAAGAAACCCTCTTCTATAACGTGTTGTTCGTGGAACTTCTACATCAAAATAATTCGAGTTTCCATTAAGAAAATTTCTTATGTTAGACAACCCAACATTTGTATAAAAAAACAAATATAGGAGTTCCACTTAAATGACAATTTTATTTAACAAAATATATTTAAAATAAATTCCAACATTAGCTTAAGCTGAAATTATCGGTTATAAGTAAACATCGTGATTATTCACCGCCCTAAATATCATTTTGTTTTCTAAACTCTAAAAGTCTTTCGTATTTAGTCTATTATTTAAATTGAAAATAACGTACGAAAAGATCTTTTTGAATACTTATATTCATCGCTCTTTTGAAGAGCCAGGAAGGCCTTGCCTTTCAAAATCTCTGAGCGACTGCACACGAATTGTTAGGCAGTCAAATAAAGTACGCAATTAAACAGTAGATTTTTCCTTTAAAGCTGGTTCCACACTAGACGAAAGGTATCACGTTGAATGTAAACCAACCTTAGGTACCAAAAATTGCAATCTATATATTTTCGATCCATTACACCACTCTAGTTAAATTGTTGCTCCTTCAATAACGATATAAGTGCTTTACTTTTGAAAATTAAACGGAAAATTGGACAAGCTAAGTGAACTCTCGAAAACGTCGAAGGTGTTTTTGTATGAGCGTAAATTGTACAGAAAAAAGCACTCAAGTTCCCCCATTCTCGTTTCTGAGATGTGGCTTAACCAGTTAATTGCCGCATTGTGTAAAAACCTTTTAACGAAGTTCTATTAGGATGTAAACCGTACACTCTGGTTGAGAAGCTATCGCGTTTCCAAATTTTCGTCGAAGTTGCGTTATTTATAATCGCTAGATGCATTTTAGGTGTTTCCTAGTTTCGACGAAAGTTTGGAAACGCGATAGCTTCTCAACCGTTGGTTGTAGAGGGATAATTTTTGCATTTTCTAAATATGAACCGACCACTGTGAATTCAAAAACGTGCGAGTCAGTGCCGTAGAACCAATATTTAAAAAGGTGTCAAAATGAGTTTTGATGGTTCCCGCCATACTATTAATTTTTGGCGGACGAAACCGATAAATAACGAAAGATATTGGAAAATAAATAAAAGTTGCAATTGGTTTCATCGAGCTATCTATTATAGTTTTCTAGCAGAATTAAAAAGAGGGCAAACATTTCAGCTGTCGAAGACTTTTCAAACAGAGTGTACAATGGTTGTTGGAAAAATTTCGACAACATTCGTTGCTTCTAAAATCTTCCTATTATAATGGGTTCTGAAAATAATGCCGAATATTTTTTAAATTAATCGTTTTCCCGTTTTCTAAAATAGCAAAATGGGCCTCTCTATGCCTACGTAACTGGTTCCAAAATCTATAATGTTTCTTCTAATTTAAATAAAAGTTGGATTTATTTAAATCCTGAGAGCATTTTTGTATATTTATATTTTACAATTTGTAACTGCTTCAAATAGCAAAAAAACAAGGGCAAAAATTTACATAGATAACAATTAGTATTCTAGTGCATAGGCCGAAATTTTTTTCCCTACGTCACTTAGCTGTAGTTTTTTAACGAAGAAAGCACGGGCTGCAACCGAGAGACCCTTCGGAATCTGAAACCCGCGTGCAAATCTCGCGTGCAAGTAAATAATTTAAATAACTTGCGCTCGTGACGCAGATAAAACATTTTATACTTCTAATTTGTGTTTTATTCTCGGTTTTATTTTATAGAAACACGAATTCATTTCAACCATGAATATCTAACTATATCATTAATCTTTCTACCATCTGGCGCTCAGATGGGTCTTGCCTTTCTGCGCTTTACGTCATCACTTCAGCCAATCACGAGGCAGGCGTTTCTCGTTGACTCGTTTCAGGAATTGCACTATTTAACCGGCGAAGAAAATGACTGGTGATTATTAGAAAATACTTGTACTTTAAATAAATAATTTAATGATCATAAATAAAGGAATTTATTAAAAATATTCTTACCTATTTTCGTTCAATCAAAAAGATGTGTATTAAAATTTTTGAAAATTAATTTCGTGCTAAGCCTTGGCACTGAAGCCGTTTGGCAACGATTCCCTTCAATACAATTTTTTAGTGGCGGCGCGTGACGAACGTCATAATAACTAAGCCCCTCCAATCGTAGCGAATGAGTCCAGAATGCCTATTGCAGTTCGATATTAATGGTTCATGGTTTAAATAAATACATTCATGCTTCATCTTATATATTTCGCATACCAAGGGTTTCAGTCTAGCCATGCAAGTGATAAGGGAGTGCGTATACCGATCTGGGGGGGAACAGTCCCCCTTTGGGGGTAAGCAGTCCCCCATGGGCGTAAGCAGTCCCCCCAACAGCCCCACATTTGCGAACATTTTCGGCAGGTCAATAGGTCAAATACCGATAGCTGGGGGCACCCCATTTTAGGTCAAGAGGTCAGATGATTAATCTGACACGATGTTATGCAAACAGCTATAAACCCGAGTAATAGGGAACAAAGGTTGATTTATCTGTCAAAACCTATCCGTCATGTCCCCCTAAGGCACCTGTCTTTCGTGCGCGTGGTGGCAATAAATAGGGTCGGGCCTTTGATGTTTCCGCCGACAAACCATTATTTTCAAACACTTTGCGCGTGCGTCTTATATCGGACCTAAGCGGTGTAAAAGGTAGCTTACCCTTAATAAAATGGGCACAGCAGGTGTCCCCCCTCGCTAGCTAAAAGTGTCGTTTTGGAGAAAAAAGAGTCGGTAGGTCAATAGATCAAATACCGATAGCTGGAGGATCTCCCATTTAGCGTCCCTATTCGGTAGGGGTGGTGGAATCATCTGACATGATGTTATGCAAACAGCCAGTAGCTATAAAGCCGAGTAACTTGCCTATTTACATATAGGTCAATAGGTCCCTCATTATTTCTCAACCACTTGTCAATACCTATCCGTCTTAGGGAATGTCCCCCTACGGAATCTGACAAACACTTTTCTCCACGTGCGAGTGGTGTAATGCAATAAACCCAAGAAGTTCAATAGGTCGAGCCTTTTGTTCACAACTATTTTCGCCGACAAACACTTTCCCCGTGTAACATTATTTTCAAACACTTTCACCACGCGCAAAGCTATCCGTCTTACGGAATATCCCCACCTAGGGGGGTAAAAGGTAGCTAGTGAATTGTCCTTACCCAAGTGCGTAAAATAGGCACAGCGGGTGTCCCCCCCGCGATAGCTAAAAGTGTCGTTTTGGAAAAAGAGTCGAATGTAAAAAGGGGGACAGTTATATAATCAAAAACTTTCAAAAAAGACGCTTCAAATTGGGAGTATTCTTATGATATTTTTGGTACAAAAGTTTTGTCGAAGATGGTTATAAAAGTTTTCAAAAAGATGGCGCTATTTTCAACTAGAATTTTAACCAGCGGCTGTACGATCTAAGACGCTTCAAATTGTATTTTGTCCCCGATTTATCCAACTTTTTACATCAGGTGGGGATTCTTCGCGCTAAAAATGGCAACTTCCCTTACATTTCACTGAAAAAAAACATTGAAACTTCCTTCACTGCCATAACTTTATTATATGCAGTTTTATTTTCCAGAATCACAATAATTGAAGAGAAAAAAATACCTAACCACCTTAAAATTACCCAACACAGGTATTCCGACTTAGGCAAGGTTGTTTTTACGTGATGGTGTTCAATTTAAAAGAAAATTACTTCAACTTTTAAATAAGATTATTTTGTATCCACCCTATATCATTTACATATCATTTTTTTAATTATAATTTAACCATCACTTTAAAAACTTTGCAAGTCTGAATAGCTGTGTAGAGTACTATTAACAGAGATAAATATTTCTTGGTTCAGTTAATGTGATGATTCGAGTGAAAAATTTGCATAGGTTAAAGTTATTGGATTGAAGGAAACTTCAGTGTTTTCAGGGTGATAATTAAGGGAAGTTGCCTAACAATATAGTTTAAAATTATCTTTTTAAGTCTGCGTTCACCCATTGAAAATGTTAGGAAGTGAAAAAATTTCATTTAGCAAGCTTTTCTTCAATTTCGGTATCCACCCTGTATCATTTAAAAGCTCAAGCATGGTTTTTATCAAGTTAATTTTAAACATATCTTAAAACAAGCTTCCCTAAGTCTGACTAGCTTTGTAAGGTAATAATAAAATAGCTAAATATTTTTGGGTTTAATAAGTGTGATTCTTAATGAAAATTTTCCATATATTTCAGTATTAGGTTGGCTAATTATTTTTTTCACCTGCTACCATTCTCAAAGGGTGAACATAGAATAACAACGATAATTTTCCACTATATTTAAAGCCAACTTTCCTTACATTTCACTATGAAAACACTGAAGCTTCTTTCAATGCGATAACTTTATTGCATGCAATTTTTTTTCCCAGAATTACAATTATTGAATCGAAAAAAATTGTAACCACCTTAGAATTCGCCAACACAGGTATTCAGAAGAGATGGTGTTCAATAAAAAAAATTCCTTTTTTGGGATCCACCCTATATCATTTATATAAAACCTGAAATTATTTATTTTTTTATTCTAATTTAACCATCACTTTAAAAACCTTGTGCAAGTCAGAATAGTTGTGTAGAGTACTAATAACGTAGATAAATATTTTTTGGTTCAGTTATGTGTAGGGAAGCTTGTTTTAAGATAAGTTTAAAATTAATTTGGAAAAAAAGCTTGAGCTTTTAAAAATATGATACAGGGTGGATACCAAAATTTCAAAATAAAATTTAATAAAAGCTTGCTAAATGAAATTTTTTCACTTCCTAACACATTCAATAGGTGAAAACAGACTTAAAAAGATAATTTTCAACTATATTTAACGGCAACTTCCCTTAAATTTCACCCTGAAAACACTTAAGTTTCATGCAATCCAATAACTTTGACTTTTGAAAATTTTTCACTCAGAATCATCACATTAAACGTGATCGACTCTGTATCGTAAATTTAAAAGCTCAAGTAATTTTTTTTCCAAATTCATTTTTAACTTATCTTAATACAAGCTTCCCTAAGTCTGACTAGCTCTGTATGTTTATAATATAATAATTAATATTTTTTGGATTCAATAATTTTGATTCTGAGTGAAATATTTGCATATATTACAGTATTAGTTTGGCTAAGTAACTTTTTTTTCATCTGCTACCATACTCAATGGGTGAACATAGAATAACAAAGGTAATTTTCCACTATATTTAAAGCCAACTTCCCTTACATTTCACTATGAAAACACTGAAGCTTCTTTCAATGCGATAACTTAATTACATGCAATTTTTTTTCCCAGAATTACAATAACTGAATCGAAAAATTATCCAACTCAGCTTATCAGACTTGGGCAAAGTGGTTTTTAAGTGATGGTGTTAAATAATAAAATATACTTCAGCTTTTGAATAAGATTTTTTTCTACCCAATCTATATCATTTATATAAAAGCTGAAGTAATTTATCCATTCAATTCAACAAGCATTAAAAAACCAGGTTCAAGTCAGAATAGCTGTGCAAAGTACTAATAACGTAGTAAATGTTTTTGGTTCAATTGACCTGATGAAAAATTTTCATATGGTAAAGTTACTGGACTGATGGAAGCTTCAGTGTTTTCAGAGCGAAGTCTTCTATTCACCCACTGAATATGTTAACGAGTGAAAAAATTTCATTTAGCAAGCTTTTACTAAATTTAAGTTTGATATTTTGGTATCCATCGTCGTGTAAAATATATTTAAAAGCTAAAGCAAATTTTTTCCAAATTAATTTGAATCATTAATTAAAACAACCTTCACTAAGTCTGACTAGGGTAATAATAAAATAGCTATGCTAAATATTTTTAGTTTCAATAATTGAGATTCTGGGTGAAATATTTATATATATATTACAGTATTAAGTTGGCTTAGTGTTTTTTTACCTGCTATTTTCCTTCAAAGTGATAACTATAATATACAGGGTCTTTTTTTTGCTCGGAAAAGTGTTTTTTTTCAAAAACTATTTATAGTACCGATTTCAAATTTGGAAGGTCAATTCTCTATACCGGGGGACATCAGTTTGAGAAATTTGAGCGTTTTCGGTAATGTTTTTCACCAATTTTGAAAAATTATTTTTCGACCACTAGGTGCGAGATAAAAAATTTCTATTATAAAGTTGTAGGCCGTCATCGAAAACCCTTAAAAATTGTTCACTCGGCGAAAAACAACTTATTTATCAGTGAAAATTCGAGCTTGAAAAATTTACAAGTTGGTGAAGCCAAATTACGATTGTTTGAAACGATAATTGAAACCGAATTACCTAATCCAGTTGAAACTTTGGTTAAAAAAACGACCGGATTTAAAAAACACGAGGCTATAGGTCAATCCTAAACATGCATTGGGTATTTAAAGGAAAACTTTGGGAGATTATTATCAGTGTTTGATAATATTTCGAACAATGCCTCGTTATTCAGTAGCTGAGCGTACCGAGATAGTTGCCATTTACTATGGAGAAGCAGCGCAAAACCTTAGAAGAGTGACTGAAATCTTCGCAGAAAGACATCCAAAAGGAGCACCATCTGTAAATACAGTAAGACGAGCAATTCACGCTTTCAATCAATTTGGTAACTTGCAACCTAGGTTTCGCGGATTGGGTCAACCGGATTTAGACTTCGAGAACAATGTACTCGCGTACTTTGTGGCATATCCTCGTCACAGTTGCGCTAACGCCGCTGCTGATTTGGGTTGTTCTGCAAATCATGTGTGGAAAATTCTTCGTAAGAATCGCTATCACCCATACAGAGCTACGCTCCACCAAGGACTAATTGACGGAGACCATCAAAGACGTTATGAATTTAGCAACTGGTTACTAAATGCTGTCCAAGAAGATAGACAATTTTTGCGCCATGTTTTGTTCTCCGACGAAGCGTCATTTTCTAGAGATGGGCCCTTTAATCATCAAAACAGCCATCTTTGGTCTGACATCAACCCTTATTGGGGTTTTGAATATCATCACCAGGTTCAATTTTAACGGGTCAATGTTTGGGTTGGACTTGTTGGAAACCGTTTGATTGGTCCCTTTTTCCTGCCGACGAACCTCAACGGCCAAAGGTATTTACATTTTCTACAGAACGAACTGAGTGACGCAATCGACGACCTTCCATTGGCTGAAAGACGTCAGTTGTGGTTTCAGCAAGATGGCGCCCCTCCGCATTTTCCCCGGCAAGTAACTGAGCACCTCAACAACGAGTTTCCTGAAAGGTGGATAGGGAGAAATGGTCCAGTGCATGGGCCAGCAAGGTCACCTGACCTAACACCGCTGGATTATTTTCTCTGGGGATTCGTTAAAGCAAAGGTATACGCCACGCCCATTGAAACTAGGGAGGAACTCATTAGACGAATAATCAGTGCTTGCCGAGACGTCACACCAGAAATGGTAGAGAAAGCGTTTGAGAACTTAATTGTCCGCGCACAAACCTGTGTTGCAGCCAATGGTGATATTATTGAAAATGTTTTGTAAAAATTTATGTGAATAAAATATCTGCATTTAAAAACCAAACGTGTACATTTTTTCAAGTGTGAAAACTCGACTACGTTTGTATTAGACTTGTTCCCTTTTCAATTATCGTTTCAAACAATCGTAATTTGGCTTCACCAACTTGTAAATTTTTCAAGCTCGAATTTTCACTGATAAATAAGTTGTTTTTCGTCGAGTGAACAATTTTTAAGGGTTTTCGATGACGGCCTACAACTTTATAATATAAATTTTTTATCTCGCACCTAGTGGTCGAAAAATAATTTTTCAAAATTGGTGAAAAACATTACCGAAAACGCTCAAATTTCTCAAACTGATGTCCCCCGGTATAGAGAATTGACCTTCCAAATTTGAAATCGGTACTACAAATAGTTTTTGAAAAAAAAAACACTTTTCCGAGCAAAAAAAAGACCCTGTATACAAATTTATCACTCAGAATCATAATTATTGAACCCAAAAATTAAAGTTTTAAATTATAGCATTTAACTGGATAATTTAAAAATTGACGCGTTATTGAGTTAAGCCTAGGTGATTTGTTTATACCAATCAAGCATAAATAAATACATTCTTGACCAAATACACAATACAAATATCAACTTAACTAAAATGGCCCCATTATGAACTTAATTATTACTTTAAAATAATGAAATTTAAAATTCTACTCACTATTTTGTATTTGATGATAATTTGTGTGCCGTGATACGATCATCTTCAATTGCATCCTCGCAAAGCCGTTACACTTTGAAACTAGTGAAAACTGCCACCTCCACAAGATGGTGGACTCAAACCGTCGGTTACAAGTTATTACCCAAAATTTACTGTTAATATAACGGTTAATCGACGAACAGGACTATAGCTGTTGCGTACAGCAACTATCTAGTAACTCTAACGGTAAAAGTTGGTACTGGAATTTACCTGTTAAAATTTAACAGGAATTTAACAGGAAGCTACAGTAATTTTTAACAGTGTAGCATATGAAAGTATTAATTTTCAAAAAGTTCATTTAAATTGAAGTGAGTCCTATTTTTGGATTCCCCTTTCACATTGGGAAAAGTGTCTTTCTCAAACATTGTAATTGCACATGTGATACCTTATGAGGACCGGGTAAATCCATATACACGTAATGCAATGCAGTTTAAAATTCGTGTACTTAGATTGAAAAGTTTTTAAAGATCAATTTTAATCAACAAGATAGAATCGCTAAGTACTTTTTGGGTTTAAAAAGAGGGACTCTATCAATGTTTAAACCACATTCAAAGAGTTTTGTCGTCAAATTAGAAGCAATTCTCAGAAAATCTCAAAAAAAATGTAAGTATAAAATCTGTTCATTATAAAATTATTTGTCTTTTAACATATATGTATATTTTAAAGGAATTGCATATTCCAAGTTTTTTAACAAGTTTATTTCTAGAAATGAAAAGGACATGTTTTATCGAGGCAAAGTTTTTCCGTGTGAATGGAGAAAGCGTGAAAATTATTAGTTTCGAAATGATATTTACAAATATTATCCACTCTAAAGTCCTTTTTTCGAGTATTAGTAAGTATTTCATACAAACTAACTTCTAAGTTTGAAGAAAATATTAAACCCGCGCACGCGCGCGCTATCTCTAACCTAGATCTGTTTGAAGTACCGTAAAGCTGTTTATTTCCAATCTAAAAGAATTCTGAGTATAAGAATTCCACCAGGTGTATTAAAAGCGTTACCACACATATATTTGTGTTTAAATTGTGATATGTTAGGGACTAAGAGAGCAGCCAATTTGTCATATTGCGAAGTAACTGGTGGATGTTGTGTATTTCCAAAAATTAAAAAAAATAATAGTATGTGTGTTTTCTATTATTTTTCCACCTATATTTGCGTATTGAAATCTATTTTAACGTATTGAACGTAGAGTCAGATGTTTTTATAGTATTTTACTACATATATTTACATTTTGGAAAGCTATTTAAACGTTTTCAACGAAAAGAGTATTTTGGAATATTTATTTAATTAAAACATTTCTTAATTTCTTTATTGCCCAAAAATATTTACAATATTTACAAATTTTTATATTGTTTAACTTCTTTCATTTTTAAAATTGTAATTGCTTGACTTAAATAAAGCGTGAAAATTATTAGTTTCGAAATGATATTTACAAATCGGTCATCTTTTAAAATTTGACGAGTAACCCAGAAAAAGGTTCATTTTCGAATTTAAATTTTAAAACATTTTATTATAACCCTAATGCTAAGCTGTTGTATGGTGTCTGGTTTGTTAGGAGTATTTCGGTTGTAAGTCCAAAAATACGTGAAAAAACGTTTATCCACAGAAACGCAGTAATTAAAAAAAACAATTATTTTGTTTTGTATATTGTTTGAGCATTGTCTAGACATATTTTGGGAATTTGCAGACTGGTAGTCGGCGCCGCGCCCCAGACAGCGTCCCCCCGGGAAATCCGCACCCCAATCCGCGCCCCAGACCGCGTCCCCCGGGAAATGGGGAGGGCTTCGTATATCAACATATTGTGTTCCAATTTACATAATAATAGTAATAGTAAACTATATATGAACCATTTTTTCCAAGATGGCCGCCATAACACCCCCCAAGACACCCCCAAAATATTTTCCAAAAACCAATTTTTAACCTTGGAAAAAAATCATCAAAAGTTTTTAATTTAAATCTCAAATTTCACCTTGAAGATGATCTTTGACCTCCACGCTCGAGCACTGTCTACCACCTCTAAGCCTCGGTCTATCACCCCAACAAGAGTGGACACGATCGGACAAGGTCGGACCGAGATATCGGCGGTTATATGTGACCCCACCAAATACTTACGCTTATTAATTTTGGTGTCACTTTTTTATTTTTTTCGTTTTTTCGCCATTTAAAATGCTAATTAGTTATTTGCGAGATGGGGAAACGAATTCGCGATCTTCGTTTTATACCCTTGGCGGCTTTTGGCCCCACCCAAAATACTTTAAACAACTAATAAACGAATCTAAAATGTCGATAAAAACTATTTCTATAAATGATAATTCTTTTGACATTTAAAAGTCAAAGGATATGTGTAAGCGTAAGACGTCTCAAAATTCGAGCTCTTTAAAGGTTAAAAAAATGAAGTTATTTATGGGGAAACCAGAAATTAAATGCAAATCTCCTATCGAGAAGCCTTGTTATTACGAGGAACCATGTCGCAAACACGCGTTTGATTTTATAAATAGTTTTAAATTTAGTGTTAAATGCTGGGTTTGTCAAGCATTATTTCTAGAACGAAGAGTTTTTAAGATGCATCTGATGAATCATTTGACATCTAGTTATTCTAATAAAACACTTCTTAATATTGATGTTTGCGATTGTCTTCATTCAAATCAACCGAAATACACAAACGAAGAAAAAATATTAGACGACCAAATTATTGATTATTTGAACGAGTTTAACGTAAAAAATCAAGAATGGCTCGACGGGTTTGTTAATGATAATGGAACTCCAAAGAAAATTCATCGTAAAAAAAAGACAACTGGTATTAAGTCCGAAGAAAGTTTAAATTCAACAATTAAACCAAATGTTGTATTTCCACCGGACTTTGTCATGCCGTCTGACGAGCAGATGGAAGCTATTATCTTTTTTCAAGAATATTGTAAAAATATTCAAATTTTAACTCTTAATCAAGTTGAAACGCCAATTAAGGTTTTGGAAAATCTTGAACAAACTTGTCAAATGATTGAAAATATGTGAATAAAGTTGTTTTTCTAATAAACATATTGTTCTTATTTTTCCTACGTAAAAATAGATATTTTAACTCTTTCGTGTTAAGATTTAGCATGATAGATCGGTAGCGTTGCAGGATGTTAATCAAATAGTCTCAAGTTCAACTCCCAATACTTTCGATCTATCACGCTAAATCTTTTATTAATATAAAACGAGATGTCGCCCAACTAAAACTGTCATTATATTCTATCTTCGAACGCATCACCCGATATTTACCCGGAAAATACACCTTCTGCCTTTAAAATACAGTTATCAAAACCTTTAAATTTTAATAATGAAAAATGGTTTTCTGCATTAGCAGAGATAATTCTTCCTGAAACTTATTCAAATATAACAAAGGAGTATTCGCATTTCCAAGTAGGGCACGTGTCAGATGCTATTTCACCCGAAGAAAATCAATGGGATTATATTAAAATTGAAATTCCACCCAAACGTTACGAGGGTGATCTAGATAGAAATAAGAATAATATTCCAACATCTCTTCAAAATAATATACCTTATGAGTTTGCTAAAGCTATTGAGGCCAATCAAACACTTAAAGGAAAAATACATATGAATACGGTAAAAGTAGATAAAAACGAAGACAGTTCAAAATTAAAAATACAGTTACAAAAAGATGTGCAAGTAAGAATACCTCAAGCATCGCCCCTAGCTTCTGTTTTGGAATTTCGAGAAAATGATTTTGTCGACAGTGATTACCTTTCTAATTATCCACTCTCAAATCACGCCAAAACTATTTCTTTAACTTACGCAACAAATTTTATAGAAGTACGAATTAAAAAAGCGTTAATTGTGAATAAATATCAACAAAAATATTTACCACGACAAATTCCCGTGGAAGAAATCCAATCACAACCCAGGAGGAAAAAACAGAAAATTAACAAGAAACCGAAACTAAAACTAGAAGTGAAACAAGAAGAAATACCAAAACTTGAACCAAAACCAAATTTAGAAGAAAAGCCAAATTTGAAACCAGAAGAAAATCTAAACAACATTTTACCAACAGACCCTTTAATTCCAAATATTAATGGAGACGTCAACCAACCAGAAGTTTTAAATCCTTCCGAAGAAAATAATTTACCAAGTTCTCTTCCAATACCAGTTAATCTACCATCTCAGCCTGTTATTAAACAAATACAATGGAATTATTACGCAATTGTGTTTGAGGCGGCCAGATATGAGGGAGAAAGACAATATAATAATGAAATTCAACCGTTCACATTACACTTAATTATACGCGATTTATTAGAACGATGTAAACCAAGACAGTTTGATGGATTAAAAACAGCGATATCGTCCGATGATGAAGATAATTTATATTTTAATTTAAAAATACCAGTAGGGATGGAAATTAAATTTCAAAATCCATTAGCGAATCTTTTTAAAATTCCACCAGACACTTATTTTACGGGTATTCAAAAATTTGGCCCGTTAAATAATTTAATCAATATTACTTTTAGTTCGCGCAACAATTTTATCGACATACTTATTGAGACTACAAAAATACCACAATTTGAGCAGGAAGATTGGGCTTTCTACTCCGTATCAGTTATCCAACCTTTTTTATTTGAAGGTCAGAGAGATGATTTTGGAAATATTATCCCATTATCTTTGCATAGGCAATTAAAAAACGAGATTCAACAGGCGACCAACTTCCCCCCTTTAAATCGGTTCGAAATTAGTTACGTAATCGAAGAAATAAATCGAGGTCATTACTTAAGAATTTCATTCCCTCGAGATCTACAGGTGGTCTTCACCGGGACCTTAGCAAATATTTTTAATATAAACGTGCCAGAATTTCAAGATGGTGTAATTAGCAGTCAAAATCCTTTAAAAGTGTATGAGGAAAAATTTATGTCAGATGAGGAAACGGTTATAGATTTTAGATATAATAAAAATATTCCAATTGAACCGCCTAACTGGGATAATGACAGTTATACGTTTGAACGTAATTATTACCAGTCTGATAAGGATTTAAGCGGGAATTTTAAACCGTTATCTCGTCATTTCAAAATTTTAAATGAACTTCAAAGATATTTTGATTCGCATATCTCACTTAAGGCTGGATTTTTTATTTTCAAAGAAAATGGAAAATATCATTTTCAAATAGAGTTAATGAGTGGGTTGGAAATTAAAATATTTGGTCCTCTAGCAGACCTCTTACAAATTGAGTACAAAATAGATTATATCTCCTCAGTTTATAAAAGCAAAGCATTAGACCCTCTTCAAATTAAATTAGAATTAGATAATACGGTTAATTTTATAATTTTTCGAAACGATTTAAACAGAGTTAAGAATAGTCGACGACAAAAACGTGATATTGATTTCCCCAATTACGAACATGGTAAAAATAATAAACTAAATGTTGTAGACAAATTCCATTGTCGAATTCCAAGGGGCGTTTACCACACTATTGAAGATGTTTTAATTGCGATGAAACACTCATTACCACATCAGAGTTGGGCTAAATTCGAGTTTAATTTAAATTCAGATTCAACAGTTTCAGTTAAAGGATTGGGCGGAAACAGTTTTTTAACCTTTCCAATAGATAACCCCAAACTCGGACAAATGTTAGGTTTTTCAAACAATCAAATTGAAAGACCTCTTTTTAACGAAATAGGTATGTACCCCGCAGATCTCAACCACGGAATATCCGGAATTTATGTCTATACAAATATTATACAACCTGTAATTACAGGTCACACTAATACGCCCCTACTGAGAATTATCAAATTAAACGAAAATAAAAATCGAGCACAAGTTGAAAGATTTCATTTTTTAGACTATTTTCCAGTTCTCTACGATCAAATAAAACTATAGAAATTTCTTTAAGGTCGGATTACGGTGAACTCCAGCCATATAAGACAGGAAAGAGTATTGTTAAATTAATATTCAAAAGACTGGATTCTTAGTCTAAAGTACACTTAAAACAAGCTCATCATGGAAAGATATTATAACCATTATGTACAAACAGGACGCGGATATAACGTATTTCGAGGAAGTCAATATCAAACTGGTCGTGGATTTGGGTCAATTTTTTAAAGTTTAGCAAGATTCGTAACTCCTCTTTTTCGACCCGTAGCTAAATCACTCGGTATCCAAGGGTTGGTTATGGGGAAAAGAATAATGGATGAAGTTGTTGCGGGTCAAAATTTTAAGGAGTCTTTTAAAAAAATAGTAAAATTGCTGGAACAAATCTTTAAAATAGTCTCGGTGATTCCATATTAAATACACAGAAAGGCTCTGGAGTTCGGAGAGTAAAGAAGCGCAAAACAAAATTACGCAATAATCAAAGAAGAGAACAAAAACCGATTTTCTTGACTAAAGCAATATGCCTCAATTTGAATCTATGTGTTCGGAGTTAGAGCTTTTTAACGAACCCCTGATTAATGGAAATATTGAGGGGAATGAATTTGTAGATTATTTCCCTATAGCTCCCTTGTCTAATGCTACACAGATTGATTTTTCTATCCCCGGGGGAGATTATTATATTGACATGTCAAACTTAATGCTTAAAATTCGAATTCGTGTTAAAAAAGAACAAAACGGGATTTTAATAGATATACCTGCAGCCGAAAAAAAGTATCCCTATGTAACCTTAAATTGCATTCTATTTTTAGCCAAATAGACGTATTTATGAATGAGACTTTAGTACAATCTAGCAACAACTGCTACCCATACTTAGCTTATTTAGCACCAGTTTTAAATTTTGATAAGGGAGCCAAACAATCTTACAAAACCGCCGAGGGCTATTACGAAGACGGGTTTTGCGACCGAGCGCTAGCGTTTAATGATGTTAATAAAGATAAAAAACAATTGAATTTTAAAAAGAAGTAAAGATATTGCGGGATCGAAACTTTGTGCATATATGGGTAGACTTCATGTAGACTCTTGTAAAATAGACAAATTTCTTTTAAACAAAGTGAATTTAAGAATTCGACTCTTGAAAAATCCCGATGAATTTATAATTATTTCCCATGAAGATGTTAATAAGAAATATAAATTGATTACCGAAGATGCGGTTCTTACGGCTAAGCATATTCTCGTTAATCCAGATCTCCAGCTGGCACATAATGCGATACTTCATAAACAAAGAGCGTTGTACGATCTAACACAAACTGTTGTTAAAACTCTGACAATCTCAACAGGCGCTAGCGATTTCGTGAACTCAAATATTTTTTTAGGTAAAATTCCAAATCGGGTAATAATCGGAATGGTAAACAATTCTGCCTACAATGGCGCCATTCAAGAAAACCCTTTTCAATTTAACCATAATAATCTCTCGTTCTTACAACTTTCATTAGATGACCAGAATATACCAGAAACTGCTCTAACTCCAGATTTTAATAAAAACCTCTACACTAGGTCATATTATTCACTATTCTCGGCAATGGATTTAATTGGAAATAACTCTGGTAATTGTATTGATTACGAAAATTATAAAAACGGTAATACATTATTCGCGTTTGATTTAACGTACGATTCTTCGGCAAATTCTAACAATCTCTCAATTCAACGAAATGGTAGTTTACGGATGGTAATGAAGTTTTCTTCCCCCTTAACTAATATTCAAAACATAATTATTATTGGAGAATACGAAAACCGATTTGTCATTAACCAAGAGCGTCAAGTTACGTATATTACGGAATAAAAACAATCAACGAGGGCAAAGATTGGTTAGTTGTTTCGTGAAATCGTAGTGGTAAAGATGTCTCGAACTCACAGTCTCTCGCCTAAACAAAAAGTATCGGTGATAGGTTATGTCAACCCATCCATCAAAATTTACCGACTAGACACTTGCTCCGAATTTGAACTGAGTTTGGAAGCCTGGCAATCTTTATTCACATTCGAAAAGGTAATAACTGATTTTTTTGAAGACCAAGTTGCTAGTTTTCACACCTGGCTTCCTCTTGAAGGTTCAAAGATAAAAATCGACTGTTTCAAGGGACAAAAGGAAAAACTCGTGGATGTACGCGCTTGTGCAAGAGGAAAAAAATCATTTGTATAATCTTTTTTATTCAACAAATTATGGTTTTACTCTCAACCAAGCAGGGTGGAAAAGATTAAAACATTGTAAACATACAATTGATCAGGAGATTAATTTAATTTTGCCAGCAAAAAATATTATGCGTGACATAATTGTACATGAGCTCACGGATAAAATGTTGGAATTTACCGAAAATTGTAAGAATCCACATTGTAAATCTTCGATTACTCACGATGTCTCTTGTAAACTAGGATTTAGCACAAATTTTGAAGACCGGGTTTAAAATATGATATTATTAGCCATTCCACAATTAAACTACGATCATATTGTTGTTAGATTCCAAAAGGAATTTGGTCTTGACCCCTTAATAGTAGAAAGTCAACTATATTTTGATATTGTTCAAAATGTGTCAAACTTAAAATGTGATTTAATTTATTAAAATAAAAACTTTTACTATAGTCTGTTTTTATTATTTCTATTCATACATTTAAAGATGGTGGTGTCAAAAACAGACAAACAATTAAGTAAAGTTTATTACGATGTTGGAAACCCATACAGTTATTCTGACAGTGTTACTTTAAGAAAATATTTTTCCAAAATTTCGGAAAAAGAAATTAAAAATTTTCTCTGCAAACAACCAACTTACACACAACACAGAGCTAGGAGATTAAATTTTAAACGTAACAAATTATACGTAACAACTATTGACGAGACATTTATGGCTGATTTATTAGATTTACCGCTTTTACAAACTTTTAATAATAATTACCGGTTTTCGTTATTAGTTCAGGATATCTTAAGCAAATTCATTTTTATTTAGCCAATAAAAAACAAAACCTCGAGCGAGATTGTGAAGGCTTTTAGAGAGATTTTCAAAAAACGGGTACCCCTTAATTTATGTACCGACGCACGGTCAGAATTTCGAAACGCCCCATTTCACGCTCTTTTAAAAATATATAATATTCACCACTATTTCGTTTATTCTGAGAAATAGGCCTCTATGATTGAGAGACTTGTTCGCACGGTAAAATCTAAAATTTTTAAAATAATTACCAAGCTCGGCGATTTACATTATCTTAATAAACTACCATTAATTGCAAAATCTTATAACGCTCGAAAACATTCTACAACTGAATTGCCCCTAAAGATGTCAATAAAAACAATGAATCGGCCATTTGGAAAAAAACTATGGCAACCTTAGCATGATTGGGAAGTCAACTTTAAAAATTGGGGATAAAATTCGATTAGCCGTTGCAAAATCAACATTTGATAAAGCATACAGAGGAACGTTTACAGCCGAAATATTTGAAATTCATAGAGTAATTACGAGAGATCCCTGTATGTATATTGTGAAAGATTTGAAAGGCAATATAATTAAAGGGGCATTTTACGCTCAAGAAATAGTAAAAATTCAAGTGTAGAGCGCTACAGTCTTTATTCAACATTTTGTTAACCATGGGTGAAGTACACATTCTCCTGGGTCTCGCGATCGTAATATTTTATGTTAGTGCCACAATAGTGTCATCCGCGATGAAATTTAAAAAAAGAAGTCCCGAATATAGCCTAGACATTGGAGTTTGTGACAAAGCATACGATCTAGGAAGAGACACGTACCTCGTAAAATGTAACGAGACTTTCGACGTGCGACATTTCAAAAAAGAAGACGGGAGTTTGAAGCCATCTATCAGGGGAATCAACTTAACAAAAGATCAATATGAAAAATTATGCATTTTGACAGTGACGTAAAAGATGAACACTAATCAAATCCAATCTATACTTAAGTGTGACCCCCGCTCGAGAGATAAATTTATCGGAGTGTTTCCCGCTAATAGATTACCAAAAGTTCCAATTAAAAAAAATCATATTGTTTCGTAATCAACACCGATCCTGATACGCTTCCAGGCTCTCATTGGACGGCTGTTTACAAATCGGGCGACACTCTGGACTTTTTTGTTCTCTAGGAAGATCACATCGTGACTATGGATTTTTGCTAGAACGATATAGCAAGCGTATTCGACACAATACTCATAAATTTCAATCAAATAAAAGCCAAAACTGCGGACCACATGTGATTTATTTTCTAACCTCGAGATGTATGGGGCTTTCTTACAGTAAAATAATTAACGAATTGTATAATTTCGATTTTAAAAGAAATGATAGTTTAGCGTTGTTGAATATATGTATTCATTTGATGAAAGAGTGGAAACAAAATAAATCAATTTATTTAGAATAAAAAAATGTTTATTTATTTCACACACAATTAGTTTTACACATTTTTATTATTCTTGCCAGCGAGAAGGAGGCCGGGTCTGTCTTTTGGGCCTGGGAGATTTTTTAGGCGATGGTGATTTTAATTTTTTTTGCGGCGATATTGGAACTCCACCAACAGCACCCTCCTCCAAAGATAGCTCTCGATCCCAATCATCTGCAGCGTCGCCAGCGTTAACTCCCTCGGGCGTTTTGAATAAATTTGCGAGGTGAACGGGGAATTTAATGGGGCAACAGGTACGGGTGCTTGAAAGTGTGTAATTTCAACTTTAGGTACTGGTATCGCTTTCCTCATTTCTCTGGCCTCGCTCAGTATTTTTAGAAATTCTCGTAATTTGGAGCGGCTGTTTAAATTAGAAGTTAATATATTTTGCAGCTCATTATCTAATAAGTTATAATATGTTTCCTGGGGAGAAACATGCTGTTTATTTTCTTGAGATATTTGTCCGACACTCGATGCGGGAACTAAAATCATTTTTTTCATTTTATCTTTTATTGAATAAATTGGCAATTAAAGGAACGGTATGAAGAATCCCGTACCTTTCTGAATTATTAGAGCACGCTTCCTTTTTTGCGAAATTTTCGGACTGGCTAAAAACCGTATTGCTTTTTTATATTTAGAAAGTTGTTTTTTTTGGCTTTAGATAATATAATTCCACCACCTTTCAAGTTTTTGCAAACGGTCTGTAAGGCTTTTAATTGCGTTGGAGAACTGTTAGCTAATAAATTTTTATGTATCCCTCCTTTAGATTTATACAATAAATTTAAATATGGATAGTGTGTTTAAAACCTGTCAGAGGGATTTGCAATAGGAGTCGTTTTTTTACGTACGGTCTTTTTTGGAGACATTGTCTTTAATGAACTTGATAATAATATAGTAAATTATTTATTATTGGAAAAAACTACCATTTGTGGTCCGTTTTGATTAAATGTGTACGATCTCAATCGTAAGCTATCTGTAGTGGTGACAGATGTGTCTATAAATAGGGAATTGTAAGGTTCTCTAGTAGCCATATCGTAGGCCATTTTAATTATTTTTGTATTATTTGGAGATATTTGATTGGCCAGATATTGAATTTGACTTAGATCTCGAGGAGATTTAAACAGATTTAGATATGACATATTAAGAGAGATTAAACGAGATTGTTTGCCTCGAGGAAATAGGGTTTGTGAGATCAATACGACTGAAATTTCATAATGATGACTGTCTACGGTAACCAATTTAGCAATTTGATCATTTTTGTAAAGTTCATTTGCTAGATCATCGATAATAAGTAAGGAATTTCTATTTGATTCCCAAAACTCGCTGTTCATTGGAGGTAGTCCTTGAATAAACTCTATATCGGTTAAAAACTGAGATAAATCATGGTAACCTGATTGCCAAACCGAATAACAATAAATAATTTTAATAGGAGGTTTATCGATTAATTCATTCCTCCATCTAATTAGTGAGTTCGTCCATGATGATTTGCCCGACATAGTAGGCCCTGACACCATCATTCGAAACGGTGAAAGAAATTTTATATAAGACATTACTGTTTAAACAAAGACAACATACTACGTAGTTTGTTAGTAAATTGACTGATTTATAGAATATATGTAAAAATAAACAAACACATTTTAAATTTAAAAAATTATTTTATTAAAGTATAATGTGTCTTATCAAAAATCATTCCTTCACCAGTTATATAAAGTTTCAAAAAATAACATACAAAAATAACATTTTGAATAAAAAATAAATCATAACAATTCTTTCACCAAAAAAATTATTAATTCCCGTTTTTTAGTAAAAATTCAATTTTAGAAGTTAAAAGTTTAAATCTTAGGTTATTTAAAAATAAAGTATTTACTCGATTTTCGGAAGAGATTTCATTTACGATAACTATGTGATTGAATGAAACCTGTTTTGCGGGTTTTTTTTTTACATAATTTTTAGACTTATAATTAAAAGATGACAATTTTATTTTACAATTCAACATCTTCACATTCTAAATAGCCGTAGGGGACACTAGAGATATTATCTTTTAGCACACGTTTACAAAATGTTTTTTTGAAAGTTTTACTTAAGTTGCCAACACGTAAAAGCATTTTGTACTTATCTTTTATTACGTTAAAGGGAATTTTCACCTTAAACTCGGTATTTGGCACAAAAATCATCTGTTTAAAAGAATCGAAATGGATGATTTCTGAATTCTCCCTGGTAAGAGTTATTCCTTTTAATTTTATAATTGTCTGAGTATTTTCAAGTTTAAAGCTGTAGCTTTTTGGTCCGGTTGAAACGAATTTTGTTATATATGTATTCGGAGTCTCGCACGTAAGTTCACCTAAATTACCACCGAGGGGGGTAGCCATTCTTTTGGCAGATGTGTAAATTTCACTCCGTCAGTGTCAAAATAAATTACACGCTTTCCCAACTTATTAATTAACTTATGCAGATGAATACGCCCGTAACTAGTGACAAAGGCAGCAATTATTACATTACCTTTTGAAAATGTGGGGGCCAGCTCACTTTTTTTTATAGCCTACCATGGCAACATCGTTGTTGATTAGATGAAAGTCTGTTAATTTATTCGTTGTGTCTGCTATAATCTCGGTTAATTGGGAGTAGCGATGGATGATTTTAGTTCTTGATTTATCCATTCTTAAGGCCATTCTTTCATATAACGAATTTTGCGCCAATTTCGCGGAAGTTCTTAAGGATGGGTTATCAACAATTTCTTCAGGCTCTAACCTTACTCCATCGGCTTCGTATATCGCGTCTAAATACTCTTTTTGTTCTTGATATGTTTTAATATTGGGTGGAAATCCTGAATTTTTAACTTTTGCTCTAAAAAAAATGTCAATATATGGTTTGAAAAAATTGGTTGTAATACTATAGTGGTAAACTTCGAAAATTTCTAACAGCTGATAATTACACTCTTTTATTGAATAGTAGATTTCCACCGAGGGTAAGACTACCGTTATAGCTCGTTCGTCAATACTATGGGTACATTTTTCATCATTATTTATCACACAACTACCACATAAAGGATAATAAAGTTTTTTTATTAAATCGGTAGGGAAGAACGGGTAAGTAGAGGTCTCTGGGGGGAGGATTCTACAACTAATTATTCCAAAATAGGCGTCCGGTGCATAATCAAAGTTGTGTGATAACTTTAACATTTTTACAACCATATTCCATTTTTTGTAAGCAATACGCATACAGACTACAAAAGTCAAAATATCGGATTTGTTCTCCAATTAAGGGTTCTATTTCATGGTACAGCTTAATTGTTTCTACACGCCCTCCAACTAAAGAATCTCTAGGGTTAATTTTAGGAATAATTTTAATTGTATTAAAAAATGCTTTCGCCTCGGCATTTTTTCTCAACAAGTCTAATATTTCACATTCAAAAATTTGAATATATGTGTGGTTTGGTAAATTTTGTTCAATAAATTCTTTTCGATCTAATTCTCTTTCTCTAATTTCTTTGAATGTTTTTCCGACAATTGAATTAAAGCTCGAGCCAGAAAAATGTTTTGGACAACCGTGCCAGAAATCACCCATTACATCAATTACTATGGGTGGATTTTTACAGTAGCCATCTACGAAATACGGGCCTACAGACTGTTCCCCTGCCGCGGATCTGACCGTTTGCAAAATTAAATTATTTTCCTTCTCGTACCAAGATAAATATTTTAAGGCAATCTCACTTTGATTCTGTCTACTTGCCAAACCGATAGCCGGAATAGTACGTAAGGTATATGGTTCTAAAAACTTGTCGATAAATACATTATTAAGTGCCCCAGAAAGAGAAATACCCCCATAATTACTGATATCAATTTCAATTAGTTCTTTATATAAGATGCGAAATTTTTGCATAGCTAAGCGTAATAAATTACAATCTAAAAGACAATACGCTCTGGATTCTGATTTAATACAATATACCGGTTCGAGCTGTTTGTGTGAATACCATTTTTTAAATTCTCTGTATTCCAACTCTTTCATTTTATTGGGTTCAAAATATGTTTCGTCCGGAATTGGTCCTGAATAATTCAAAGTGTTTTTTGTCCAAAAAATATAGGGAAAATACCCTTTAGATTGAGGCAAAGAAAACATTTTAGGAAAATGCCTTAGTGGTGCATTAATATAGTTTAAAGAATCTACAAAACGAATGTCTACCCCTTTAATATAAATAGTAAAATTTTGGCTCCATCGTAAATAACCTCGGGAATGACATGTTTAATTAATTTAGAAATAATAAACATTCCGTCGAAAGATCTCATATTATGGGCCATTACGATGAGGTTGGTAAATTTCGGTCTAATTGTTTTTCTTTTCCGTTTCCCATCCGTAAGTAAAATAGTTTCATGTTGAAACAAAAAATTGAGGAAGTTATTTACACAATATTGTCCTTCAAAAACAGTGGTTTCCACAGGCTGATTTAAAATTTCACTTTGTGCCACTAACAGAATAGGCTTATGCATATTATTCTCGATTATAGTCTCAATATCAAAATATACATAGGATCGTGGTTTTTTTAAAAGGTCGACTGTTTAACATAATGCTGGTTAGGAGGATGTTCAATTTTACAAGAGTTGCAAGCTGTTTCACATTTGTGAGTTTTTAAAGTTTCAAATTGAACACAGCATTTTTCGCATCTGTGGAAAAGCTTGCAAGTTTCATTTTTCAGGTGAAAACTGTAACATTCACCTTGTTTTAAATACCTATTACAAAGTTTACAACGAATTGAAGGAATTTCTAAAATTTCGTGAAAATTTATACTTAAACACCTTTTACATTTAATATTTCTAGTGTCAAAACAGTGGTGTTTGTTTCTATGTGTGGTGGAATAAAAAAAAAATTCACAGTCTAAACACGAAGCTACGCCGCCCCAAATGGAATGTAGATTTTTAGCTAAATGAACGTGCGTGCCAATTTTTACAAGTAGAATTTTGTTTTCGGCAGGGGGAAAGCCTTTGAAATAAATTTGAAAATTTTCCGTTGCGTTAAATATTATTATCTGATACTTTGGGGCTAAATATGTTTGAAATTTAGCTATATCACCAATTTCTACAGCTCCTTGTGCAATTCCTACATCATCATGCAATTTCTTAGTGGCTTTAGTTTGCAATTTACTACGAAAGTATGTTAAGGCTCTATATTCTTTAAGAACACTTGTTAATGGAAGTTTTTTCTTTTTGTACTCGGCAATTTCACAGAGTTTTATTCCGACTGTGAGGGCTCTCGCTACGCATAAATTGTCGATGTTATTTATATAGTAAAAATTGGTTTAAGTTTTTAAAAAAGCATCAAGATCAATAATGTCTCTGTTTTTTAGAGCTACATTTTTTTCCCATTTTCTGTGGGGATTTCAAAAGAATTATACTAAATTTAATTTCTCCATCTAGTAAGAAATCTTTTTTCGATTGAGCAATGCGAGCTATATGGTTAAATATTCGAGAAACAGTTAACTGATCAATTTTAATAAATTTAATGTTAATTGGATGTTCTACATTTTCCGATTGAATTGCAAATCTGAGGAAATCGAAACCTGGAGCCTCTTGTTTTACGTATTTGATAATTTTGGACAGAATCTTTTCAAATACTGTAAAAAATAAATGTGTGGGGATTTCGTTTAAGTCTATTAGTTCTAATTCAAAATCAAGTTGTTTACATTTCCACTTTTTTGAATTTCTAGGGCTTAATTTTTAAATTTTATAAAACTTTTTATAATTAAAACTGTTTAAAGATGAAAAGTCTAATTGAGAGTCCGAAACGTAATCACTGGAGTCTTCCATATTCTAATTTCGTTTCCAGGTCTAAAATGTTATTCTAATTACTATTACGAATAATTAATTAATGAGTTTAACTTGCCTTCGTGGGTGGGCAAACAATTTTTCCTTCCGTCTGGTCAATTATCTTTTTCAGCCTGTTTGTTGAGTTTATGATTCGGATAACATCCATGGATAGGGTGTTGGCTAAGAATTTCACCCTTTTATAATCACCCTTCCAGAGTTCATCTTGGGGAAGATGTTTAATGTTTTTATACGAATATATCTGAATATCTAGATATATTCCCTTGTCGCTCGCCTTTTTTCTCGGAGTTTTAGTTTCGTAAGAAACTCCACCTTTTTTAACTTTCACTGATTGTTCGATTCCAACTTCTTCGATATTTGACATACGACGTACCTCTTGAATAAAGTCCCCATCCGATTCGTCCGAATCTAATAACATCTCCTCTTCAGGCCTATCCAAAACTGAAACTGCTTGACTCGCGGAGCTTTGACTATTGCTTGTGGAAGCCATTTTAGCCTGTTATGTTTTAATAGTAAAATTTTGCCCTTTTATACCAAAAGTAATTTATTTTTTCATTAATTTTTCCAAAAATATAAAACCTTGAATATTAAAGTTATTAATACAAGGATAGAACCTAGTTATAATTTATCGGTATATAAATGGTATTTAAAATTGTTTGTGAATGCCAATTTAAATATAAACATGTATAAAAATATAAAATTATTAATTATTTTTAATCAGTTTTTTATCATTGAATTTTCCGTGACAAAAAAGACACCGCCCTAAGAGTTTTAATATTTTTGCTTTAAAAATCGATTATAGATATAAGAATTTTGTTAATTACAGGGTTAGATGTTTTAAAATTCTATGGGAAGAAATATATTTCTGCGAGTTATAAAATTTAAACGAAGGATAAAATTATATTTCTGCAGGGTGTATTTGATAAAAAATTGTCTTTTGACTTGATTTTAAACAGGTTAAATCAGGATGTAAAAAATTTAATATTTCTAAAAATTTTCTTATAAAAAGACTGTCTTTACCGTATTCGTTTTATAAAACCATGGGCTCTCGCGAAGTTTTGACTGTTTTCGGTAAGATTTCTCATCCTCTCGCTATTAATCCTTTTTCACTTAAATATCTAGCATTACGCAAAGTTAGGAATTATAATCTTTTTAAAATTAACGTTGTTTCAATTAGAGTTGAAAATTACTGTATGAAAACAGTCTTTCTTGAGTGTCAAGCCTTAGTAGAGCCTTTTAAAAAAATCATTTTTGCTTGCCCCTTTATAAAAAATCTTTCAAATTATCGCCAGCTGTTTTTGCTTCGGTTTTTTCTAGAAGAATCAATAACAATTCTTGTCTATTTGACGTTCATTCCATTAATTTTGTCGGTCCCCACGACGGTTTTGAGTTTGATGGGTTACTGTTCCACACTCAATCCACTCTTGAAGGCTGGTTTTCTTACGAAATTTTACGCTTAATTGGAAAACATATGCGACTATATCAAAATTTAAATAAGATCCCATGGTTTCGCCAACATAGAAATCGTAGGAATCTTCAACACGACCTTTTAATTCTCTACCAATTACAACAACTATCTTTCTTTCGAAAAAAACAATTAACTTTAACTAACTATTTTCGCCTAACACGATATAACATACGTTTAGAATTAGGCGTGATCGTTCTATTTTTTATTAATGATTTGGATCGACAAGAAGTTAAAATAGTTACAACTTTAGAGTAAGGAATACTAATTTTAAAAAAATAATTACAATAATTAAGATAAATATTTTTATTTAGTTGCAAATTATCTCGACCAAATCACAATTTAAACGATCGTCGGCAACTTTTTCAACTACGACTCAAGGTATTTACAATATTTTTTTATTTATTTAAAAAAATTAAATTTATTTTTTTTTAAATAGGACTCAAATCTGATAAAATTTTAATTTTTTGTGACATTTTTTATTTAAAGACTTTATTTGTTTTTTTTTTTACATTTTATTGTTTTTATTTGGTGAAAGATATTAATTTTTGAAATGTTTTATATTTTTTATTTAAAATGTTTTTATTTTAAAAAGTTTAAGTGTTTTTTAAATATGTTTTCCAAAATAACTAGTTTTATTAATTTAATTCAGGCGGTGGAGGTTCTTTTTAATACTTCATAATCTACTTTTTCTTTTTTAACTAGTTTTATTAATTTAATGTTGGGATTGGTGTAAAGCCCTTTTTTCTATATTAAACATCCTTTGTTTTCATCTCTTTTATCCAATGACTTTTCTAGAAATTTTATTATTCTTATCTTTTTGACAGGTATCAAATTTTTTGGTTAAATTAATTGAGTTATGTAAATATTTTTTTGTTTTTATTAGTATTAGTTTTTTATATTTTATTATTATTATAATTATTATTTAAACAATTTCTTGAAAATTTATTGTTTAAAACTTATTTAAACAAAGTTCATCTGGGATACAATCTATTGCCTGTTTCAAACTACTCATTGGTTATTTATTAATCTTTTTGTTATTTTCATATCTTCAATATACTTTTTCTATACTAATATCGTGTTTAAACTTTAATGTTTTATTTTTATTTTGGTAATTAATGAGTATATTAACTGAAATTTTATAAGTACATTTTGTACTAGGATGTTTGAAAATAGAATATATTTGTTTTTATTAATTTATAAAAACTTGTTTAAGAAGGATAGGGATAATTAGTTAACCTTAGTTGTATTAAAAAATTAATAATTATTCCCAAAAGCAATATTTTTAAATTTTATAAGTACATTTTGTACTAGGATGTTTAAAAATTGAATATAATTGTTTTTATTAATTTATAAAAACTTGTTTAAGAAGGATAGGGATAATTAGTTAGCCTTAGTTGTATTAAAAAATTAATAATTATTCCCAAAGGCAATATTTTTAAATTTTAAAATATAGGTCAGGCTTAAACTATAAAATCTCAATGTAAAGGATTTTTACCAGGAGAAATCTAGAATCAAGATGTCTGGTGAATTCTATCTAAAACCTGTAGTTTCTTTGCCCCGATCGTTAAAATTTCTCTCTCTTCGAGTAGTAAGAATGAATAATCTTTTTAAAAAACAAACTATTTGTAGAGAATTCGAAGAATGTTGTTTAAAAACTGTATTTATAGAATCTAAAACCGTAATTGAGCAATATGGTTCGATTGAGTTTAAATGCCCCTTTTTTAAATATTCCTTTAAGTTAAATCCCTTATTTTTTGTGGCACCATACGAATCGCGAATTGAAAAATCGCAAAACTTTTGTTCTTTTTCTGTGCATGATAAAAGTTTTAAATGTTATCGTCCAGGAATTGTGTACGATGATTTATTATTACATTGTAGGGTAATGTTAATCGGTTGGTTTAGCTACGAAATTCTTCAATTATCTAGTAAATATATGCAGATATTTTGTAATACTAGTCAAATTTCGTGGTGGAATCACAAGAATTTAAAAAAGTTTGAGTCTGAACTTCATGTGTTAGATCAAATTCAACATGTTGGTACTGTACAACATACCGTTCGATCTGTTTTAATTAATTCAGACATTCTCGAACTATATACTTCCGAAGCGATTAAGACCAAAACCAGTGTTTTTATTCGTGCGATGTTACAGCAACCAAAAAAAGTTAAAGAATTCTTGTGGTAAATATTTTTTAGATATATTCATTTTTAATAGATTAATTTATTTATATTTATAAATTCTAGCCCGAATTTCCAACCCGACATGTCATTTTGTACCGAAGAGGAAAAATACCTTCTACGAATTGATGTAATTATAATTATTTTTAATTATACACCCAAAATATTTTTTAACATTGTGTTTTTTTATATTTTTTAGCCTTCAAATTATTTATACACCCTTCTTTAATTCTTTATTATTTATTAATTTAATTTGTTAGATTATATTTTAGTTTTATTGGTAGTGTTTCATATGTTGTTAAGTGTTTAAAAAATATATTGTTTGAAATATTATAGTTATTAAATATTATAATAACTAATTGTGTTTTTACTTTTACTAAAACTAACATTGTTTTAAAATAATATTTCCAAACCGAGTTAGTTTTGTTTGAAGTTAAGAGCAGACCTGTTTCAATAAAGTATTAAAACGGAATTTATTTTTTCTGTTTGGCAGAGAAAAGATTCGTTCATACCATAAAAAGGTAACTTTGTCCATCGCAAGTTAATGCGAACTTGTCGTATTGTCGAAAACGTATACCGTTAAATTGTCAAAGCTCTTAAAGGCTGGTTTCCACTAGGGCAAAAAGGCCATAACGGCGACAGTCGACGCAAATACTTCCCCGAGCTCATCGGTTTCCCCTTTCGATAATAACTCGTGGAGGGTTAAGATAATAATATGTAATGACTAACGTAGCTAAACGATAATAGTAAGTTATGACTAACGTAGTTTAATGATAATAGTAAGTAATGACTAAACGCAAAATTTAACAATGGTTAATTTAAACTAGTAAATAGTAAGGAATATATTATAGAGACAGATACTTCATGGTTTAAAATAAACTTTTATTAAAAAGAATATTGGGGAAGCTTTTCGAGCCCACCGCTCCTTTTCAACCCAGATAGAAATGGCGAAAAAATCCAAATACAAACAGATAGAACGCGTAAAAAGACATAACCTGGGCGGTGCACGTGCGCGGATTTCCCGGGGGACGCGGTCTGGGGCGCGGATTTCCCGGGGGGACGCGGTCTGGGGCGCGGCGCCGACTACCATTATGCAAATTCCCAAAATATGTCTAGACAATGCTCAAACAATATTCAAAACAAAATAATTGTTTTTTTTAATTACTGCGTTTCTGTGGATAAACGTTTTTTCACGTATTTTTGGACTTACAACCGAAATACTCCTAACAAACCAGACACCATACAAAAGCTTAGCATTAGGGTTATAATAAAATATATTAAAATTTAAATACGAAAATGAACCTTTTTCTGGGTTACTCGTCAAATTTTAAAAGATGACCGATTTGTAAATATCATTTCGAAACTAATAATTTTCACGCTTTATTTAAGTAAAGCAATTACAATTTTAAAAATGAAAGAAGTTAAACAGTATAAAAATTTGTAAATATTGTAAATATTTTTGGGCAATAAAGAAATTAAGAAATGTTTTAATTAAATAAATATTCCAAAATACTCTTTACGTTCAATACGTTTAAATAGCTTTCCAAAATGTAAATATATGTAGTAAAAAACTATAAAAACATCTGACTCTACGTTCAATACGTTAAAATAGATTTCAATACGTAAATATAGGTGGAAAAATAATAGAAAACACACATAAGAGAGGAAGGACACAAAGCTGTTAAATTAATTGAGTTATGTAAATATTTTTTTGTTTTTATTAGTATTAGTTTTTTATATTTTATTATTATTATAATTATTATTTAAACAATTTCTTGAAAATTTATTGTTTAAAACTTATTTAAACAAAGTTCATCTGGGATACAATCTATTGCCTGTTTCAAACTACTCATTGGTTATTTATTAATCTTTTTGTTATTTTCATATCTTCAATATACTTTTTCTATACTAATATCGTGTTTAAACTTTAATGTTTTATTTTTATTTTGGTAATTAATGAGTATATTAACTGAAATTTTATAAGTACATTTTGTACTAGGATGTTTGAAAATAGAATATATTTGTTTTTATTAATTTATAAAAACTTGTTTAAGAAGGATAGGGATAATTAGTTAACCTTAGTTGTATTAAAAAATTAATAATTATTCCCAAAAGCAATATTTTTAAATTTTATAAGTACATTTTGTACTAGGATGTTTAAAAATTGAATATAATTGTTTTTATTAATTTATAAAAACTTGTTTAAGAAGGATAGGGATAATTAGTTAGCCTTAGTTGTATTAAAAAATTAATAATATAGGTGGAAAAATAATAGAAAACACACATAAGAGAGGAAGGACACAAAGCTGTTAAATTAATTGAGTTATGTAAATATTTTTTTGTTTTTATTAGTATTAGTTTTTTATATTTTATTATTATTATAATTATTATATATATATATTTAATTACTGCGTTTCTGTGGATAAACGTTTTTTCACGTATTTTTGGACTTACAACCGAAATACTCCTAACAAACCAGACACCATACAAAAGCTTAGCATTAGGGTTATAATAAAATATATTAAAATTTAAATACGAAAATGAACCTTTTTCTGGGTTACTCGTCAAATTTTAAAAGATGACCGATTTGTAAATATCATTTCGAAACTAATAATTTTCACGCTTTATTTAAGTAAAGCAATTACAATTTTAAAAATGAAAGAAGTTAAACAGTATAAAAATTTGTAAATATTGTAAATATTTTTGGGCAATAAAGAAATTAAGAAATGTTTTAATTAAATAAATATTCCAAAATACTCTTTACGTTCAATACGTTTAAATAGCTTTCCAAAATGTAAATATATGTAGTAAAAAACTATAAAAACATCTGACTCTACGTTCAATACGTTAAAATAGATTTCAATACGTAAATATAGGTGGAAAAATAATAGAAAACACACATAAGAGAGGAAGGACACAAAGCTGTAGCTTGGCTCCCGCCGTTCACCCGCGCCTCTCCCGTTCCTCCCGCCGTTCACCCGCACCTCTCCCGTTCCTCCCTTAATCACCAGAATTTCTAATCACCGGTTGCTTTCCCCCAAACCCCATTCACTGGATACTTTATCTCTCGTTCACCAGCTGCTTTCCCCCCATCTCTAGGCAATAAAAACAACCATAATTGTTATCTCTCATACTATCGCTCCCAATCGCTAGAAATTGGCTTTTTCCCCATTCGCTATAAATCGCAGCATTTTGCCAGAATTAGTTTTATCTCTCCGAAATAATTAATGTACCCAAAATTGGACCGCCAGTTTATTATTCTTTTTAGGGGAATCTCTATGGGAGTTTAACATTACAATAAAGCTAAAAGGTCCAGTATGGGGTACATTTGGTCCGAAATGGGGTACATAGGGCCGAAAATGGTGACTTTGGTCGTTTTTGGGGTACATTTGGTCCATTTTGGTCCATTTTTGGGTACATCCCTGCTTTCCCCCATCCCCATTCACTGGATACTTTATCTCTCGTTCACCAGCTCCTTTTCCCCATTGCTATCCCCATTCACTGGATACTTTATCTCTCTCTCTCTCTCGTTCACCCGCTCCTTTCCCCCATTGCGTTCCTCCCTTAATCACCAGAATTTCTAATCACTAGATTATCTCTCCCGTTCACCAGCTGCTTTCCCCCATCCCCATTCTCCAAAATTAGTTTTGCTCGCGCAGATATCTGGAGATTAGATTTTTACCCGTTTGCTTATCGCTTCCGAACTCCTTAATTTCTAATCTCTAGGTAATAAAAACAAGTTATTTACATTTAATTTTTTATTTTAGAACTTTGTTTTACATGTTAGTAGGTACTATCAGATATTCCATTAGATGGTTATCTTGTACATTACACAATTAAAACAAATTAAAGTAGTTAAGTTTACATGCATCTAAATGGGGTGAAACGATCTCCTGCAACTTAATTTAATTAAAAGTTCTAACTCACGTATTTGTAGTGTTTAGCAGCAGTATCGTCTTCTTCTTCTTCTTCAGGTACAGGTGAGATGCATTTGTCAGAGACCGTAGTTACTTTTGGCGTCGGGGGAATGTCCCATTCTAGCGAAAGGTACTTTTTTTCCGATGGTGAATTATCCCTCGACGGACAGTGTGGAAAGCATCTGGCGTGCTCAAGTTCTGGTACGTCTCCTGATTCCCAGTGTTCTAAGATTCCATGGCATTTGTAACATCGTACTTCATCGCCCAGCTGAATATAGTAGAATCCAGCCTTCGCTAGTTGCTCCTTAGTGACGTGCGGATTTTTCCAGTGACGAAATGTTTCAAGTCGATACACTTCAATGTCCATAGCTGATCTAGACCAAATACGTTCTATAGTTTCAAATGATACATTATCTAAGCCTACATTTACCCCTAAGTCTACTAAACCTAATTTTATCAATATGGTTAAATTTCTACGCTAAAATTCTCAATATAAACGCTTTTTTCAATATGCAAATTGTTTTAAATATGTCTAAAAATATAGTCTATTACAAAGAAAAAATAGTTACTTACTTTACGGGTAGAAATCCATTGTCGAGCTGTAGAAAAGACTGAGCGATCCGTCAGCAGGTCTTTACTCGTCAATGCGCCGTAGAGAAATGACGCACGGAAGATTAATTTATTACTATCTTGTTGAGAATAATTCATCACGTGATCTAAACTTCAAATAACCCTCAAATTCTATTGGCTGTCTCTCTCTGACAGTTTAAAACTGCCTCTAATGATTGACGGCACATATTAACCCACTTGAGTATTTGGAAAAAACCCTTTGCTACTCGAAGGAGAGTTTTGGAAATACCACGTTGACGATATCAAAATCGAGCTCTCACTTGAAAATGTTTACGGAAAACAATCCTCTTGGAAAATTGAGTTACGTAGAAGATTGCTAAAAAATGGCTAAGTGTTATGTTTTTTTCAATAATGAGTCTTATTTTTTACATTTTAAAGTATTTATTAAGAGTGAAAAATCCTATGACTACACTGACGGCATATCTTAAGTACCGGTGGAAAAAAATCCATTGCTCAAAGTTCAGTTATCTTATTAAACGTGCGCGTGCACAGAAAAATGAACGAGTCACGTGATAGTAACTTAATTTCTACGCTAATCTTACCCCTACTAGACCTAATTTCTGTCTAATACATTTCCAATATATATATATATAAAAGAATGCCTAAAAATTTCATTTTAAATATAATAAAATAGCCTAGCTGATTATTATTATTATTATTATTATAACTTACTTTTCAGCGTGACCTTCAATGACTATTCCCAATGCTAAGACTCTTTATTGAGATAACGAAAACTGTAACTAAGAATTGATTCCCATGACTACCCTGACGGCATATCTTAAGTACCAGTGGAAAAAAATCCATTGCTCAAAGTTCAGTTATCTTATTAATCGGGTGCGCGCGCACAGAAAATGAAAGTCACGTGAGAATCGGTACGTCACTGAAAATGAAAGTCACGTGAGAATCGGTACGTCACTGAAAATAGTGGAAGTGTCATCACTAGAGTTCTTTTATCAATATATTTAATTAAGGATTATTTCAAACTTTAGATGGCGCCATGGTTCTCAAAGCAGTGATATTAAAAGATCTCAACGGGTGGAATTGGAGAAACGCTAAAAATATTATCGACATATTCATTCTCCCTGAGTATAAATACATTCTTTATTTTAAGAAAAAAATTAAATACGGAAAATCAATTATTTTATTTTAAAGGTTTTGTGATTTCTCACCAAACAATTTCAACATCTTCAATGTAGGCTATCACATCAGGGGCATCTCAAAAATCTTTTTCCTCTGATCTCCTAGTTTCTGCCTCTGTCTTTAGTATTTATAAATATTTTCCTATCCATAAACCATTTCCTAACTGGTGGACATTGATAACACTAAAAGTTTACTTATAATAATATGCTGAAATACATTTTCCAATACGCAAAAAATTAAAGCTAGACCTAAAAACCTGTAAAGTGTAAATAGTTAAGACTAAATTTTTAAGCCTAGCCCATGAAAGTACATTTTCCGTTAATCATATCCTAACATGAATGCATTTGTTAAGAATAAATGTTTTTTTTTTAAATATGCTAATTAATTTCGTAAACAAGCATAAATTTTAGTTTGCCCTTCCTCCAAAATATCTAATAGAGCTAGTACATTCTCGATAAATATACATGTTCTTGGGGAATAAGAGACGTTTTTTATCAAAGTAAGCCAAGTTTAAAGCTTATTGTCATTGGTTCCATAACAAAAACCACATTGTAACGTGATAATGGCTGCTCACTAATCCCAATTCCATGTGAAACTCTTTCAGTTTCTTTTGAGTTTCAAAATAGGGTTTTAGAAATAGATTTTTCCTATTTCATTAAATATAAGTATTAAAATTAGAATTGCTTCATTAAATTATGCATTTGTACTGTACTGTACACAAGCATAAATTTTAGTTCGCCCTTCCTCCAAAATATCTAATAGAGCTAGTACATTCTCGATAAATATACATGTTCTTGGGGAATAAGAGACGTTTTTTATCAAAGTAAGCCAAGTTTAAAGCTTATTGTCATTGGTTCCATAACAAAAACCACATTGTAACGTGATAATGGCTGCTCACTAATCCCAATTCCATGTGAAACTCTTTCAGTTTCTTTTGAGTTTCAAAATAGGGTTTTAGAAATAGATTTTTCCTATTTCATTAAATATAAGTATTAAAATCAGAATTGCTTCATTAAATTATGCATTTGTACTGTACTGTACACAATACCTGCATTTGAAATTGTATAACATTAAAACACAGTTTTTAAAAAAAATATATCAAGGTTTTCAATTCAGTTAAAAATAATTATATTAGATGTAATGTGTTTATATTTTTAACTTAATTGCATTGATGTTTTAAAAGCAAACCTCGGGCCTAAGAAACAGGCAAAGTGTAAATTGCTAAGACTAAATTTCTAACTCTAATAATGTGTAAATCAATTATACAATTATCTATTCATAAGTGTTAGAGACTTTATTACAATGAAATAAAACCATGTAGAAATGTATATGATATAAATTTAAGAAAACTCAAACATTCGACAGACATAACTTTTCTGTTTTAAATCAACAATTTTATTATTCTTTCTTATCATTTTTTTATACAACCATTTGTTTTTATATAGATAACCTGAGGACGGCTATAATATGAACATATACCTAAAAAAAATCGGGGGTTAAACAAAAACAACCTTAAGTTTACTATTTTTATATATTCACACGTCCTCAATTATGCAAATTTTATATTAACATTTCTACTATACATATTTCATAATTATCTCGTATAAAAGAGGGTCATTTTTGTACTATAAAACCATTCCATTCCTGAAATCCGCTACAGGAAAATCTGCAAAGGGATAAAAAACAAACAAACATATATATATATATATATATATATGGTGAAAAAATACTAGAAAAACACGCATACTATTATTTTTTTTAATTTTTGGAAATACACAACATCCACCAGTTACTTCGCAATATGACGAACTGGCTGCTCTCTTTGTCCCTTTTATTTACAAACTAAATTCATATTTTCTTCAAACTTTCAATTCGTTATAATTTGAATTTAAATGAAAACATCATGGATTATAGGTGCGTAATCTACTATTAGACCGAACGGATTAAAAAAATACTTAAAGTTCCCCGGGCATCTTATAAAGGAGTTCCCGCCCCATCTCCGTTGTACGTACTGTGGAAGAAGAGGGTCGAAGAGAAGCCGTCGACGGGAGGAGTGCTCAGCGTTCGATTTCATGGGATGCTGTCATTACCCTAAGCCTCCCGTGGATTCCGTCTCTCAAACGACTATTCTAAGCCTTTGGAAAACCTCTTTTTAGAAAAATTCTGTGGGAATTGCCCCTTTGAAATATATTCTCTAATGAATTATTGTTTGAAGGATATAAAACATTTACAATTACTGTTGGGAGACATACTGTAATTTTCTAAACAATAAACAAAATACGAACCATTTTCATGTTTTATTATTATTAGGAATATGGATGAAAAAAAACACACATTAAATATTTATTTCAAATATCTGTAGAACCGAAGCCTCTCGAACCTCTTTCTGTATCTTCTTCAATTTGCTAATACAAACCAAAACAGGAAAATTGAAATAATAATAATAATAATTTTGGAGGGTGGAACATATCAATTTAACTCACAAGGCATTCCATAGGAACTGGCATCGAAATACATTCGCAGATAAGTTGAGCTATTCGATCGCCTCTGAAGATTTTAAATGCGTTTTTCCCGTGATTAATCAAGACAACCCCTATTGTATCAGTGTAATCTTTATCTATCACACCTGCTAAAACATCAATACCATGTTTTACGGAAAGACCCGAACGAGGGGCTAGAAATAAATAAATAAATATAAAACATGGTATTCGTTAAATAAATATATATATATATATATATATATATTTATTTAATATTTATATATATATATATATATATATATATATATATATATATATATATATATATATATATATATATATATATATATATATATATATATAATATTACCAATACGGCCGTAGCAGAAATCAGGTATAACTACACTTAAATCAGTATTTATTAGCTCTCTTGCCATGGGGGCTACAACATAGTTATATGCACTACATAAATCAAGACCTGCAGAGCCAGGTGTTTCTCGAGTAGGCGCGCATGCATATTTCGTTAATCTTACGAATTTCAGAATTTGCTGAGGAATTTTCATTATGGATAAATATTAAAGGCAAATATTAAAAAAATATTCTAACGAGTAAAGAAGTTTCAAACACAAATGACAAGTTTTACGAAAAAATTCCTTTTATAGCGTTTAACTCGATTTAAAATTCTTTAGATACGCTACTTAAGATAATCTATGAAGTATTCTTGTAAACAGATCTTGTTATAGTGAAGATTAGTTGATTAAGCTAAGCAATTTACGAGCGACGTCCTAGCGTACTTGTAATTAAGAAAGTAAGTACTTAGTTTTACGATTTTGCTTAAAACTATGATTTTAAATCGATAAAGTGAAACACGTAAAGTGTCCCTGACCAAAATTGTTTCGCAAACATCTGTACCGTTTAATAAGATACGAGTATGATAACGATTTCTAGAGCCCTATGTTCGATAATGATTCATTAGGAAAATTTGAATATAGTTTAAATTTTTAATTACTTATTTTTTTGGTTTGACTACCAATTTGGAGGACTACTGTTTTGATTTTGATATAACTAAATTTGATTGGTTTTCGAAAAGTTATTGAAGTTTAGTAAATTATATCCTTCGCATACTTAAATTATGCCTTTCCACAATCAATGTAATTTAAATAAAGTTATTGAAAGATTGAAGCATTTTTTGTATACTTAGATGGAATCATATATTACCTACTTTATCAAGTCAAAGTTATTGAAGTTTAGTAAATTATACCCAGGATATAAGTTATCATGTTGACTTAATAATTTAAGCAATTCTTTTCTCTCTCTCTTAAAGAAATCTTATTGTAATAAGCTTAAAAATTTAGGAATATAGGATGAAGAAAAGTCAATAGACATTTATTTGTAAATTATTCGCAATTTTATTTATTTATTTGTTTATTTATTTATAAAACGAACTACAGTTCGGTCTCTGGGAGGCTTAGGGTAATGACAGCATCCCATGAAATCGAACGCTGAGCACTCCTCCCGTCGACGGCTTCTCTTCGACCCTCTTCTTCCACAGTACGTACAACGGAGATGGGGCGGGAACTCCTTTATAAGATGCCCTGGGATGTGTTTGGTATAGACATTACCATGTCGAAAAATTACACCCATTTGATAATGCGCGCACTCTCGACCCCAGCAAAAGAAGAGTCCTCCGCCTCTTACTGCCAATTCTTCCGTACATTCGCCGCAGTGAAAGCAAATCATAGATTCGGTTGTCGTACCGACGTACTCATTCCCCGAGGCCAAAGTTATGGAAATAGGATCCATTACTATAAAATTAGTAAGAATGAATGATTGAATATAATATATATACTAAGTTTAGAATTTACAATTGAGGTATTTCTATGTACTTAGTCCCTCGAGCCGATTCCGAACGAATTGGCTGTTTTCTTAATACTATCTCTCAATTTTTCTGTTTACCCTTTTTATACTCGAAGGGGGGTGAGGGGGGTTGAAGAGAAAACCTTTCGAAAACCAATCAAATTTAGTTATATCAAAATCAAAGCAGTAGTCCTCCAAATTGGTAGTCAAACCAAAAAATAAGTAATTAAAAATTTAAAATATATTCAAATTTTCCTAATGAATCATTATCGAACATAGGGCTCTAGAAATCGTTATCATACTCGTATCTTATTAAACGGTACAGATGTTTGCGAAACAATTTTGGTCAGGGACACTTTACGTGTTTCACTTTATCGATTTAAAATCATAGTTTTAAGCAAAATCGTAAAACTAAGTACTTACTTTCTTAATTACAAGTACGCTAGGACGTCGCTCGTAAATTGCTTAGCTTAATCAACTAATCTTCACTATAACAAGATCTGTTTACAAGAATACTTCATAGATTATCTTAAGTAGCGTATCTAAAGAATTTTAAATCGAGTTAAACGCTATAAAAGGAATTTTTTCGTAAAACTTGTCATTTGTGTTTGAAACTTCTTTACTCGTTAGAATATTTTTTTAATATTTGCCTTTAATATTTATCCATAATGAAAATTCCTCAGCAAATTCTGAAATTCGTAAGATTAACGAAATATGCATGCGCGCCTACTCGAGAAACACCTGGCTCTGCAGGTCTTGATTTATGTAGTGCATATAACTATGTTGTAGCCCCCATGGCAAGAGAGCTAATAAATACTGATTTAAGTGTAGTTATACCTGATTTCTGCTACGGCCGTATTGGTAATATTATATATATATATATATATATATATATTTATATATATATATATATATATATATATATATATATATATATATATATATATATATATATATATATATATATATATATATATATATATTTAACGAATACCATGTTTTATATTTATTTATTTATTTCTAGCCCCTCGTTCGGGTCTTTCCGTAAAACATGGTATTGATGTTTTAGCAGGTGTGATAGATAAAGATTACACTGGTACAATAGGGGTTGTCTTGATTAATCACGGGAAAAACACATTTAAAATCTTCAGAGGCGATCGAATAGCTCAACTTATCTGCGAATGTATTTCGATGCCAGTTCCTATGGAATGCCTTGTGAGTTAAATTGATATGTTCCACCCTCCAAAATTATTATTATTATTATTTCAATTTTCCTGTTTTGGTTTGTATTAGCAAATTGAAGAAGATACAGAAAGAGGTTCGAGAGGCTTCGGTTCTACAGATATTTGAAATAAATATTTAATGTGTGTTTTTTTTCATCCATATTCCTAATAATAATAAAACATGAAAATGGTTCGTATTTTGTTTATTGTTTAGAAAATTACAGTATGTCTCCCAACAGTAATTGTAAATGTTTTATATCGTTCAAACAATAATTCATTAGATAATATATTTCAAAGGGGCAATTCCCACAGAATTTTTCTAAAAAGAGGTTTTCCAAAGGCTTAGAATAGTCGTTTGAGAGACGGAATCCACGGGAGGCTTAGGGTAATGACAGCATCCCATGAAATCGAACGCTGAGCACTCCTCCCGTCGACGGCTTCTCTTCGACCCTCTTCTTCCACAGTACGTACAACGGAGATGGGGCGGGAACTCCTTTATAAGATGCCCGGGGAACTTTAAGTATTTTTTTAATCCGTTCGGTCTAATAGTAGATTACGCACCTATAATCCATGATGTTTTCATTTAAATTCAAATTATAACGAATTGAAAGTTTGAAGAAAATATGAATTTAGTTTGTAAATAAAAGGGACAAAGAGAGCAGCCAGTTCGTCATATTGCGAAGTAACTGGTGGATGTTGTGTATTTCCAAAAATTAAAAAAATAATAGTATGCGTGTTTTTCTAGTATTTTTTCACCTATATTTACGTATTGAAATCTATTTTAACGTATTGAACGTAGAGTCAGAGGTTTTTGCAGCATTTTACTACCTATATTTATTATAAAATAAATTAGTTTCATTTTGTAATAACAATCGTACAATCTCTGGATACTATCGAAGCTATGTAAAAATATTGTTAAAATGATTAATTAATCGATAGTTTTTTTAAATCAATATATCTACTTTCTAATGTTGTCCTACCACCATATGTATCAACGCTATTCTAAAATAAATCATTTAACATATAGTTATTCTAAAATAAACCATTAACTTAAAATTTAAACTTCTAAATAAAACAATACTTTACCTGGACGTATACTATTTTGCTATTAGATCCCACTATAATCTATAATATAAATTAATCATTTATAAAACCTTTAATTATTTTCATATAAAATATATTATAAGTAAATTACCGCATTGTTGCTGTTTAATGATTCACCTTTTTTCGAAGATATACAAATATAATATCTTGATGCACCGTAATCAGTCGGTTTTTGTTTATGATTTTTAATTAACTGAATACTGCTTACTGGTGAATCATCTTTTGGATTTTCCAAGTTAATATCTTGATGCATTTTCTTTACATTGGATCCAATAGATTCATTATTACTTCCGATTATCTAAATATAAATAAATTATAATTACTTATGTAACTATATAATATAAATACAAAACTATTTTATTTATATAGATTACCGAATTTGTAATAGATATTGATGAAGGTGTATCAATTTATCCAGATAAAGATCGAAGATTATTCGATGCCATTTCACTATAGAAATAATAACTAATATTTAGCTATACTATGAACCTTAGTGTATAATTTCTTTATTCTTTATATGTTATTTTGAAATATATCAAAACTTTTTTAAAACTTTTTATAAGTTATTTACATTTTTTCTATTTTTTTTTACCACAATTAGATAAAAATTATTTTTATATAGCATTATAACGTACGTATCCTCGTCCAATAAGAAATGTTAACGATGTTTATCAAATCCCCGAACACCCGCAAATCAATTCCGATGGATTTATGTAATTTACTTTTTATTATATTTATATATTTTTTAATTTAATAAATTAATTTATAAAATAAACGATTAACCCTTTGTCAGCAGACACAGGAAATGAACAATTCCTATAAAATAGATACATTAAGACAAAGTTAAGAATTATCACCGAGTATTCCTACTTACATTTTAAGATTCCTCGGAATCACTTCCAATACAATACAGATGGTGAACTTTCGAAATCTGGTCTAACTATTATACGGTTTTCCCTTTTTATACTCTGAAATCATTGATCTTCGATATATTATTTATTAAAATGGGGTTTAAAATTAATTCTATTCTACGTATACGCATTTTGAAGTGTATCGCGTTACGTATATAGGAATTTATCCGGTCCTCATACGGAATCACGTGTACAATTACAATACTTGAGAACGATACGTTTCTCATACTTAAACTTGAAATATTCGTTTAAAAAAATACTCGTGATATTGATTCAAGTGCTAAGCATATTCTAATTAGTGCACTTCTTGTATTATTTATATACTTTTGCTATGGTACATTTGATTATAAAAATTTATAAATTACCAAACCCCTCCTCCCACCTCTCCCTTCATCTCCCCGTTTTTAAGTACCAAATGAAGTTATTATTTCAAGTGATTTCTGATTTGGCATAAATATAGGAGCGAGCATTCTACATTTTTACATTCTTCGTAATTACGAGCAAGTTTAAGGGCTAAATATTAGCTATGGAAAATAACGTGGATATGCGTGTAACTAAAGCAGTTCTTAGGTTTTCTTTTAAGCCGGATATGCCAACCGAAAAACAATTTTCGTTTAGAACGTTAGAAATAATGTTAAGAAAATATAAAAACTGGTATTTACGTGAATTGAACCTGCAAGAGGACGAAGGTTACATCGACGTCCATCTAGCTACCCATGTCGTCATTGAGAAGATTTTTCAAAGATTGGGCCCTCACTCAAGGGAATTCATTAACGTAAGCTTGAACTTTGTTTTGATCTAATTATTATTATTATTATTATTATTATTCGATTCAAAACTTTGATTATACAACATAAAAACTTGCGAAGACTAAAGCGTTAGTAAGTTAGTGTATGTATGTATGTACGATAGTGGATATATGAGACAGTGATAAATTGAACTAGTGAATAGAAGGTATGGATTATCGTTTAGCTTATTATTTTGATTTCTTTACTTTATAGATCGAGAGACGTATTGTAGGGGTCTCGGACGAGGAGCAGGAAAAAGTTAATGCAATGCTAGATGTTTTTTACACGGCGATTTACCCAACGCTGAATAAAACGAAGCATCTTCATCTTCGGTGAAACGGGTACCGACTCCCAAAATTGAAATTAAGGCAAAAAAAATGAAAAAAATCTGTATAAAAATAAAATAAATAAATTTATTTTGATCCGAATATAGTGAAATATTTATTCGTTGAAGGATCTAGCGACATCTGGCCTGTACAAAGATACACAGGGCAGCATGGATCTGATAACAAACGCCGGATTCATAAAACTTCAGGCTCTAGCAGCTGAATCAAAAGAAATTGAACTTTACGGAAACATTTTTGCGATATTTTTTTGATTAACGGTGTACAACTTAAAGTTTCTCAAACTAGAAAAAAACAATGATTTAACCCTATTTAGCGACACTCTTGACGCGTAAAGTTGAAATTATGCCTAAATTTTACTACCCCCTCAACAAGGTTTATTACATAGTAATTCCAAATATCCCTTTACCCGTACCGAGATTAAAATAACTTTTAGGACTTGAAGTTTCGATTATCTCAAGTGTTATTTAATCTCTAGATATACGACCCAGCGTTCTTTTAGTTCCTGGACCCCCTCGAGGAGAGACACGTAGCACGATTCTTTTATTTCCAATCCAACAATAATCGTTTCAGTATATATCTGCAATTGTTAAAATAGTGTATTCTACCGAGTTAATAGTCTCTAAGATTTCCTCTAGTGGGAACCCCGAAACAGGATTAATTTTTATCAAAGTTGTATCAGAAGTAAATTTGGGCGAAGTAAGCGCAATGTATTTTCAGCTATTCTAATTTGCCTAATTTAACACGTGACGATTTTTTAGCGCCAACCAATGAGCAGTAACCTGGTAAATTAACGATAGGGTGGGAACAGATTTGATATTCTCTAAGATAATCTCGTACCATTGTCATTTCTTTTAAACGTTCCAATTGCGAATCAGTTACTGTAGTTAAGGAAAGGGTAGGGTCTTGGGTATCAGTTAAATCTATTATTTCCATTTCTGGAGAATTGGGTAAAGTTACTATGGGTACTTCTGGGAGCTCGTTATCAGTTATATCAATCAATTAAGGGGAGTCGATTATAATCATTTCAGGGGTATCAACTAAATTAATTTCTGGGTATTGTACACCTTTCATTTCATTTTAATGCCAATTTACTTTGAAAATTGTCAACGTGGTATTTCCAAAACTCTCCGTCGAGTAGCAAAGGGTTCTTTTCAAATACTCAAGTGGGTTAATATCCGCCGTCAATCATTAGAGGCAGTTTAAACTGTCAGAGAGAGAGAGAGAGAGAGAGACAGCCAATAGAATTTGAGGGTTATTTGAAGTTTAGATCACGTGATGAATTATTCTCAACAAGATAGGAATAAATTAATCTTACACGCGTCATTTCTCTTCGGCACATTGACGAGTAAAGACCTGCTGACGGATCGCTCAGTCTTTTCTACAGCTCGACAAAGGATTTCTACCCGTAAAGTAAGTAACTATTTTTTCTTGGTAATAGACTATATTTTTAGACATATTTAAAACAATTTGCATATTGAAAAAAGCGTTTATATTGAGAATTTTAGCGTAGAAATTTAACCATATTGATAAAATTAGGTTTAGTAGACTTAGGGGTAAATGTAGGCTTAGAGAATGTATCATTTGAAACTATAGAACGTATTTGGTCTAGATCATCTATGGACATTGAAGTGTATCGACTTGAAACGTTTCGTCACTGGAAAAATCCGCACGTCACTAAGGAGCAACTAGCGAAGGCTTGATTCTACTATATTCAGCGAGGCGATGAAGTACGATGTTACAAATGCCATGGCGTATTAGAAGGATGGAAATCAGGAGACGTACCAGAACTTGAACATGCTAGATTCTTTCCAAACTGTCCGGCTAGGGATAATTCACCATCGGAAAAAAAGTACCTTTCGCTAGAATGGGACATTCCCCCGACGCCAAAAGCAACTACGGTCTCTGACAAAAGCTTCTCACCTGTACCTGAAGAAGAAGAAGAAGACGTTTGTAACTGTCCCTCGTATGTCAGACGATACTGCTGCTAAACACTACAAATACGTGAGTTAGAACTTTTAATTAAATTAAGTTGCAGGAGATCGTTTCACCCCATTTAAATGCCTGTAAACTTAACTACTTTAATTTGTTTTAATTGTGTAATGTACAAGATAACCATCTAATGGAATATCTGATAGTACCTACTAACATGTAAAACAAAGTTCTAAAATAAAAAATTAAATGTAAATAACTTGTTTTTATTGCCTAGAGATTAGAAATTAAGGAGTTCGGAAGCGATAAGCAAACGGGTAAAAATCTAATCTCCCGATATCTGCACGAGCAAAACTAATTTTGGAGAATGGGGATGGGGGAAAGCAACCGGTGATTAGAAGGGATGAAAGCAATGGGGGAAAGGAGCTGGTGAACGAGAGATAAAGTATCCAGTGAATGGGGTTTGGGGGAAAGCAACCGGTGAACGGGAGAATCTGGTGATTAGAAATTCTGGTGATTAAGGGAGGAACGCAATGGGGGAAAGGAGCGGGTGAACGAGAATCTGGTGATTAGAAATTCTGGTGATTAAGGGAGGAACGGGAGAGGTGCGGGTGAACGGCGGGAGGAACGGGAGAGGCGCGGGTGAACGGCGGGAGCCAAGCTACAGCTTTGTGTCCTTCCGGTGATTGAGAATGAAATTCTCAATCACCGGATGGGCATACTCCTCTCTCACATACTATTATTTTTTTAATTTTTGGAAATACACAACATCCACCAGTTAATTCGCAATATGACAAATTGGCTGCTCTCTTAGTCCCTAATATATCACAATTTAAACACAAATATATGTGTGGTAACGCTTTTAATACACCTGGTGGAATTCTTATACTCAGAATTCTTTTAGATTGGAAATAAACAGCTTTACGGTACTTCAAACAGATCTAGGTTAGAGATAGCGCGCGCGTGCGCGGATTTCATATTTTCTTCAAACTTAGAAGTTAGTTTGTATGAAATACTTACTAATACTCGAAAAATGGACTTTAGAGTGGATAATATTTGTAAATATCATTTCGAAACTAATAATTTTCACGCTTTCTCCATTCACACGGAAAAACTTTGCCTCGATAAAACATGTCCTTTTCATTTCTAGAAATAAACTTGTTAAAAATTTGGAATATGCAATTCCTTTAAAATATACATATATGTTAAAAGACAAATAATTTTATAATGAACAGATTTTATACTTGTGTATTTGGTCAAGAATGTATTTATTTATGCTTGATTGGTATAAACAAATCACCTAGGCTTAACTCAATAACGCGTCAATTTTTAAATTATCCCGTTAAACGCTATAATTTAAAACTTTAATTTTTGGGTTCAATAATTATGATTCTGAGTGATAAATTTGTATATATTATAGTTATCACTTTGAAGGAAAATAGCAGGTAAAAAAACACTTAGCCAACTTAATACTGTAATATATATATAAATATTTCACCCAGAATCTCAATTATTGAATCTAAAAATATTTAGCATAGCTATTTTAGAATTACCCTAGTCAGACTTAGGGAAGGTTGTTTTAATTAATGATTCAAATTAATTTGGAAAAAAAAGCTTTAGCTTTTAAATATATTTTACAAGACGATGGATACCAAAATATCAAACTTAAAATTAGTAAAAGCTTGCTAAATGAAATTTTTTCACTCGTTAACATATTCAGTGGGTGAATAGAAGACTTCGCTCTGAAAACACTGAAGCTTCCATCAGTCCAGTAACATTACCATATGAAAATTTTTCATCAGGTCATTTGAACCAAAAACATTTACTACGTTATTAGTACTTTGCACAGCTATTCTGACTTGAACCTGGTTTTTTAATGCTTGTTGAATTGAATGGATAAATTACTTCAGCTTTTATATAAATGATATAGATTGGATAGAAAAAAATCTTATTCAAAAGCTGAAGTATATTTTATTATTTAACACCATCACTTAAAAACCACTTTGCCCAAGTCTGATAAGCTGAGTTGGATAATTTTTCGATTCAATTATTGTAATTCTGGGAAAAAAATTGCATGTAATTAAGTTATCGCATTGAAAGAAGCTTCAGTGTTTTCATAGTGAAATGTAAGGGAAGTTGGCTTTAAATATAGTGGAAAATTACCTTTGTTATTCTATGTTCACCCATTGAGTATGGTAGCAGATGAAAAAAAATACTTAGCCGAACTAATACTGTAATATATGCAAATATTTCACACAGAATCAAAATTATTGAATCCAAAAAATATTTAGCTATTTTATTATAAACATACAGAGCTAGTCAGACTTAGGGAAGCTTGTTTTAAGATAAGTTAAAAATGAATTTGGAAAAAAATGCTTGAGCTTTTAAATTTATGATACAGAGTGGATCACGTTTTATGTGATGATTCTGAGTGAAAAATTTTCAAAAGTCAAAGTTATTGGATTGCATGAAACTTTAGTGTTTTCAGGGTGAAATTTAAGGGAAGTTGCCGTTAAATATAGTTGAAAATTATCTTTTTAAGTCGGTGTTCACCTATTGAATATGTTCGGAAGTGAAAAAATTTCATTCAGCAAGCTTTTATTAAATTTTATTTTGAAATTTTGGTATCCACCCTGTATCATATTTTTAAAAGCTAAAGCTTTTTTTTCCAAATTAATTTTAAACTTATCTTAAAACAAGCTTCCCTACACATAACTGAACCAAGAAATACTTATCTACGTTATTAGTACTCTACACAACTATTCTGACTTGCACAAGGTTTTTAAAGTGATGGTTAAATTAGAATCAATAAAATAAATAATTTAAGGTTTTATATAAATGATATAGGGTGGATCCCAAAAAAGGATTTTTTTTATTGAACACCATCTCTTCTGAATACCTGTGTTGGGTAATTTTAAGGTGGTTACATATTTTTTCGATTCAATAATTGTAATTCTGGAAAAAAAATTGCATGTAATAAAGTTATCGCTATGAAAGAAGCGTCAGTGTTTTCACAGTGAAATGTAAGGAAAGTTGGCTTTAAATATAGTGGAAAATTATCTTTGTTATTCTATGTTCACCCGTTGAGAATATGGTAGCAGGTGAAAAAAATAATTAGCCAACCCAATACTGTAATATATGCAAAATGTTCACTAAGAATCACACTTATTAAACTATTAGCTATTTTATTATTACCTTACAAAGCTAGTCAGACTTATTGAAGCTTGTTTTAGAATATGTTGAAAATTAACTTGATAAAAACAATGCTTGAGCTTTTAAATGATACATGGTGGATACCAAAATTTAAGAAAAGCTTGCTAAATGAAATTTTTTCACTCGTTAACATATTCAGTGGGTGAATAGAAGACTTCGCTCTGAAAACACTGAAGCTTCCATCAGTCCAGTAACATTACCATATGAAAATTTTTCATCAGGTCATTTGAACCAAAAACATTTACTACGTTATTAGTACTTTGCACAGCTATTCTGACTTGAACCTGGTTTTTTAATGCTTGTTGAATTGAATGGATAAATTACTTCAGCTTTTATATAAATGATATAGATTGGATAGAAAAAAATCTTATTCAAAAGCTGAAGTATATTTTATTATTTAACACCATCATTTAAAAACCACTTTGCCCAAGTCTGATAAGCTGAGTTGGATAATTTTTCGATTCAATTATTGTAAATCTGGGAAAAAAAATTGCATGTAATTAAGTTATCGCATTGAAAGAAGCTTCAGTGTTTTCATAGTGAAATGTAAGGGAAGTTGGCTTTAAATATAGTGGAAAATTATCTTTGTTATTCTATGTTCACCCGTTGAGAATATGGTAGCAGGTGAAAAAAATAATTAGCCAACCCAATACTGTAATATATGCAAAATTTTCACTAAGAATCACACTTATTAAACTATTAGCTATTTTATTATTACCTTACAAAGCTAGTCAGACTTATTGAAGCTTGTTTTAAGATATGTTGAAAATTAACTTGATAAAAACAATGCTTGAGCTTTTAAATGATACAGGGTGGATACCAAAATTTAAGAAAAGCTTGCTAAATTAAATTTTTTCACTTCCTAACATATTCAATGGGTGAACACAGACTTAAAAAGATAATTTTCAACTATATTGTAAGGAAACTTCCCTTAATTATCACCCTGAAAACACTGAAGTTTCCTTCAATCCAATAACTTTAACTTATGCAAATTTTTCACTCGAATCATCACATTAACTGAACCAACAAATATTTATCTCTGTTAATAGTACTCTACACAGCTATTCAGACTTGCAAAGTTTTTAAAGTGATGGTTAAATTAGAATAAAAAAATGATATGTAAATGATATAGGGTGGATACAAAAAAAATCTTATTTAAAAGCTGAAGTAATTTTCTTTTAAATTGAACACCATCACGTAAAAACAACCTTGCCTAAGTCGGAATACCTATGTTGGGTAATTTTAAGGTGGTTAGGTATTTTTTCTCTTCAATAATAGTGATTCTGGAAAATAAAACTGCATATTTGGAAATTTTAAAATGAAGCTGCAGCAAAACGTGTTTTTGAAGTGTTTCGTGAGTTTTTCTTCCTTCCCAACCTAATTTTTTGTAATATTCCGGTTTTTAAAGTTTTTATCTACCCGTTTTCAATTTTGGTTTCCGGATAGGACCCATATTTTTGGTTTACCGACGGTTTTTCTGTGTTCCTAAAAGTCGTTTTTTTAGATTTTTAGGCCCGGTTTATTATTGAAAATTTTTTATTTCGGCCTCGTGCGAAAACTTTATTATCTCACGTGAACTTTTTAAAATGTCGAAAACTCTTGTGAAGTCTTCGTTACGTTCGCGCTTAAGAAGTAGGCCTAATGCAGAAAATGGTGCAGTTCCGAAGAAAACGCTGTTGAAAGATAAATCTAATGTGCATTCTCCGATCTCATCAACAAACTGTGAGACAGAGATACTGAATAATAGCTATTCAATTTTGTCATCAACCGATGCTGCTTTGAACATTTCAAAACGCATTTCTATTTTACATCCTCTTCCTGCTGATATTTTAAACTGTTCTCATGCTGCCTTCTGTGAGAATATGGAAGCTCGCCTCGTTGCCCTTGAAACTAAAGTCAGTACCTTGATTATCCAACGTGAAAGTGATACTGTACAACTTTCGGACCATCAAGATCTTATTGATATTCTTTCGGCTGATGTCGCTGTCCAAGGTCAAGAATTACTTGATTTTAAAAAGGACTTTGATGAACTTAAGACGGAGCTACATAATGAATTTTCTTCAATAAATGTCGGTTGTTCCAACGTTCATTCTGCTATAAAAAAAAACAAATGAGGCTATTGCTGAGCTCACCTCTAATCTCAAGCGCCTCGAAGAACGTTATTCGGCTAATTCCGCGGGTTCTACTGATTTGGAATCTAAAATCGAAGAGTCCCTCAAAGAGAGAGATGATGTACAACGCCGTCAGTTTAACGCTATTCTTCGAAATCTTCCCGAATCAACTCCAGATATTGATATTTCCAACGTTCGCGGACTACTATCGGATCTCGGTTTTTTACACACTGAGCTAACTAACGTCCAAGTTGCGCGTTTATGACGCCAACGCTCTACTCCTCGCCTCGTGAAATTGATTTTCCCCTCTCTGAATTTAAAATACAAATTTATATCTGGAATGAAGACTTTCCGCGCATCAGATTCATCTATATCTTTGACATGCCCTATTGACCGCACTAAACTTCAACAAATGAAGCATTCCGAAGCTGTTGAGGAGCTTCGCTATCGTTATTCTCAAGGCGAGAGAGACTTGGTCATTCGTGATGGCACGGTTCTTGCAAGATCTGAACTTCCACAGCGCCGTATCTCTTCGTCTTCTACCGTACCTACTGATGATACTTCCCCAAAAAAATACTAAATTCACCTAATCTCGTTTTACCTATCTGTCAATCGTCTCTGGTTTTACAAAATATTATCTCTCCTCCAAAGTTAAACCCTTGCGCACCAATTTTTGTTCCTCGTCGCCGTGTTTATATTTCTTCACTTCTTACCAATGTTTGCGGACTAAACACTTATAAACTTACTGAACTTCAAAATATCTGTTCCCAATATGACATCGAACTTGTAGCTTTAACTGAAACCTGGGTAACTAATGATGTTTTTGACTGCGAATTATCACTTTTTAACTCAACTATTTACCGCAGTGATCGTTGCCCACCGTTACGCAGAGGTGGTGTAGCTCTTTATGTGTCGAATCGCATTCAATGTCATAAGCTTGATCTTTTGCCCATTACAGTAACTGATCTCTGGTCTTCGACTCTCGATTTGGAGTACCTTACTTTATCATGCACAACTGCGTCACAACGATTTTTGGTCTGCGTCATTTACCGCTCGCCAACATACGTTAATCATACTCAAACTCTTGAGCTGATTAATACCGTGACCAATTACAGCGACTCTAAAGGATTTAATCTACTGATCCTCGGTGACCTAAACTATCCTCACATTGACTGGTTGACACTAAGTCCTTTGCCTGGTGCGACACTTCTTCACTACATTTGCATCAAATTGTAACGACTGCATCTCGGATTTCTACGAATTCTGCTTCAAATATACTTGACTTAATTTTAATGACTGACCTGAATCTCGCGTACGACACTCTTCACCTTCCACCCCTCAGAAAAAGTGACCATAATGTTATTCTGTTCAAAACTGCTGTATCACTGAGCTCAAATCTCCCTGTTCGACGGATTTGTAGAGATTTTTTTAAAGGCGATTTTGAAGACTTCCGTGTTTTTTTGAATAATGTACAATGGGCTGAAATTTTGCAGTCAAGTGATATTGATGTCTTATGGTCAAACTTTATGGCTATTATGGATAAAGGAATTTCGTTGTTCGTCCCATTTCGCCGTTCACATTTTCCTCGCGCTCCATGTGTTGACATCAGACTGTCTAAATCCAGTGCCTATAAATCTAAATATTGGACTACGTATGTCCGTCTTAAGCGACGCCATGGTATTACTGATACCGTTACTGCTGCTTATGAAAATTACAAACGCGCGAGAAATGGACTTACCAATGCTTTGAGAAAACAGAAACGGAAAACAGAATATGCTCTATCTAAACAAATTTCTTCGAACCCTAAAGCTTTTTATGGTTATGTCAATAAACTACGAAACAGCAAATTTACGATTAGCCAAATGAAGACAGTTAAGGGTGCGTTAACCACTGATCTCAGCGAAATTGTGCAAATTCTCGGTTCACATTTTGCCAAGGTTTCATCCAACCAGCCGACTGTTGCTGTCGCGACCTTCACGAGTGATGATCGTCCTACTCTATCTGTCTTACAATGTGACCGTACTATTTATACACGCTTCTTCGTCAGCTGAATGTCACCCAAGCGGCGGGGCCTGACGGTCTTCATCCTTTCCTTTTGAAATCTTTAGCGGCTTCACTCACTGAACCTTTGCATCGTATCATCTCTCATAGTTTCAGTACTGGAACTATACCAGTCTCATGGAAAGTTACGAACCGCACTCCGATACATAAATCTGGTAGCCGTACTGAACCGGGAAATTTTAGAGGAATTGCTCAGACTAGTCAAGTTTCGCGTACCGCAGAACGAATAGCGAAACCGCAATTGGAGACTTTCCAAACATGGATTCCTTCCTGGAAAATCGTGTTCCAGTAATCTTCTCGCTGCTACCAATGATTGGACCAAATGGCTGGAGTCTGGTAAAGTTGTTGACGTCGTATTCCTAGACCTAAGTAAGGCTTTCGATACGATACCTCACAAAGGTTTACTTGCCGCTTTGCAAACAGCTGGTATAACTGAGTTGGCTCACAAATGGATTAAGGAATTACTGACCAATCGTTCTCAAAAGGTGGTTCTGAAAGGAATATCTTCGGATACCCATTGTCCATTGAGCGGAGTACCCCAGGGAACAGTGCTAGGACCACTCTTGTTTTCTGTCATTATAAACAATCTGCCTTCTGCTGTTTCACACGCAACGCCTTATTTGTTTGCTGATGATACGAAATTGGGATATCCGTTGGTTGACAGCTATGATTGTCTTCCTTTGCAAAGTGACCTGGATAGCCTTCATATATGGGTGTCAAATCTTGGCATGAAATTCAATCCGTTAAAAAGTTTAGTTCTTCACCTTGGGAGTAATAATCCTTGTCATACCTACACGCTTGATGGTTTAAATATCAAAAGTTCTACTGAGGTTCGTGACCTTGGAGTAATTTCTTATAACCGATTACATTACTCTTCACATACTCGAACTGTCAGTAAACGTATCAACTTGATCTCTGGTCTAACTCGTCGCAATTTTTACTTTCGCTCGAAGATGTTTATGCGCACTATTTACTGTTCTTTAATTCTACCGAATATTGACTTTGCTTCAGTTGTGTGGACTCCCTCTTTAACGGGTGATAAAACTTCACTTACTAAATCACATAACCGTTTCACGAAGCTCACTCGTGGCCTAGATAAATCTTCACCAACTCATCGGAATCGTTCCCTCGGAATTGTAGACCTAATATTACGCCATCGTATTAACGACTTGGTTTACGTTTTCGAGCTGTATCAACAATCCCTAAAGATTCTGTGCCATGACACATTTTATGACTTCTTCGTTTTATCAACTAACACGCATACAAGGGGTCATCAAGCCAAATTAGTTAAACCCTTAATTAAACACTCAGTGCATTTTCGTCGTATAATAAGTCGAGTAATAAATGACTGGAATTTAATTCCACCTGAAGTTTTACAATCGTCGTCCAAAATTGCCTTTCGAAAGGCAGTTACACTGTGGCTCTCTACTGACGACTCTCTATGAAATCCCTAAAGTCATTTAGTGCCAGGTCAAGCGTTTTAATTTTAATTTTAATTTTAATTTAATTATTATTATTTTTTTTTCTTTTTTATTGTTAAAATATTTCTAGTTTCCTTATGTATTACCCTCTGTCGGATTACATATAAGCCTACTGTGGCCTTGTAGTCTTTGTATATTTAAATAAATAAATAAATATAATAAAGTTATGGCAGTGAAGGAAGTTTCAATGTTTTTTCAGTGAAATGTAAGGGAAGTTGCAATTTTTAGCGCGAAGAATCCCCACCTGATGTAAAAAGTTGGATAAATCGGGGACAAAATACAATTTGAAGCGTCTTAGATCGTATAGCCGCTGGTTAAAATTCTAGAGGAAAAACATCGCCATCTTTTTGAAAACTTTTATAACCATCTACGACAAAACTTTTGTACCAAAAATATCATAACAATACTCCCAATTTGGTAGGTACTCCCTGTGTAACCGAGAAATTCCTATGCTTTTCTAAATGAAGATATTTTGTTTTAAGTGGTCAAAAACATTTTCGGTTGCCATGGCAAAACAAATGGGTAGCGCAACGTTTCCTTTGGGAAAATTTCATATCTTATATAGGTCTACATTACGCCCGACTTTGAAAAAATCTGCAATTAACACCTCGGGTACTTCCCTTGTTAGTACACACCTGAATTAATGGCTTCAAAAGTCGCTTAATGACTTAGGCTTAAGGTGATGCCTTAATTGGGTATTAGCCTAGCTGATTATTATTATTATTATTAATGCATCTCAAAATGTAAACTAATGTTTTTAATGACAAATTCCAAACAAAATTATGAAATAATAATTAAATAAAGGTTTATAAAATACCTTTAAAAATTAAAAAAATCAGTTTCGTATAGCTCTTACTCTGAATATTAAGCTACAGAACGTAAAAATCAGGTATTTATAGTACGAGTGCAGAATAATCTAAGACATTATCATAGAAAGCTATAAACGTACATTTAATTTAGCAGGGGAAAGATTAATATTTGCAAGGACCTAGTGCACGACGCCCTTATCAAAATACAAAACTTATCAAGGATTCGAATGGTGCTTTTCCGGTTACACAACCTTTAGTTCAAATAGTACTTTTCACATGTTTAGGAGCATAGCTTTTGTTCAGTTACCATACAATGCTATTTTATAGTTATATCGATACAGCATATGCTAGTCCATATTTCATTATTTTACGCTTAACCTTCATTTCTAATCACCATCAAGTTAATTAAAGGCAATCTCCAACTACTGACATTGAAACATTAATATCAAATCGAAATAGGTATTAAGCAAGGATCCATGGCCTCTAAAATTTTACCATAGGGATGTATATACCGGAGGGCCGCTACACTTTCGCCCGGGGCCGTGAGCGCTCTAAGAACCTAGGAAATTTGTATTCCCCCATCACCCGGGTTGCCACAAAATTTTCCGATTCAAATTCCCTGACTATTCCCTGTTTCCCCTGACCATTTTAACAGATTTTCCCTTACTTATTAAGGCCAAAATTTTTCTTTTATATTTTACTTTTATCAGAAGTTAATAAATTTAGATGAACTTATATTTCAGTAAAAAGGTTATTGCAATGTTGAAAAAATTAGCCAAACATTCAAGGAAATAAATGATAATCGTGGAATTTGTCATAGATCTAGAGTTAAATTACCTTCAAAAAGTGCCAAGATAAAATTGAATTCCCTGACTTTTCCCTGAATTTTTACCAATTCTTAAAATTCCCTGACATTTCCCTGACTTTTTAGGCCCATTTTTAAATTCCCTGACTTTTCCCTGACGTGTGGCAACCCTGATCACGTACTCGCTGTTTTAGCTTCAGCAACGCGAGAGCTATACAATTTCGGACATACGAGCGTAGCGCCATCGTAAAAATAGGCGGAAGTTTTGTCACTGTAAATAATAATAACTAATTTCGGAGATGTTTATTTAATTTAAAGACAAAATTAATAAATCTTTAACACGATTTTAAAACCTGCACGCATTTCTAACCATGTCCCAACGAATACGCGGACGAAATTTTGACTACGGTGTCCGCTAGGTGTCTCTAGTATCTTATGTCTGAATTCCATATTTCCCCTCCAGTTTGTCCATCCTCCTAGCTAAGAACGGCCCTTAGTGCACGTTGGGTTATTTTTGTGACAGTGGAAAGATTTCTTTTACACCATAGAGTAACCCACTCGCATATAGTGGAAGGCTATCAGTGAAACTTTTTAACCACTTCCTTACACAACGTCTTATTTTCGAACCATAATATTAACAAGTTGCCCTGAAGGTAATGTACAATATCTAGATAAAAATGTAAGTTTATATTCTAATAAACCATCGCTCATCGGACTATTATTACTCAAGCCTCGAAAAACGTTATCCCTAGTGTCATAAATGCCTCGGTATAATGCTGAGTTTCTAAAGCTAACTGAAGTGGATTAATTTTTCCATTTGAATATCACAGATACCGAAAACGTGAATACTAACAACAGGCGCTTGTTCAAAGATAAAAATCCTTCGTTTGCTTTTTAAAGATTAAGAGTTTCTAATTTCTTTTTAGTGCCAGCTTCTCCGTATTAGTCACCTGATATTTGTTGTTGCATTGTCATTGCCAAAATTACGACATGTTTGGTGAACCATTGTTATGCCCTTTAACAGCGTGATGTTGCTGCAATAACATTCGAGTATCAGTTTCATCATGATCTCAGCTCAATTGTGGAATACACCTTTCCATGTATAAATTGTATTTCAAGTCAATGGTTAAAATGATAACTATATTTAAATAAGACGACTGATACTTCAAGGTTTTGAAAACATTAATTATAATTATAGTAAACGTTGCGTGACGCTTTGTCAAGCACTAAATCTAAACTAAATTTTAAAATTACTAAAATATTTATTTCATTATCAAGAGTAATTTCTGACATTCCTTTAGTTTTAATTCCCACAATTTGTGTGCAAATTTTTCCTTTATCTAAATTTAATTTAATGTCATTTATAATACTAACAGCTTTTTTAAAATATATTTTACAATAGTGAGATTCACGCGTTACAATTTTACCAATATTGAAATCCATCTAATGTTCTTTCGTTTTCCATCCATGATTCGCTATGCTATTATTTTTTTCCACCTATTTTTATACATTTATCATAATCATTTTTTCTAACTTTAATTTTCGTTTTGTTTCGTCTGTATAAGAATCGTCTATTTTTAAATAATATCGATGCAAGAGTTTCTGATTTTTTACTTTTATATTTATATTTTTAATTTTCTATTCGTTTTTTCGTTTATTAAGGAAGAATTAGCATATTTTCGTATATTTGGGCATTTAACTGAATGTTAATTATAAATTTATTTTTTTGTAACTGCATTTCATTAATAATCTAAAATACATATCTTTATCGTTTTCAGGTTCATCTGAAATTTTTAAAATTTTATATTATGTAATTCTATTATTGTTTGGGTTTGATGAATGGTAATTTAAGTAATTTTCTGAATGTGTGGGATTCTGATACGAAAATCATTTTTTATATCTAAACAGGGGATACATTAATCCGTTTTCGTTTCACTTGTAAATTGAATGTTATTATCGATCGAGTTAGAGGTATCCGTGTGTTTTTTAATACGGAGTGGCTATTCCGGCCGAAAATTCCGGCCGCATTAGCCCCCAGACTATTCCGGCCGAAACTTTCGTCCGGAATAGCTTTCAACTAAAATGTGGCTAAAACGGCCGTTTTCGGCCGGAATAGCTGACGAATTGTTGGAGGCTATTCCGGCCGAAATTTTCCAAACCGAAAGTTTCGGCCGGAATAGTCGTCCATCAGCAACCAGCTAATTCGGCCGACATTTTCCCGTAGTAAAAGTTTCGGCCGATTTATCCAGCCCAGTGAGGGCCGTCTAATCCGGCCGAAACTTTCATTTTATAAAAAATTACTAAACCTTAATTTTAATGGTAAATCGTGTATTATTCAGAATCATTGCTATTGAGAAAAAGAAGCAAACTTATCGAACCATTAATACTAACCATTTAACTGACTTTTTGCCACTTATTATTTTTCGTTTTCACCTTGGATAGTAGAGACACGAGGCGATAAATTCCCAACGAACTTTTTCTCGAATAATAATACTCTTGTGGTAATCCGGGACAGACGAATAAACGTTTTCGTTTGGATTACACTACACTCGTTTTGGAATCGCTATGTTTCTAATAATGAGATAAATTCTTACTGAATATGAAATAAATTAATTGTTTTCTACTGGCCTCTGTAACCGCTTGAACAAGACAAAGCAAATTTAAAGCCCCACGGAGAGCGAATGTCTGCTATATGTTTGGAGTTAATAAGTTTCGCCTCTATACCGAAAGTTTCAATTGTAGATGAAGTTTTTCAATCAGTTTTTCTGACGTCCTATCTATGGAACCTTACCCGGTGGGTTGTATTTTCATAAGGCATTTTTCATAACTACTTTCCATAGAATTACCCCTTGGAAATTAATTTACAAGCGTGACTTGTCACCATGTATATCATTGGAAAAAAGCCCTTAAGATTTCAGTACATAATTAATACTTCGTCGTCGTGTATATATTAAGTGAAAAAAAAATAAAAAAATTAAGGTTTTCAATTTATATTTCAATATTTATATTAATATTATAAATATATTGCTTGATTGTTTATTCTTGATAACAATTATATATATTTTTTCTGCATATAACTAAATGCTGCCCGTCGTCAATTCTACTGTATCTAAAATCACACTTTTCATAGATTTTCGAAAATACCTATAGTTAGTAGTGATTAGTGAATAGATTCCGTCGAAGGCACATTTTTTTTGTTTTGGCCCCAGGAGCAACATTTCTCGCTTGCGGCTTTGTACAGATTCTTTTGTAGACTACTTTGTAGTAATAAGAATAAAATATACACAGGTGTCTCCAATTTTATATTTTAAGCCTAGGTTTACCAGTTTCAAGTTTCAATCTGTCAACATTCTGTAGGGTGGAAAAATACATTTTACGACGAAGTAGGGTACGCGACGGAAGATAATTTATATATGATTTAGAAAATTAACGGAAAGGTTTAATTGTTTGATCTAATTTATTTAGAATGTATTATAACAATGCATAAGGTTTTATATAATTTATATTTCATTAAATTGAATTATATTATTAGTCTTATTTGATAATTTACTTACTGAAATGAAATTCCACACGGAAAAAGTTACAACTTAGGGTCGCGTTTTGGTTTTTCGAGTCATAGCCGCCTAGATTAAACTAGTTTAATAAAGGCGGCTATGTTCGAGTGGTCATAAACTCTTAATTTACCCACATATAGGCCTAGTACTAGAGAATGCACAGTATGCCTATGCTGACATTTCAACCCTTCAATGTGTGTTTTTTTAGGAAATTAGAGTGTAGGAAAAACTACACCGTCATGCAATGACTTCGTGCTAGGGTTTTGGATATTTATCGTCGGTCTTACAGAAAGACGTTTTACATTTCTAAAAAAATTCAGGAAAGATACTGAGGTCTATATTTAGTACATTAAGTTTAGAACCTCACTGGCTTTAAAGATGGTTTCCGAGACTGTCTGGTTTAAACAGGGGCGGCGATAAGCATTTTCCCCAAGTGTTGGAGCAATAGTCGCTGGTTCTTTTCAATGACACGACTCCCTCGAAACTCTAAATCATTGTTATAGATTTTCCTATTTGCCGCCCCCTCCCCCTTCGATCCCTAGAAGCGGATTAGAAATGTTGTTGATTCCCACCCCCCTTTCGAACCCTTGGAGCGGATTAGAAATGTGGTTGATTTGCACCCCTACTTCCAGCCTTTTAAGCGTTTTTTTTCATAAATTTTTAATTTTCTACCTCCCCCCTCCCTTTGCGACTCGTCTGCATGGCCCGGACTATTCGTATTGCTTTTATGGAACACGTACATTGAAGAATTGTATGGGCGCTGTTTAATTTTGAGCGGTTTTTAAGCATTTAAAATATCACAAATCGAAAATGAGAGGAGCGCCAATTTAAGCGATCCAAAAAGAGTGAAATGTTAGGATCAACGATTTAGGCGCTAAAAAATCTGCGAGAATCAGCAGATCTCAAGTTAGTGAGTGCGAGCGAGATATAGCATAAGTTAACATAGTAAAATAAGTATGACACTTGACATTCATTCAGTGCAAAATTATTAAATGATAGTCGGTTTCGCCAATGCAACGTAAATCATTATGTGACAAACATTGTAAGGACTAACAAGCTTCTTCGAATTGCTCCTTGTGTTTGGAAACTGCCAAGTAACGAAATCGCGGCTTGATGCAGCCAAGGACCAATGAAAATTTAAACGCTTTTAAAACTACAATGATGCATTATTCGCTGAAGTTTTCACGCCACTTCTTGAGTGTGTAGCGTCTGCTAGAATCAAAAATGTGTAAAGCTGGCACTCAATGCTGTTCTGTTTTGAATAATAAAGCAAGTACCTCTTAATTACTGTTTTCTTCTGCCGTTAAAAGAGGTCGTACCCGTAGTTTTCGGTCGTGAATTGAATCGTAATATAAAAAATAACTAAACATTCGTTTAATTTCAGAAGGTAGTTATTTTCGAATTTGAAACATATAGTACAGGAAAAATAGGTTTTGACCCGCAACAAATTAACACAAAGCTGAAAGTTTCCTACTTTATAGATTTTGGGGCGCTCTTTCACGTGGTGTGGTCTCCGTTGTTCTCCCATTGGTGTTATTTCCGCCATCTTAGAAAATGGCGACCAAAATTCAGTAAAAAATCAGTATCTCTCGTATGGCTTGTCCGATTTACATGAAAAAATACTTAAAATGTTAAAGGTATTTAGTCATATTATGTACCGGAAGAGCGTAATTATGCTTGATATGTTAGGTCACTTGGAAATAATTGTGATTTATTACTTTTTAGAAGTTACGTAAACTATCAAATTGCACTCATTCTTTTTAGGCACAATCCCGGCAGTATGGAATTATTTACATATAATGCTAGGGTATAATTTTGTGAATTGGTCACCCGCCTTACTCGCGAATCGCGATTACGCTTCAACTGATCGTACTTTCTAATCAGAGCCTATTTTCGATTAGGACCACTGTTAATTGCTTTAATTATTTGGGTATTTGATTGAAAACTATCTTTTTAATAGTTTGGCATAATTTTATTTCCGGTTGTGTAATTACTTCGTGTGACCCTACGCGAGGGAAAAATACTTGAATTTTCAGCTGTTCAAAAAAAACCCTTTTGACAAATATGGACACGACGACCTATCTCCGAGCTAGCTGTTACGACCTACGGCTTTTTTTTCGATCTTCGTACGGGTGTTCGCCGAAACGATCTTGGAGGTGAGAGGGCATCGAAACACTGAAATTGGACCGCGTACCATAAAGAAAACAAAAATAATTGAGTTAATTTTTACCTAAGCATGGGGTCAGTCGCGATTGAGTTTTAGTAGAAGAAAGTTGTTAAAACTCTAAAATATGTCGTATTTTTCTTCATTCAAAATGGATAATAAATGTATAATCTGTGACGAGTTATTAAATAGTAGAAAAACTACATTAGTTACGAGCGGATTACCAACCCTCGTTAGTGCAAGTTTAAGAAGGAAAGACGGGCTGCATGAAAAACTCCAAAATCTGCCCGAGGTTCGGTTACATGACAACTGCAGAAGGGAATATACTCGTGACGATAATATTAAAAAATTAGAAGAGGCCAGTACGTCTACAGCAATTCGAAGTGATGAATGGTTAAGAGCAGTGAAATTACGATTGAATAGCACCATAGATTGGAAAGCTTATACTTAATACTATGCCCACAATAGATGAAAGTCTAAAGGAAAATATCAAGCGTAAACACACGGAGTAAATGTTTAATGTAATAACTATACTGAGGAGATGCAGGAGTGTTATGAAGTAAGAAAAATATCTACAATTTTTGAGACTCTGAAAGAAAACATAAGCAAGACAAGTTGAACAGCTAAATTATGGGTATTATATTTTGAGCTTGTTGAAGTCATGCGCTTGTTTGTTAGAGCCGAGTGGAGTGGACATTGGTCTTTACACTTATACTGTGTTCAAAAAATGTTGCCTTATTTACACGCTTCGGGACATTTAGCTTACGCCAAATCAGCTCACCTATACCTACAGCAATTTTCTGAGCTCGAAAACTCAAGGTCGTTGGAAGAGTTTAACAATTTCACTAAAAATAGGTATTTTACCGTTAGACGCTCAAATAAATATTGGTCCGGAATCTGGTCTGACATGACTATCGAAAAAGTTCTGATGCGATCTATGAAGGTGGTGGGTGTAGAAAATTGGAATTTTAGTTTACACCGATTTTCTATGGTTTAATTTTTTGGTTCAGGGAGAGCTATATTTTACGTTACGTCGCCGACTGAAAAACGATGTAAGGTTATCTTTCTTTTCGTTTGGTTTTGGGAGGTTTTTAATTGCACCTATATAATTTCGTTCCGGACTGAAGTTTATCTAAGTAAATGACAAGTTTTGTTTTTTAAAGTTAAGTTTAATTTTTAGGAATGGTGGTTTTCTCCATCCTTGTCGACTTCGAGGCTAGGTCGAGAGTGCCAATAGACTCTTATACGCGCCTTCCCAATCGACCGTAATTACCTTACAGTCTACAGGGAGGGTTATGAAAAAACCAGTTTTGGGGGGATGAAATTTCTGCGGTAGAGGGCTTGCTCGTTAGTTGTCTGTAGGCTAATGGCGGCGCCCAGTAAACGTTTCTAAAAAGAGTGTATACATTTTACAAATACAATGAAAGAAAGCTGGGTTGTGACGTCAACGGACTCGATGCGGGAATCTTGGACACCAGGGGAAAACGGAGGAAATTGGCCCAAAGTGGCGAAATTTCAGCGCCAAATCGGCGCTGTCCATTTCCCCGTTTCCAAGAATCCTGCGTCGACAACCGAGCCTACGCGTTACAACACAATGGACATTTTTTAGATGATTATTTTTACATTGGAATGTTTTTAAGATATTTCTATACATGTTTGGATTTTATTCTAAATTATACAATTTTAGTTCTTCACTTACATTTTATTATTTTTATTTATTTACGACATTTGATTTAAACATTTTAATTAAATTACTAGGCGGTTTTTTAACAGTGGGTGGGCTAACAAGCGGACGTGGTTTAACTGAAAGTACAATTGCTAGATTGGTGTTAACAACTCCAGTATGTGTACTTATAAGTAAGGCCCTAGAAGATTATTGTGACGTCACTGCAGCTACATCTGAACAACACGTCGAAGTTAGAGACTCTAGACAAGCACGTGACGTTAAAGACTCGTCAAATCTTTATGGATGGTTAAGAGACCACTCGCCATTTAAGATAGAGTCTTCCCTGGTGTCTCTTGCTTCAAGTTTAATCGCAGATACTACAATAAATAGTGATTCAGCTTTAGAAGTAGATAGTGAATCCATAAAGCACATGGTAGGAAGGACGTTTTTTGAAGTGAAGCTACGAAGAAATGACAAAGTAAAACCATTAGCAGCGATGAAAAATTCCGTTCGATTTGACGAAGACGAGGTAGTAAACCCACAGCAACTTTTTGGTAGAATTGCCCGTGCCTTACAACGCGGAGCCAATTTAGAGACATATCTTCAATTTGAGCTGTCACCAATCGCCCCGGCACTCTTTGACGAAATTTCGTTTAGGAAAACCAACAAAGCTACTCTAGCCAACATACTAGAAGAAAATAGTTCATCAAACCAATTTAACTTGGATTTCAATCATTTAGTCGTAGAGGTGGGTTTCTACTTCACCGAGTAGTGTGGCCTAGGGCTCGGGGTTTTCTGATCATTTCGATCGAAAAATTCAGTGAACTATAAATAATCGGACAATTTACAGATAATTTTCCGAATAAATCTTTCGCACGTTTCTCCGATTACATTTTAGTTCAAATACATTTCATATTGTTTAGCTGATTAAGTTTTTATGTATATAAACCTAACTGGTTTTTTAAACGTAATAAGTGTATCATTGCCTGTTTTCGAAAATATATTTTACACGAAAAACCACGAAGAGCTTTAGCTATTTAATTTTGTAACTGTTATTTTATTTTTTAGAAATAGCCAAACAGATTATAGGTTCGTAATAGAAAGAAATTGAACATATTTCCGAGAAAAGAAAACATCGTATTTTTGAACAAATTTTACCGTCATTAATTAATCAAAAATATTTTTCAAATCAAATAGAAAGAATGCTAATTTAAACGAACAACAAAACATATGTAATTATCCGAATTATGTATTACTCGACTAAATTTATTTCAAATATATCGTATAAGTTGGGTAATAATGCTAGATCTAAATTCAATATTTTTCAGCTCCAAGCAAATAACATAGACTTAAATACGTCATAACTTAGATTTTGAATTCCCATTAGAAAGGCTAGAAATGAAATAAAATGTATGTACTTTGACACATTCCCCTTAAATATTGGGTTACGAAAACGAAGTCTTTGGAGACATAAGAACTTTCTAAAGTTTTAAATACTGAACACCCACCAAATTAATAAATCAGGTGTCGCGCTAAAGTGGCTGAACTGGTCTTGAAGATCTGCAGACCAGAAAATTAGAGACCCTATCATAGCCTAGGGCCCGGAGTCAAAGATAAATGTCTCGAGAGGGTGGGCATCCGTACTAGTACTGTTGAAGAAAAGAGGTGGTACTTGTACTGTTGAAGAAACCAGGTGGTACTTGTACCGTTTGAAGAAACCAGGTGGTACTTGTACCGTTTGAAGAAACCAGGTGGTACTTGTACCGGTTGAAGAAACCAGGTGGTACTTGTACCGTTTGAAGAAACCAGGTGGTACTTGTACCGGTTGAAGAAACCAGGTGGTACTTGTACCGTTTGAAGAAACCAGGTGGTACTTGTACCGGTTGAAGAAACCAGGTGGTACTTGTACCGGTTGAAGAAACCAGGTGGTACTTGTACCGGTTGAAGAAACCAGGTGGTACTTGTACCGTTTGAAGAAACCAGGTGGTACTTGTACCGGTTGAAGAAACCAGGAGGTACTTGTACCGGTTGAAGAAACCAGGTGGTACTTGTACCGTTTGAAGAAACCAGGTGGTACTTGTACCGTTTGAAGAAACCAGGTGGTACTTGTACCGTTTGAAGAAACCAGGTGGTACTTGTACCGTTTGAAGAAACCAGGTTGCGGCCCATTTCCTCAGTAGCTTTATCTACATCTTGTACCGAAGCTTCCGCCATCGTAACGCGCAGTTAACTGCCGAAAACTAAATAATTCTAGCGTTTGACAAATGTAGTTTGTTCGAATTTCGGATTTTCGAAAGGTTATAAGAAACAAAAGTTCAAAAGTCCTTTTTTCGGACAATTGCTAATTTATATAATTTGTGTACGATTGCCGTTTCCCTTTATAGAAAAATAGCTATATTATCTAAATAAAGAACTTGACCGAAAATCATAAAACAGTTAATTTAATTTACGAAATAAAATAAGTTTACACATTAGTTTTCATTTGGTTGAAAAATTAACTGTAAAAAAAAGTGTGACATAAATAACTTTTAATTACGAGTATAGAATTCCTTAGATAAACAAAAGTATTAAACGATAAATAAACGGTGATAAAATTAATCAAAATATGAAGTGGTTAATTTATTTGCATAAAATTAATCGAATAATACGAAGAACAGCTTTATTCAAATAATAATTTATCGGATAAACTGGAAAATTTTATTTATGGATAAAAGTTTACCAATCCCCGAGCCCTGTGGCTGTGGCCTCGTCCATGCACTTACGGTGAAGTTCTTTCCCTGTACTTAGAATTTGTTAAAACACATTATGGTGCTAATGCCACTATAGTTTTTGGTGGATACAACGAAACACTAACGACAAAAGGTGAGGAGCAACGTAGGAGATATTCTAAAATTATGGCTACTGACATGAAAATAGAGGACAATATTCAAGTGTCGACATCTCAAGAAACATTCCTGAAAAATCCTCGAAACAAGCAGTTTTTTATTGAGAACTTGTTAATCAAGTTCCAGGAACACGGATTCACAGTATAGCAAGCGAAAGAAGATGCCGATACCCTTATTGTTAACACTACAGTTGAATTAGCGCTTGAAGAAATTCACGAAAATATAGCGCTGGTCGGAGAAGACACTGACTTACTGGTTTTGCTAATTGCACTTTCGCGTCCCACGTTTAAAAAAAATATTTATTTCGTAAAGCCAAAACACGAAAACAAATCCGATAAAATTATTAAAATAAAAGAGGTTCAAGAGACATTAGGTGATATGACTCAGATTTTACCGTTCCTTCACGCTATGACAGGCTACGACACAACATCAGCACTTAACGACAAGGAAAGAAAAAGGCGTTTAATATTTTAAAGAAGAACGAAGAACTTCGACAAGCCGTAAAAATATTTTGCTTGCCTAGCTCAACCCATGACGAAGTATCTAGAGTCGGTGAAATGTTTTTGTTGAGACTTCATGGAGCAAATGAAACGGATACATTGGACGGACAACGGTTCCACGCCTTTACAAAAGCAACCGCTGGGTCTTCTATAAGCTCAAATTTTGAGATTGCATCTCTACCACCAAATAGCGCAGCTGGGTCATTCCATGACAAAACGACCTAGTTTTTTTTAATTTTAACACCCGACCCCTTTCGATTTCGCCAAAATTTTGAATACTAGGTTTTTTGGGCCTAGGAAAACGATTTTGACAGTTTCATAACGATCGGTTCGCCGTTTACGAGATACAGCATACGCGTTTTTTCAAAAGTTCGCCTTGACCCCCTAAATGTTTTCTAGTATATCTTATGACATAATTATCGCAAAATCACATGTAATACCTCATTTTAAAGACAATGCGCACCCTAATATGAATATTTAATCAGAGTTGTCATTTGACGTAAATGTCATTAAAATCTGGGCCTTTAAATAATTTGACCTTTGACCTTGCCCAGACACCTCAGTCGTAGGTCAACGATTTTAGCATTTTTAAAATTCCCACTATCGAATACATAATAATCACTCAAAATCTCAAAGTAATATTTGTAGTTTTCGAGATATTAATTTTTGAAATTTACCCCACCACACACAAAATGAAATACCAAAAACATTTATTTTTATAGTTTACACACCAATTAATTTTTTATTTACACAAAACAGCTTAAACTTCTTTATACATGGAAAAGGCTTTGGTAATTTTATTTTTATCGTGTTCTTTGATTTGATAGCCTTTCGAATTTGGTAAACCTACAAGAATTTCAATTGCACATAGAACATTTTCACTTGACACCCAACTGCTATCGATCCTTCTGGGCCATGTGTATTTGTCCGAAATACCAGGGGGACGCAAAAAGTTTACAAAGAAGTCTCCAAACTCTTCTGATACTTCCTCAATTAATCCAACGTAAAGTTGGCCTTTGTAGACGCTGGCTACCAAATTTCCCACTTTAAAGTTTTCAGCCTCTTGATTTCGAGTATCTGACAATTCTAAAGTCGAAACCTTAACTGTGGTTAGCGAATCGTCATTAGATAACGGAGAAACCATGATTTCATTTAACGATTTCGGAACGAATTTATGAAACCCTCGAGTTCCTTTTACTGTTATGGCTTTAGAAAACCTTTCTTTTAAAAGTTCCTTTTGTCGCTCAATTTCTTCGTTTTTAACATAGATGAACTTGATATTTTCGAAGTTTGATAGGCAGAAATTAAACATATCTGTTGGAGTCAAAATCTGTCCAGTCACTGGTCGCTGAAGACTGACTCTTGCTGTTTTACGCTTCACTGTTCCGCCAATTCCGTCACAAGGTCCCTTGCCATGAGATGTGGCAAAAAAATGCCATTCAGCGTCCAAACCAAAATCTTGTTTGTGGCAACAGAGATTAGAAAAGTTGTATTTGTTTTTATACTGTCCAGCACATCCATCCGTAAAATAAATTAGCTTTCTAACATTAGGAACATGTGTTTTTATATTTGGAATTAGATAAGTTAAAAAACTGTGAACAGTATTGGTTGTATGTGTTCTGGTATCACTGATAATACAAAAATTTAAGTGGTTAAGTTCTCCGTTTTCGACTACCCTGAAGTAGATTACGAAGGGATGCACTGTCGCTTGAGAATTGTCCCAATGGAACCCTTGTGCTTCGTCTTGAATTACGAAGGAATAGTTCTCCGCAAAATCACCGAGAACAATTACGTCACCAGGTTTTAGAGTTTTTTTGAGGTTTTTAAGATAATTAGATTGCGACTTAGATGTGTAATGATGACGCGTTAGTTCAAGTAGTTTAATGGCCAAAGAGTCGAAAAAGTTTTCAACACTCTCGCTCAAGGTCATGAGCTTTGTGCTGTCAGTTGTCACCCATTGCATGAACTTTATATTTTCAAAATCTTCTAAAAGGTTCGTTAAATATTCATTTTCAAGTAGACCATTTTTCCCAGGACAGTCCTTGCACACCCTCATCATACAATTCCTGTTTTGAGTGTCACACACGGTGAGCGCCATGAAATCGATATCACATTTTAAAGGACAAGGAGACGGTAGAGCTGATATCATTAGCTTGACATTTTGGTGATAGGTGCAGACACACACTGAATGTGTACCTGACGAACCTGCTAATACACACCAAGGTGGTCGTAGATAACAAAATGACGAAAGTCCTAACGTCAAATCATGCTCTTCCTTGAATTTGTTATAGAGCTCTCTCAGGTTCAGCAGTACAAGCCTCTTTTGATGATGTTCTTGTTGACCTGTCTCGTGGTTTCTAACTGACACCAACTCCTTTTGTCCAGGTGTCATACGACTGTTATCGTCATTTTCGTAAAATTCAACGACCTTTGATTTAACGTCTTCGGTCAATATTAATCCCTTCGATTGTTTCTCTGGTAGCGAAAGAATTCCTTGACTAGATTTAAGATTCCTGCTTCGTTTGACCATGTATTCTGGTGCTCCAAATTCCTCCATTGTGCGTTGTATTCCAAATGGTGACAAGGTCAGGATCTGAAGCTTTTCGCCGTATGATGTCTTGGAGTTATTGAATTTCTCTCTCAGTTCGTTCAAAATATTCTCATATAATCGATGTTCTTCGAGCTTTCTAAAAACATCGTCCGTAACCATATTATCGTCTGTTTCATCAAGAGAAATTTCCATTGACTCTTCTAATTTGCGTTTCAATGAATTGTTCACAGCGTTTAACTTAGTCCTGCTTAGAATGGTTTTTTTGGCGAGATGGCAAACCTTCTGTACAAAAGTTAAAAAATATATGTATTTATATATGTATACATATATAAATTCTTTCAAATTGAATATATTTCTTACTTCTTTTAACAGGAGATTCTCCCAAGTTTATTAGAGTTTCGTTAACTGCCACTAAAGCTATAGCTTTGTCGTCTTGCGTCGCATCTCCCGATGAACAAGGTTGACTAAATGAAAAAGAATCGCTTTCTTGTGATTTTTGTGCAGTGTGAACTTCTGAAACCTCCAACTGTATTTGGAGTTCATCCTTTACTTTTTTTCGAGCAGACATAAAACACTGGATGCACAACTTATTTCCAGCGATAACTTCAATTCCTCGTAACTTTAATTTTTTGAACAAATCCAATGAAATAGTTTTTAGTCCACTCTTTCTTTCAGCGTCGTGAGTCCCAAAAGGATTCATACACTTCTTTTGACTCGTTGAATACCTTTTCATAAAAAGTTCTTCATGGTGACGACATATGTTTCTTATTTTGGACATAGGTATAGCTGTTCGGCTGCTAAGAACTAATTTGTCATCCTCGGACAGATGGTTGTTGATACCAACTGTTTTCGAAAGTGTTTGCAAATGACATTTACTACTGTCTCTCCAAAACGAACAATTTCGATCCATTTCAGGGCTTTGTTCGAGAATATACAGTTAAATCAATTCTATTTCGCTACTCAATTATCGCTGTTAATATATTTAACTACTCAATTATAACTATTATATATTAAAAAGATATTAAAACATTTTTACGTTATTAAAAACGTAATCGATATGACTAAGAGCAATATTGGGTTTTCTTGAGATATCTAGCACATTTCCATTTTAGGGTGCAGTAAGATACGCTACAATAATATTGAACGCCAGACTATACTAAGGACAAGCAATTTAGTGATGTCTTCTGTCTACAGATAACATGCAAAACTAAAAATAATATGTAAATAACTCAACTTAATTTAAGAATTAGTGTATTTGATATTCTAAACTCAAAATTACCAAAATAATAATATTTTTAATTTATTTAGTAGGTCAACTAGTTTCGTGTATAAAATAGCATTTTCATTAATTTGAGGGGTAAATTTCAAAAATTAATATCTCGAAAACTACAAATATTACTTTGAGATTTTGAGTGATTATTATGTATTCGATAGTGGGAATTTTAAAAATGCTAAAATCGTTGACCTACGACTGAGGTGTCTGGGCAAGGTCAAAGGTCAAATTATTTAAAGGCCCAGATTTTAATGACATTTACGTCAAATGACAACTCTGATTAAATATTCATATTAGGGTGCGCATTGTCTTTAAAATGAGGTATTACATGTGATTTTGCGATAATTATGTCATAAGATATACTAGAAAACATTTAGGGGGTCAAGGCGAACTTTTGAAAAAACGCGTATGCTGTATCTCGTAAACGGCGAACCGATCGTTATGAAACTGTCAAAATCGTTTTCCTAGGCCCAAAAAACCTAGTATTCAAAATTTTGGCGAAATCGAAAGGGGTCGGGTGTTAAAATTAAAAAAAACTAGGTCGTTTTGTCATGGAATGACCCAGCTGCGCTATTTGGTGGTAGAGATGCAATCTCAAAATTTGAGCTTATAGAAGACCCAGCGGTTGCTTTTGTAAAGGCGTGGAACCGTTGTCCGTCCAATGTATCCGTTTCATTTGCTCCATGAAGTCTCAACAAAAACATTTCACCGACTCTAGATACTTCGTCATGGGTTGAGCTAGGCAAGCAAAATATTTTTACGGCTTGTCGAAGTTCTTCGTTCTTCTTTAAAATATTAAACGCCTTTTTCTTTCCTTGTCGTTAAGTGCTGATGTTGTGTCGTAGCCTGTCATAGCGTGAAGGAAATGACAACTCTGATTAAATATTCATATTAGGGTGCGCATTGTCTTTAAAATGAGGTATTACATGTGATTTTGCGATAATTATGTCTTAAGATATAGTAGAAAACATTTAGGGGGTCAAGGCGTACTTTTGAAAAAACGCGTATGCTGTATCTCGTAAACGGCTGAACCGATCGTTATGAAACTGTCAAAATCGTTTTCCTAGGCCCAAAAAACCCTGTATACAAAATTTGGGCAAAATCGAAAGGGGTCGGGTGTTCTGTGGCAGGCGTTTTGTCATGGAATGACCCAGCTGCGAAACAACACTCATACCGTGCTTGTCTTTCACCAAGTTCAAACTTGGCTAGGTAACGGCCTCAACGCAACAGATTAATTGGGGTTGGAAACAGGTGGGTAGTGAACTTCGTCCCATCATAACCACTCTTGAACCAGCACCGGCTGATATTCTTCAGATGATCTCTTGTAAATGCAAAGACGTCTGCGATTTGAAATGTGAATGCCGAAAGATTGGTCTAATCTGTTCCTCAATTTGTAGGCGATGCAAGGGAATATCTTGTACCAATGAACGTAGAGATTTCGATACGGAACCAATGGGAGAACACCGGAGACCACACCACGTGAAAAAGCGCCCCAAAATCTATAAAATAGGAAACTTTCAGATTTGTTTTAATTTGTTGCGGGTTCACCTTAATTTTGAGCTAACTTTCCTGTACTAATAAACGTGTTTTTGCTCGTATTGATAACGATCTGAAACCGGCAGCTATTTTGCTAACGGATAGTACGCAAAAACGTACCTGGGGGCCTATTCTGTAAATATTCGAAATCCAATTTTCGATCGAAAACTAGATTTCGAACTTCGAGATCTCGACGAATGGTATTCGGTAAAGATTTCGAATAAGCATAAATCAATGTAAATTGTCGAAGTTGATCTCGACATGGTATAGGGTATCGAGATCGAATTCCCATTCGATTTCTTACAGAATCGCCCCCCTAATCCAAAACTTCCGATTACGCAATCGCTCTACGACAGACTATCATTAAAGGGAGTAGGCCTACCTAGTAAATACAAAAATCGTCTGCTTAAACTCGTTTTTGGGTAACTAGCGCCAACCACTCCTAGCTTTGTTAAACCTGGTGGCAGACATGCAAAATTCGTTGATCCACCATAAACATGGAACTACGTACTCCCTTTTAAAACAATGTTCAGTGCGACTTATAGCTCTCACTATATTTATGTTTATTCAACTAGAAAACAATTAATTTATTTCATATTCAGTAAGAATTTATCTCATTATTAGAACCAAAGCGATTCCAGAACGAGTGTAGTGTAATCCAAACGAAAACGTTTATTCGTCTGTCCCGGATTACCGGAAGAGTAATATTATTTGAGATAAAGTTCGTTGGGAATTTATCGCCTCGTGTCTCTACTCTCCAAGGTGAAAACAAAAATAATAATTGGCAAAAAGTCAGTTAAATGGTTAGTATTAAAGGTTCGATAAGTTTGCTTCTTTTTCTCAATAGCAATGATTCTGAATAATACATGATTTACCATTAAAATTAAGGTTTAGTAATTTTTTTATAAAAGGAAAGTTTCGGCCGGATTAGACGGCCCTCACTGGGCTGAATAAATCGGCCGAAACTTTTACTACGGGAAAATGTCGGCCAAATTAGCTGGTTGCTGATGGACGACTATTCCGGCCGAAACTTTCGGTTTGGAAAATTTCGGCCGGAATAGCCTTCAACAATTCGTCAGCTATTCCGGCCGAAAGTTTCGGCCGTTTTAGAGACATTTTAGTGGAAAGCTATTCCGGTCGGAAGTGTCGGCCGGAATAGTCTGGGGACTAATGCGGCCGGAATAGCTTCGGCCTTTTTAATATCTACACTCTAAAAAAGGTTGGGTAAAAACATTTGGGTAAAGCATATTTGGTCCCATACTGAGTCAATTTTAGCCCAATTTTGGTTATTATGGAAATTTTGGGCTAGTATGTTTTATGCAATTGGGTTATTTTGAGATTTACCACTCCAACCATACTTGGGTTATTTCTTACCCAAAACAATGTATCAAAACATAATTTCGTCTGCTACCTTTGTCAATTCTTCGATTTCATTCGACCTTAAGTCCCGCCAAATTTTATCACTAGTCACTACCGGCCGGCTTACAAGCTAAAACAATAAAAGGAATAAAGTTCATTTAATTGTAATCTTATTTTAATCTAATAGGAGTATAACGGAACTTAAGCCTTTAATTTAGTAAATACGATGACCTAATTATATGGGTCAAATTAATAGCACAACCCTTTATTTTGCGCTGTTTTTTTTTACCAAAGCCCATAATTTTGGGTTATTTATTGTTACCTAACCATTTGGGCAGTTGTTAATTTACCCAACTTTGGCTTATTATTTTTACCCAACTTGGGTTGTTTTCATTTTGCCCAAATTTATTGGTAGGTAAAATACTGACCCAAAATTTGGGTAACAATTGACCCAAAGTGGGTAGAATTTGACCAAACCTTTGTTAGCGTGTAAGGTTTTAACTTTTAAAGTAAAAATGTTGTCCATAAATCTGTATCAAATCTCGGGGTGGTTTATAATTTTTGTTTCGATTTTTCCCATGTGTAAATTAGCGATCAATCCTGACAACGGCTTTCCCATTGCAAAACCTTCTCTTTGTTTATAGAATTGTCCATTAAATTGAAAGAACGTACTTTTTTGACTAATTTCGCTAAGTTTAATAATAGTATCTATACTTAGGGATGTCCTATTTTTTTATGATTTATCGGATTCTAATTCAAGTTTTATATCTGGACTGATAAAAATACATAAAGAGATTCATCCTTTAAGATTTATTGTGTCATTAATAAATAATGTGTCATATGCAACAGCTAAAATGTCAAAATCATTAAACCTTTAGTAGGTTATAACAGACTTAATTTAAAAAACTGATATGACTAAATGGATACATTTTTAAATTATCCTGTAGATGAGAACATTTAATTATGCAGTCTAAATGTCATAGGTCTATATATTAAAGTACCGGTTGATAAAGCCTTAGACGTCCTAAAACTGTTGATAAGGAAATATTTTAGGAATCGTAAAATTTAGTTTAGATTTAGTGCTTGACCAAGGGTCACATACCCGAAAGTTTGCAAATTTTAACGTTTTTAATAATTCTAACATTAAAATATTGTTTTCAACCATGAAGTCGTTTTATTTAAATAGTTTCACATTTCCATCACTGACTTTGTATGATCGCCATACTTTAACGTAGGCCAATAAAATGTTAACGCCAAAAATTAGAGATGGTTCGTATTTTAACCATTGGAGGCTAAGAAGTCTAAAAGATTCTGATTTTATTATTATAAATTATTATTACTATTTTTCATGAAAGGTTTTTGATCAGGATGAACAATTTGAAATATTGGAATAAATTTGTTTCCCGACCTGCGATTATTCTCCCCACCTTTAAAGTTGAGATCTGGGTAGTTTGACAAAATCAACTCTTTTCAATCCCGTTTGTCTTGTTCTAACCAACATAAGTTGAAATATCAGCGTTACCAGCTTCGAGAACGTATTCGAAAAATTTGTCAGCTGTTGGTGAAGAGCAAAGCTGTCAAAAATCCCAACTCAATGTCTTAGAACGACTGACCTTGGGCTATGATAAAGAGATCCATCTAGATTTACCAAAGATAGAGGGTAATCGCTCAAGTTGTATTTCATTGTTTCTTTCAGTGTTAATATTCGGTCGTTTCACGCACCAAAAGCCTTGAAATAGATTAAAAGTAAAGTAAGGAAGTGTTTAAAAAACCTGATTTAAACAAAAAAAACCTGGTTTAAACCAAATAAACCGGGTTTTTCGGTTTTTATGAAAAAAAAAACGGTTTTTTTCCCAACCCTGAGCTTACTTCATATTACGTTTCGAAGAAATATATTTCAGTAACTTAACTTCATCTACTTCTGATCATTCTAAAACATTGTTTTGAATTAAAGAGTTTCAAAACTAGTATTTATTGGCGATACAACTATTGAGTCGAGTGAAAGTCAGTCAGTTTCCTATTCTTGGAGGAATTTAAAATAAAATAAAAAATCTACCGAAGCTATAATGCTTATGATAACATTTTTTTTAAAAAGCATCGTTTTGCACTAACATCAACCCTTCTGGGTGTGATCAACCAATACAAAACATTTCAGTGAACTCGTCTAAAATCCCGTTTTTTATAATATTTAATTTTTTTAACTAATCGGGTTGTGATTGAATACGTCTGAAGATTATTTGTTGAAAACTAAAAAAAATAGCTGCTGTAAAGTAGGTCATGGTTGAATTTATAATTGATATTTCGTAATCGCCCATTACCACATTGGATTATTATTCATCACACCAGTTCGATTAAATGCCTACAAAGTTAGACTTTCTCTGGAAGAACACAGTTCTCAAGTCGAAGCAAGGTACCATCATCCCAGGTAGCAACAACACGTATATAAGACGTGTATTCTTATAGTTTTTAAAACGTGTGAAAACACGTGAGATTGACGTTTATCATGTCACCAGTTAATACGTGATTTAGCACGTGTTTTTATGGTATATATTACGCTTTTGATACGATTATAGTAAGTATGTTCTCTATGAATTTATACGTATTATAAATGCTTAATTACAGCAAAATAACCGATTATTGCGTTTAATATTGTGTTTTATACTGTTTAAAGCGTCACATTTTAGTAGGTTTTCACATTTATTTCGCTTAGAAGCAGATCATATTTTAAGATAAACTTAATTGTTTTGTGGGTATTTCGCGACATATTTTCATATATTTCGGGAAGAAGTACTTCGTATTATACGATATATTTGTAAGTTTCTCAGAATGAAAGTAGCGTCTTGTTACGATTAATAATTATTTAATAATTTATATAAAATTCGTGCCATTTACAGTTGTAAACTTTTACTGAATTTCTTATATAGAAAGTAAATTTACCTGCTTTTCGGTACTTACATTTTTGCTACTGAGCATTTTAAATTAAAATCATTAATTATAATTAGAAGTTTAATTTAAATCAAGGAATACCTCCTTGATTTAAATGAAACTTCTAATTATATAAATTCCTGCGTAATAATGAAAAATAAATTCTCAAGCATTAATTATATTTAAAAACATTTTATTGTATTTAAAAACATTTTATTATATTTAAAAAGTACAATTTTTTGTTTTGTAAATCCTAATCCGACGATTCCTGTAATGAATTTAATAGCTCATCTGACTTCCTTTTTTTTGGCTTTTTCCTTTTGCTTCATTCTACCGATTGCTTGTTTTAACCACTCTTTTATGGCATCCTCTATCTCTTTTTGTGGCGTTGTCTGGCACAGGTGACTTTCTCGTGTGGCACCTTTATAAAATTGTATAGTTAAATTACTAATTAGATAATTTTTAAATGATAATTTTCATATATACTGTGTCAATTATAACGAACCAACAACTACATCTTTTATTTTTAGCCCTTTAAAAGAATGTTTATTATGTCCCGTCCAGTTAAAAGCTTGGGGGAGGACATCACTCAGCACATGCGAGATAATTCTTTGGGTGACATCTCCTACACTTTTTCCACCTAGGCCACCCAAGAATGAAATCTACAAAAAAAAATATAATATGGCCCCTATCAAATTTATAAACTTATGAAATTTAACTAATGTAAGTTGATTTGGTTTTTCTTTCAAAAAGTTTTAAACTTTTTCTAAAGCTTGTAAATTAACAACGGGAAAGTTTAAGTTGTCCACGTCAAGCTTCGTGTATGTAGGAGTTTTTTGCACTCAAAGTCTATTAACCATGCGAGCGGTGGCATTATTTTGAGCTTTCAGGTTCTCCATTTCTCGAAATAATTTTTCAGAAACTGAAATGGTTAAGCTATAACAAACACTCGTAACTATTAATATAAAAACTTACCATTTTTAATTAGTTTGATTACATCCCATTGACCACTATAGTGGTCGGCATTATCCATCCATTATCCTAGGAAATTTCGGTTATTTTTCAAATAACCACCAAAATCAGTTATTTTTATCCGTTTTTCTACTTCTAGTTAATTGTAAAGATAATTTCATTTAGAAAAGTCAAAAAACAAAAGAAATCCGATAATATAACTTTAAACCTAAAAAAATGATATATATTGTTTAATCACTTAAGCTTACTTAGATAAAAAAATATATTTTACTTGTAAGTAAGCTAAGAAATTAAGCGGGTCGGATAAATTATTGGAAAAAGACGAAAAGAAGATTATCTCGAAGTGATGTTTGCCTGTTATTTTTTACAATTGATAATTTATATCAGATATTCCTCAAATAAGAATTGATTGAATAAAATAGCTTAGTTACCCAAAGCCATCAATTATTTTTTTCGTTTTATTCATTTTTTGAAATATGGAAAGATAGTTTTGAGAAATATACTTTTAAAAATAAATGTATCTTATAAAATAGCTATTATAACTGAAAAAAACCTTATTTCTATTCTTCCATTAGATTTAGTTCACTTAGAAAAGTCAATCTATTGAATTGCAAGTTTCTAAAGTAATTAGTTCTGATAAATTATCTATAAATGCCAAATGAATTAATGAATATCTCAATATATGCCGAATTAAAAAAATATTATAGTAAAAATTTCCAATATCCAATTTTTAGTTCCATTATTTTGAACGCTACCTGTTGGTCATATATCTGTAATTTATTACGTGAATTATTTTCATTAGGAATATTAAATTATTTTCATTTTTGCTAAATTATGAATTCTGGTGGTGATTCGAATTATGATCTTCCTTGACGCCATGAAGCTTCTTTAGTTAAATTAACTCCTAACGACTTCGTCGCAAAGGAGCAGCGGGACAAAGGGTTAAGAACCCACTTCGTCGAGACTAGGAGGAGCGCTAATCGTACAGGTCCTAGTACGTAGCAAGGGCCTTCCGGAACTGAGCACGGCCAGGAATGTCTTTTAGGTACTCCGGAAGGGAATTCCACTTTTGAATGGAGGAGGGGAGAAGTGAATGTTTGCGGACGGCAAGTCTGAAGCCCGGGAGTATCATAGAGGGGACCCGATTCCCTCTTGGTGGGCGACGCCAGTCGGACAAGACCACCGAGACGAGGAGCGATGAACCACGCTATTTACGATAATGAGACGCTTAAGACGGTGGTGCAAAGCTAAGGTGTCCCATTTGTTGTTCTTGAGCACGTTTGTCATCGACGTACGCCACGTGAATCCAACGCTGGTCGCGAAGCGAAGGGCACGCCGCTGGATACTGTCAACTGCGTGGACGCCACTTGCAGTTGATGGGGACCAGATGGCGGAACAGTACTCCAGGATCGGAAGGACGTAGGTTTTAACCCCTAATGACTTCTTCGCGAAGGAGCAGCGGGACAAGTGTCAGCGAATGAAACCCAAGGTCCTAGCGGCTTGGACAATGACACGGTTGATGTGGGTGGCTCACTCCATAGTGTCTGTTAAGGTCACTCCCGAGATATTTTTGAGAGGAGACTATGCACGGGTCAGCGCCTTGAAGGACATATTTCGCTGAGTGAACTGGCTGAACAACTCTGCAAAGAGAGAGAGCTGAGCAATTTACAGCGTTTAGCGGTAGCAGCCACTGCTCACTCCAATTGCCGATGGTTTCGAGGTCAGATTGAAGAGTAATGCAGTCCTGTGTCGAGAAGATCGGCCTGGAGAGTGCTATGTCATCTGCGAAGATGTAAAGTTGGGAGACAACGTTGTCTCCGATGTCGTTGATGTAGATGATGAAGAGGAGAGGCGCTAGGCCCGATCTTTACGGTACGCCAGACGAAGCAGGGAGCCAGTCGGAGGTGGCATCGAGGAGTACCACTCGAAAATCCCTGTTCTCGAGGTAAGCAGGGTCTAATACCTGACCTTGTAAAGTTTGACCTTGAGGAGCTCATGTGGAACCAAATCAAAGGAAAATGATATCCACTCGGCCGGCTTGCTCCAGCCCAGAAGTCCAGGCGTCAACGCGGCAAAGGAGCTGGGTTTCAGTGCAGACGCCACTTCCTGAAACCATGCTGGGACGGACTTATGAGGTTGTGCTGGATGAAGTGAGCCGAGATGGCGGAGGCACTGGCATGCTCGTTGGCTTTGAGGACCGGCGACAGGAGTGCAATCGAACGGTACTCTGTTGGGTCAGACTTGTCGTGACCGAGGCCGCTCTTAGGGATCGGCGTGACGTTGGCCCGACGCCAGTCATCCGGGATTTCTCCCGTGTCGTAGGAGAGCTGGAAAATGACAGTCAGAAGAGCGGCTAAGACATCGGCACACCTGCGAAGGACCACAACATGGATGCCGTCTGGGCCCGGAGCTTTTTGTGCTTTGATGTTTGTGAGGAGCTTTTATGTTGAACATTGGTGGGGCACGTGCTTCTAGGAGAGGAACGGTGTCCACATCGTACGATGGAAAATAATGCCGGAAGGTGGAAGCCAGGAGATTAGTTTTTGCGGCTGCAGTGGTGTTTGACTGCCCTGAGCCAGAGTGGTCAGGGACTCCAGTCACTTTCACCTTCATAGAGACGAGCTGGTAGAACTGCTTCCTGTGGGTAGTCAGGTCGGAAGCCAATTGTCGACATGATGGGTACGCGGGCGTATTGGACGGTGGCATGATGTCGAGTGAAGGCTTGCATGTTAGCAGCCGTAGGATACAGCTGAGAACGATTATAGCGACGCTTCGTGATACGCATCAGGCGGCGGATAGAGGAGCCAACCTACGGGAGATTATGTCGAGAGGAGAGCCTCTTCATCGGAACATGGGCAGCGATCGCCTGGATGATGGTAATAGTGAGTGCGCTCCACGCCTCTGCAATAAAAGTGGTGGCCGTCAGGTTAACAGTTGCCAGCGACCTCTCCATAGCAACGAAATCGACCTTGTTGAAGTCAGGGACGGAACGAGGGAGGGTTCTGGGCGGGGGGCAAACCACTCCGATTCAGAGAAGGAGAATGTCGTGATCACTGACTCCAGGTAGATGGGAGAGGTCCTCAAGTAGTTTGTCGTCAGAGACCAGCGCAAGGTCAAGATTATTGGTAGGCTCGGTGACTCGTGGGTAAGATGAGAGACCAACAGCGTGTGAAGAAAGCTTGTAGCCACTAATTGTTAATGTAGTTAATCTTTTTTATAGAATATTTTTTGGTATTAACGTCTCAATATGAAGATAATCAATAATGACACAGTTATTAAAATGCCATGTTATCCCTAATATTCAGAATTCGGTAGAAATATAATGCATTTTCCAATAGTTCTTTTATAAAATAACCTTGGCCATCTTGTTGAAATGTTGCCTCTCCGCTTCAGCTGTGGATCCGTTTTCTCTCCCACTAAAGAGTTTATGAAATCATTCTTAGGCATTTGGCTGAACTATTCCAGGGCAACATTTCAACAAGTTGGGCAAGCGTAAAGACATTTTAATCAACTATTCAAAAGAAACACGAGCGAGCTATTTTTAATATAAACTTGGATATATTTTTTTATTTGGTTGAATAGGAATTCGGTTGATAATAGGATACCGAAACAAGTCACGAAGTTGCTCAGTTCCTAATTATGTTAATATAAAACTCTAAAGCAGTGGCGTAGCTAGCATGGGTGACCACCGGGGCGGATATCATAGTGTGCTACTTACTAGTCTCTAGTTTGTGTAAGTTTTGATTTTTTTCACGGTCGGGTGTCTTCCCCGAATCACGCTCAAACGGGTGGCACCCGGGGCGGATCGCCCCCCCATCTCCCCCCATTGCTACGCCACTGCTCTAAAGAGTCCTAAATGTATTTGCTTAACGCCCAATGTATATTTTCAGCAGTTGGCGAAAGGAAACGAAGTCAAAGTGTGATCATGAATGTACTAATTTGTATTAGGTAGTCTGTCATCAGTGACGAAAAAGGGAAAGAATAAATCGTACTATGTTCGCTTATTCGTCATGCCAAAACGTAGATTCCTTTTAGATATTTGGAAAGTTTTATAATAATTTTACGATATAAGAAAAAGAAATGTCAATATTCCAATGCAATATTAATTGTTTCTAGTGGTCGGCATTATCCATCCATTAACCGATAAAATGTTGTATAAGTTAAATATTTATACACCGGGGTAACACCTAAAAGGATAATTTTCGGTCGGTTAATGATATATTTTAGTGAAAAAATTTACCGAATATAAATTATTTATTTTATTTTAAAAAGAACAATTTTTTTTAGATTAGCAAAGCAATCGATTTACGGCAAATATTATTCTTCTAATATGTTTCTTTTCGAATAATAATATTTCAGGAAAAAATATATTTAAAAAAAAACGAACAATCTTCAGTGGTTAGCTGCTCTTTAAAAAATATATTCTTTAAAAATATCTTTTGTTTTTGCGAGAAAGTGGGTAATTGATCAGACGGATAAAGAATGTTTTTTATTCATTAAATGAAATAATCGCTGATTTTTATTTTTCAAATATATTTTCTACGAAAGAACATTTGTGGTATATAAGAAAATTATTCTTTAACATATTTATCTATACGGATAATAAAAGTTATAGGTTAACCGTACTAAATTTTTTATCCGAATAAAATAACTGAAAAAAGTAAGGTGATAGACTTCGGATAATTATTCATTATTCAAATCACCGAGCACTAGACCACTATCATCTTCTCTTCTTCCTTTACAGAAAAGCAAAATTTGTAGCGATTTAACAAGTTTTAAAAAAATAACTAGGTTTTGCAATATTATAGGCGTAGAAGATTGGACTATTGTTATTCTAAGAGGTTTTGACGAAAAATAATTACGAACAATATACCAGGCGAAATTGGCAAATCTTCCACATTCGTGATTTCTTCTAAGAACGTTTTAGTAGCACTTTAAAAAAATAATTGAAACCTTAATTAGTGAAAGAATTAGTTTGATTTTTACTGCTTGAACTTCTTGTTCCAAGTTCGATGTTGGACGGCAAAGTGTTTCCAGACGTGGCTGGCTTTTAAAACATTGATGTTATAGGAAGAGTTTCATTTTGATACGTTTCTCTGGTTGGCTTAGGAAACGAAGGTGAAATTGGTAACGTTACGTCCTTAGAAGTTTTAGCGAGATCTTCTGTGTGTTCAAAAATCTTATTATTAAACTAAAAATATTCGGTTATTATGAAAATTAAAAATACCGTCGTCACTTGAATCTTCAATATTTTGGTCCACAGTTTGCTCTGTTCTAGCAATTCGATGCCTCTTTCTCCTATGTACGGGGTCTTTACTTACTTCAGCTTCGGTTGTCAAACCTATATCAGACTTCTCTACGCAAGCTAAAGATTTTTGTTTTGCTTTTTTAAAATCATGTGTAAATCCAATTTTTTTTAATAATTTAGTATATAAATATATTTTAATTTAATTTAAAATTTTTAAACCTGTCTTATAAAAAGTTCGGGCTATTGGATAAATGAGCCATTTTTCGTTGGGTTTTTCATAGTTTTGAAGAGCCCTAATCATTTTTTCGGGACCTCTATAAGGAGGCCAATAGCACCGCTTCTCTCCATGTAGCCAGTTTTTGTGTATAACTCCACACTCCTTAACGTCAAGAGTGTCATCTTCAAACTCCACTACCATATACATTTAAAAATGAAGTTGATGACGATCCTGTACATTTGTAAAAAAAAATAAATATATTGTATTTTAAAGTTAGATGAAATACGTTTTCCTAAGACTATTATGAATAAGTGAAACCTTTTACAATACAAGTCATAAAATTAAGAGATTTTATTTCCAAATATTAATTCGAATAAAGTAATTTCATTTCATTTGCTTGATGAACAATGATCGTGAATTAAAAATTTCTATAATTGGTAGCTATATAACTTAAATATCCGTGGTTAACACGTGTGATGGAACACTACCTTAAACTGGTTATTAAACTCCCGGTAACACACGTCAGTAATACGTGTATTTTAACACCTTTCTTGTCAAGTAATATATAAACCGAAAATGCACGTGTAAATTACGTATATATTTTACTCAACACGTAATATAGACGATAAATACCATATATCAACCAAATATACCCGTGCTCTTGCTACCTGGGATTAACTTCTTCATGGATGGTAAAAATTAAAAAACTGTTGATTGTAACATCATCAAACCTTATTATATAGACACCAATATTAAATAATCATTTTGGGTGTTAAATTTACAAGAGCACTTTGCAGTTATCACTTTTGTGGAAACTCTCTAGTACACTTTTAAATTATGATCACGATTTTTAAGATAAGAATAAGCCTTATTTAAAAGCAAATGATTCCCTTTTTGACTAAGCGTAAATAAATCTAATTGTCTCGCAAGCACTGATCAAATAAAGCAAAACTGTATTGATTTCTGCCTTTTATTGATTTTTACCTTTAATGATCAAGTTATTTGTTCTACGCGTTGTTGATTTTAGCCAAACCATCAGCAATTATCGTGTCAAGAACGTTTTGAATGCTCCCGTTTCCTCATTACTAACGTCACTAACAAGTAAGAGTAACGTGCTCCTAGTTGACTAGGCTCATTCCTGAAGTAACGTAAGAAGTTCATAATTATGATATACTTTTATTGCGAGACGTTAGATTACACGTCGGCTCGATGTATGTACAGTGCGCGCATCACCTCTAACTATACATGTATATCTACTATACTAAAAAACTATTTACATTTAAAATCACCGCGTCGTTGTTAGTTTTTTATTATTGTTCTAATTTTTTTTTCTCTATCGTCCCCGGGTTTACTTTTACTTCAATTCCATGACAAATCACCCTAAATTTTACACTTTTTGAACCCAACCACCTTCGATTTCCCTAAAAACTAGAGTAAAGGGTTTTTTGGGTAATTGGGGAAAACGATTCTTAGGTTTTAATAATGATTAGAAAAGCCGTTTACGAGATACAGCATTCCTGCATTTTCAAAAGTCAACCGTGACCTCCTAGCTATGGTTTAAAAATAACTAGTTACAAAATTATAGAAAAGGGGTGTCCTTAAGCCTTGGCTCAAAATGTAAAGATGCGCTACTAGTTTGACACACATTTCGTGCATGCGCAATAGGGATTTTCCAATTGTACAAAAATGTCTAGAATCCTGTTTTTTTCCCCTCTATACGATCAACCACCCCTTTTAGAGAACAGTATATTACGGCTTTCTCGGCAGTCGAAGAAAAAGGTGATTTATTAGTTTCTACAATATCCTCATCAGCTATAAAATGACTTACGTTACCGCATTCCTCGCCTAATAGAAATTTTCAATGCGGGAAATATTTCCTATGTTCACCGAAAGGGCTGACATCTTTTTCCCAAGCCATGAGTTCCCCCTCGCAAGCGAAACATTTAACCGAATCTTTGTAATTCGTATAATAAAACCCGGCCCGAGCTAAGGCTCTACCATCTACGATATTAACCGGGAATCCCTTATTAAATGAGCTAATTCTTTCGAACTAATGGCGCATAGGATTTAGCTCTAGTTCTTCCATCTCCTCCATCTCTTTCGCCCGTTCTAGGACGGGGACATTCCCCGTATTCTAGTCATTTACGAATTTGCATAAGAGATCCTGTTCTATATTTTTCAGTAATGGGATGGTGTAAGGCATCCAGCCCTTGACGACCCTCTCGCAGGAGAAGCACATAACGTTATCAGTGTGCCCCGTGTAAAAGAACCCCGCTTTCTCTAGCTCCCTCACGTTTAAGAACTTACAGGGTAACCCGTGGAAACTGGCTATTCTATTTTTCTCAAAATGCATCTTTTAACGGAAGCTGAGTAAAATGCCGTCTATCACCTTCGTCCGCGGTAGCCCACCCAATAGCTTTTCAGGGATTAATAATTAGTAATTAATTAACTAATTAATTAATTATTATTTAAATGCTTTATAAACTTACATATATACACTAATTACCACCCTGGATAATCAAAACCTAATATATGTTATTTATTTTAGATAGCGGGCGCTATATACTCCGCCCCCTCCGCACATTTGAAGTTAACTCAGTTTTTGGACTAAACCACGTGATGTAGGGTATCAAATTAAAGCTTATAACCTCAAGACTAACACTATGTAAACTATAATAACCCTGGTTGTATTTATGCAAAGTATTCAAGATAGGGAGCGCGTCAAACTATAACCCCAGATACTTTGATGTCACCGTTTGGAATATAACCGCACGGTGTAGGGTGTCAAATGAAAGCTTATTACGTCAAAAAGTATTATTTTAAAAAAAAATAAAGTTTCAAGGGGTTAGGGCTCGGGGATTGATTAACTTTTATCCACAAATAAGGAAGAGCGCCTTTTATCCAAAATAAATTTTTTGAATTAAAATAACCATATTTTTCGATTAATTTTATCCGAATAAATTAAACATTATGTATTTTTAAACATTGTGCCTTCTTACAGGTGTTTTATCAGTTCATACTTTCAATTGATCAGGCTCTGTGCAACCTTTAATCATATAAAAAAAATCGTCTACATACTTTTTTCCGCAAAAGAAATATAATAGTTCAACAATTTATCGAAAAAATCATCGTTCAGTGATTTTCGTTTTTGATTATTTTTTTACTAATATTGAATTATAATAAAATATATGTTTAAATATTAACGGAAAAAATACCTACTGAAGTTCCGCATTTTTTATTAAACTTAGAAAACCAGAAACTCACGCAATCGAATTGACTAATCGTAAGCGCCTCGCTATTTAACAAATATGTTTCGTATAACTTTCGTGATTAATCATGATCGAAGCGGCTGCGAATGACGCGTCTGCCGTAGCTATGGAAGGGAGGTCTCGCAAATTAAGAAGCCCGGTTTGGAATAACTTCATCGTGCTTGAAGACACTACAAGCTGAAACACTGTAAAAAGTAAGTTAGTAATATTGCTCAGTAACTCATCGCCGAACCAATGTTTTATTTCATTTTAGGGTATATAAAACCCCGGCGGACAGTATGATCATAGGAACGAGTCATCTACGCTATCACCTTGAACGAAAACACAGAAATCTTCCGCGCGATTAAGGAGTCGTTCACGGTAACTTTGATATTTTATTGAAAGTATTTTTACCTCTCCGAGGGGACGTTTTTGTAATGTTTATACGTAGGTTGTGAATATTGAATTTGTTGTGTTTGTGTTCTGATGGTTGTGCATATTGAGTCTGTTGTGTTTATATGGGCGTTTTCTCTCCAACTTCTTCTTAATGACTTTGGGACGGACCGAGTGCTGAGTGTAATGCTACCTCTCAACGTCCAATGGCAGGGTTTCCACCAGTTGTACACGGTATTCGTCTTAGTATCAATTTGCGATCGCATCGGGCGGGATTTGAACCCGAGACCTCCTGCTTGACAGGCGGACGTTCTACCACAGAACCACCGACACCTGTTACGCCTTATTGAAAATTAGACCTTCAGCTTTATCGGAAGCGTATTTAATAGAGTACGAAATTTTGGTTTAATTGAAATAGAATTGAAATTGAAATTATTGCATCGAAGAAATTCTAATTTAGCGTTTCTCTATTGATTAAAAACAAATGCGCCACCCAGGTTTCGAACCCAGACCATTCGGCTTGGCAGTCGAGCGCTCTACCACAGAACCACCGATAGCTCCTTAGGTTCACTGAAATTAAGACACGCATCGTAAGCATAATAGGTAATAGTCTTTTTTACCTCTCCGAGGGGACAAAGTCCCCTAGGAGGGGTTATACAACGACCGTGTCTGTCTGTGGGTGGGTCTGTGGGTGTGTCTGTCTGTCAGGACTGCGAACGCGTTCGCATTTTCGGTGCAAAGTGTAATCACTGCGTACGCAGTTTCTCAAAGGGTTGGCAAAACCACCGTGCGACGGTGAGCGTTAACGGATGCATTTGCGGTTTGGTTTGGATGGTGTTTTTTCGCTCACCGTCGTGACGGTTTGGTGTATTACGTTTTTGTAATGTTTATGCGTAGGTTGTGAGTGTTGAATTTGTTGTGTTTGTGTTCTGATGGATGTGCATGTTGAGTCTGTTGTTTTTATATGGGCGTTTTCTCTCCAACTTCTTCTTAATGACTTTGGGACGGACCGAGTGCTGAGTGTAATGCTACCTCTCAACGTTCAATGGCAGGGTTTCCACCAGTTGTACACGGTATTCGTCTTAGTATCAATTTGCGATCGCATCGGGCGGGATTTGAACCCGAGACCTCCTGATTGACAGGCGGACGTTCTACCACAGAACCACCGACACTTGTTACGCCTTATTGAAAATTAGACCTTCAGCTTTATCGGAAGCGTATTTAATAGAGTACGAAATTTTGGTTTAATTGAAATAGAATTGAAATTGAAATTATTGCATCGAAGAAATTCTACTTTAGCGTTTCTCTATTGATTAAAAATAAGTGCGCCACCCAGGTTTCGAACCCAGACCATTCGGCTTGGCAGTCGAGCGCTCTACTACAGAACCACCGATAGCTCCTTAGATTCACTGAAATTAAGACAGGCATCGTAAGCATAATAGGTAATAAAGTCTTTTTTTATTAATGAATTTATGAAGGCCTAATCTGGTATTTTTTAAAGGTTACATCTTGTTTTAGCGCAGTCAGCCGAGATTAGAGGGTTAAAGGGTAGACCCTGTGGGTGGTCCACTTTTTTAACGACCTATATATAGTTCTGTTAATTCAAAGGAGATAATTTAACGTTAATTGCTTTAAGAGCTGGCGGTTCGTCAAGTGGCTCTCTGTGCTTTGTTGATGGTAAGGTTTTTGCTTCTTGTAAATACATTTGGTGTGGATATTTGGATATCTACGATTTCTAACGCAGTCAATGATTTCTTGGGTGTGCGAGTCATTATATGATATTGGAAATTGGACGGCATTGGTCTTTTTCATGTGGTATGCGTCACAACGTCAACAGGAAGTGAACGAGTCGTCCACTACCAGATATCTACGGTATCTTCATCAAGGGCGAGTGTTGAAATGAAATGAGCGTTAAAGATGCGGCAAGTATTTCGTAAGCGAGTAATTCCAAAAAGCCTTTGTAGATATTTCATTAAAATTTGCTTCGTATTATATTTAACTGATAAACTTGTTCTGTAAAAGGGTTTAATTCAATTGTGCATTGTTATAGTACGTCTAACTTACTGTTGTAACTACTTAACTTATGATATTCTGAATAAATTAAAATTGGTCGTTTCGTCTCAATTATTTTAATTATAATTAAAATTTTATACCGGGCGGGATAGAAATGGGTTAATATTTTTAACAAATAACTCTAAATTGCGGAGATATATCTTTAAGGGTTATCTCGAGAAATTAATACCACTAGGGACAATTCTTCCGAGGAGAGGTATATTTTGGCTTGCCAACTTGTTTATTAATGAATTTATGAAGGCCTAATCTGGTTTTTTTAAAGGTTAAATCTTGTTTTAGCGCAGTCAGCCGAGATAAGAGGGTTAAAGGGTAGACCCTGTGGGTGGTCCACTTTGTTACTTTTTGTTATTTATTTACGGGTATTATTAACGACCTATATATAGTTGTGTTAATTCAAAGTTGGTAATTTAACGTTTATTGCTTTAAGAGCTGGCGGTTAGTCAAGTGGCTCTCTGTGCTTTGTTGATGGTAAGGTTTTTGCTTCTTGTAAATATATTTGGTGTGGATATTTGGATATCTACGATTTCTAACGCAGTCAATGATTTCTTGGGTGTGCGAGTCATTATATTATATTGGAAATTGGACGGCATTGGTCTTTTTCATGCGGTATGTGTCACAACGTCAACTGGAAGTTGAAATAAAATAAGCGTTAAAGATGCGGCAAGTATTTCGTAAGCGAGAAAAATACAAATACCATCTGTAGATATTTCTTTCATTAAAATTTGCTTAGTATTATATTCAACTGATAAACATGTACTGTAAAAAGGGTTAAATTCAATTGTGCATTGTTTTAGTAAGTCTAACTCGCTGTTGTAACAACTTAATTTATAATATTCTGAATAAATTAAACTCGATTGTTTCGTCTCAATTATTTAAATTAAAATTAAAATTTTATACCGGGCAGGGTTTGAACCGAGAATACGTTTTTCGTAAATAACTCTGAATTGCGGAGATATCTTTGGGGGTCGTGTCGAGAAATTAATACCACTAGGGACCATTCTTCCGAGGAGAGGTATATTTTGGCTTGCCAATTTGTTATTTATAGTAAGTATAACGACGTTTCAGTTTTGGGGCGAAAATTTAGGGGAAATCGTGCCGATTTTGTAGGAGGGATCTACAAGGACGTTTAAATTCGCCACTCCCGCGCAAATAAATCAAACGAGACTCACTCGTTCGCCATTATATCGAAATTTATATTGTTCGGGATAACCGTGCTGATGAATTGTTCAATGAAATATAGTAAATGGTCTTAGCTTAAACTAAATACAAGAACTATCCTCTATGACTAAGATTGTGGTTAACCCGGACATTCACTATTTTATGGTTAATGAATCACTTTTATTCTTAACTATCATATTTTAACTATCGTTTTTCTTAAACCCCTGAATTAAACCTGGTTCGCGATAATGATTTCAACTTTGATTATGACATTTTTAATTTATCAATTACTTGCGATCTTTAGGATCAAGAAAATTTAATGGCTAAACAGTTATTTAAACAGTCTTACATTTATGCTCTTCAGGGTAGTATTCCTCTGGTCGTCTTGACCGCGCACTACACACTACGTTGATTGACACAACTCGCGATTTTATCTCATTTTTTACACTTCATCACCATCGACTCTCAACTTAGCTTAAGCCCCAGGCTCTCCCTTTGCCGGTCCCGCGCGGCCGTCAGCTAGCCTCTCGAGTCTTCTTCAAACTTAATTCTTATAATATTAAAACCGTCACGGCTTTATATATCGCCCCTGCGTTGACTTAATGATAACCAAAATAAATAAAGAGAAAAGAGGGAGGGGGGTGTTGATAAAAAAACACTGGTGGTCTTTCCTTGACCTTGAATGGATTGCCCGGTTTGAACTATAGATGGCGCCAGGTTTGCGGTCTATAGTTCAAACCCGGGGGTTTTAAACTATGAAATAGGTGGACTTTTAATTACTTTTATATGTCGTATGAATTTAAACCAAAAATTACTGAGATTTAACAATTTTTTTGAAGGAAATTGGTTGAAATCGTTATATAAGGGGCGTTGGAGCGGGGTTAGCTGCAAGTTATAAATATCGAAGACATCATCTTTACCATCTATTTCAGGCTAACAGAGCAGAGACGGATGGGTGGTTCCGACGGATCAACCCTTTACTTCAATTGAACACGCTTCGTTTAAGCAAATTCTAGTAGCAATTAGTCCGAAAAAAGTGACTATTATAAACAGTGTACCGCAAAGTGCTCGGAGTAATCAAAGACGAATTATTGGATTCTTATGAAAAATAATTTCAAAGGATCGCATAATTTTTCTCATCAGGCTCGCATTCTTCCCACAAGTGTATTTCGTTTAATGGAAAAATATGTAAGATTTCTCTGACAAGGTTGAAATATTCCCGATTAAGGGCTCGCACAGTTGGTTTGTAAAGGGATTTAAAAAATTTCTAGTTATCTGTTTTATAAAGAATAAATTCTAAAATTAAACCAATTAAAATATAAATTTTCTAAAAATGGTTTATTTTGAATGGTTAAGTTTAAAAACTGTTGAAAACAATACACGTTTTCAGTATTGATTGTCACGCCATCTACCGCAGCGTTTTGAAAGCTCTTCGTATTTTTCAACGTACAGGTGGTAAGTTTCAATGCCAGGGGTGCATTGCAAAGAAGTAGCAAGTATGGGGGCCGTCCATATGTTTACATTTTTAAAAAAGGCTTAGCTTAATAAAGGAAAATGGCCCTCGTTGGTGGTTACTCGTGTTCTGTTCCTTTTTGTAAGAACCGTTCGATGGAAAAGAGAGTTTTATCCTGGCATTCATTTCCCAGTGATCCAAAATTAAAGGAGCTTTGGATTAATAGTATTAAAAGGTATAGAAATAATTTAAAAGTAACGAAATATAGTAAGTTGTGTTCGGAGCATTTCCGTGAAAATGACTTTAGGCCTTTCATGGTTATGAAAAGAAAAATGTTGAAAGATATAGTTGTCCCAACTATATTTCCATGGAATGTAAGTTGCAACTTTTTATTAGCTCTGTATGTCTTTAATTAAAAGTCGTTATATGAATTTTTCCATTCAGAAGGGTACTGATAATGAAAACTATAATGATCAGGAGCCAACAACAAGCTCATTGTTAAGTGAAACAATTAATACATCACTTAGTCAGTTTGATAGAGAAGTATTAAATATAAACCTAGACGATAGTGATACTATGCTTCCTGGTGATGCCGCAGCGAATGTTAATTCAGTTGCGGGTGGAGAAATTAACGCTCATAACACCCTAAATAGTACTACAATATATGGGGTATGTAATTGGTCTTGACCTATTCAATAGAATGTTGTATTACCATTGGCACTTATTATTTTTTATTATAGACAAATGACGTTGAGTTTCAAATTAACTTATTAATGGAGGTCTCTAGTATAAACAATGACGAGAGTAATCAGAACGGGGAGAGTGAAACATCTGTTTTAAAAGCTAATTCAAACAATATCTGTACTACTAATAATGATGTAATTGTGTAAATAATAACAATGTCATGTTCATAACAGATATAATATACTTACCTGTAATATTAAATGTAGGTGACTGACTCGGGAGAGGTTCCAAGCTCTAGCGGAGATAGTGTAAGTACTGTTGTATAAATCTTAAATCTTAATCAAAAGGGTCCTTTATAAAAAACAACTTTGTTTTATTTGTTATGAAGCAGTAATGCAATTTTTTGGGGATACTTAAAACGAAAGGGCCCCCTATTTTGCGAAAATGTCATGGGGCCTGCGGGTCTTTAGGTACGCTACTGGTAGTCAGTGGCGCCGATCGCTTTTTTTCCCAATGGGGGCCGAAGCTCACTAAAAAACTTGGAATGAGGCTGCTGGCAACACTTTCTTTCTACGGATGCTTCAAAGTAAATGGCCTTTAACATCGGCGGTTTTACCAATGGGGGCAGAGCCCCAATTCATTTTTCCCAATGGGGGCTTCGGCCCCGCCGCCCCCATGGGATCGGCGCCACTGCTGGTAGTAGGGTGTTATTTGATTTTTTACGAAACTTTATAAAACTATAATGTTAAGCTTCTGATGTTCTAATAGTTGAAAAAATAATTATTTGACCTAGGGATTTCTTATGCAAACAGAGCCTGAAATGGAAAGCTCTAATAATACCAGTAAAACCTGCCTATCAAGCAGTAATACAGTATGTATTTTACATTGTATATGAAAATTGCTACTTTAACAGAAGTTTTAAATATAAAGGTTACTAATAGCTGCAGTACTCGTGTAAATTATTCTGAACGTTGGCGTAGAAAAACCTCGGGCATGGCTAAAACAATTTTAGATTTGGAAAGGGAAGTAAAAAAGTTAAAGTCAGAACTCAAGCAGAAAGACCTAGAGATGGCAAATTTAGAAGAAGATAAAGTAAAATGGAAGTTTAAAGCTCAAAATTACAAAAGTAGACTTTTAAATGTGTCTATTATTAAGAGTCCAGAAAATTGTAGTTTCTATACCGGACTGCCAGACTATGACACCTTTAAATGGTTGCTAGAGTATTTAGAAAAGAAAGCATCAGTAATGCAATACTGGAACGGGAAAAAAAACAAAGAAAATTACACGCCACAAAATGTTAAAACCGGATGGAAGCGGCAACTCTCAATGGAAGATGAATTTTTTCTAGTGTTATTACGTTTAAGACAAGGAATGCCAGTGAAAGATCTTGCCAGAGTGTTTTCAGTGTCAGAAGCGTCAATATCCAATATCAGTACTACGTGGATCCATTTACTTTACTACGAGTTGCAGCTACTTTGCTCATTCCCTTCCAAAGCCGTGACTGACCTTGCTCGCCCTTCATCGTTTATCGAATACCCGAATACTCGAATAATTTTGGACTGCACAGAGTTTAGAGTTGAGAGACCATCGTCGATATCAGCTCAAAGAGCAACTTTCTCATCATACAAAAATTATAACACCTATAAGTGCCTAATAGGCATTTCTCCCGGTGGAATGGTCAAACTGTATGGTGGTGCATCATCTGATAAATTCATTGTTCAAGATTCCAAAGTTCTTGAGCTCTTCGAACCAGGTGATGACGTGTTGGCAGATAAAGGGTTTGAGCTCGATGACATCATGCCAAACGGGGTCACTCTGAACATTCCTCCATTTTTTCGTCGCAGTAAAGCTCCGCAGATGCCAGCTGAGGATGTACTGAAAACGAATAGTATTGCTAAAGTTCGCGTTCATGTGGAGCGAGCTATAAGGCGAATTAAAACATTCCACATCTTTGATAGTCCGATTCCACTAACCATGTCTGATGAGTCGGAAAAAATTGTAATGGTTTGTTCGCTGTTAACCAATTTTTTTCCAGACTTAATCAAGGAGAATACAGAGACATCACTTCTAGATGAGTTTTAACATATTATATTATTTTTATTCTACAGTTTATAAACACAACCTTTCTAAAAAAATCATTTTATTGCATTTGTTACAATTTTTATTTCAGACCATAATTTTAATTTGTATCAATATCAAGAAGTTTAGGAAAAAATATTTAAAAGATCATCTAACACATTCTTCTCTGTGTTTTTTTTAAATGGCACATACTACTCTTCACCATATATGGATTTACCGTGTTTAACCCTTCCTAAAATCCTTTCAGGTACATTAGCGTAGATAAAAAAATAACACAAACTGCGAAACATATGATCAATGAAGGCTTCGTCCCGGAAAATCCTTACACACACTTGTTGCTCACTTTCATTTCCCATAAATACAAAAAAATCACACCAGCCACGCTCGCTGACAAACATTTGTCCTTGTACTTGGCTAAAATAGTTTGAACTTTTTTTCAGCGTGATTTGGCCATGCACATAATGAATATAAAAAAATTTAGATTTTAAAACTTCATCTACTGTGAAATTTTTCTTGGAAAAGGGGCATTTAATTTCAATAAGGCCTTGGCTACCAGTTTTAGTTTCAGCAACAAGGCCATCGGGTGAGGCAGCCAAAAATGGAAACTTCTTGTGAACCAGTAAACCACTTGGCGTTACTTTCACTGGATTGTCTCGGTCTGACATGTATTTTATATAATTTAGCACTGCTAAACCTTCATTTTCTTTGCCATGTAGAATAGCGGGCAGTTTATCTAGTTTAGAGTTTCCTGTGCTGTTACTAACAAAGCCAAGAGACACTAACCGTTTATCTGGATCAGTGCTACATTTTGAAAGCAGGCCGAATACGGATGATGAGAGTCGATTCGATCTTTCAACAAGCCACTCTGGGCTTCCAGATTCCTTTCTCGTTTTCTTTTCAATGTTTTCTCTTTCATTATCAGTTAACGTTGGATAGTTTTCTTTAATGAACGTGATAACAGTTTGGCGAAACTCTGGTGAAAAAATTGAGAACGGTTGAATTTCTCCTTGATTGTTTGTTGTCGATGTGGTAAGGTTCCCTAAAGCCTTTCTTGGACTGTTATTGGAGGAGGCAGCTTTTACACATTCAACAGGTGTTGGTGATGTCGGGGTATTACGCAAGGTAGTACTAACATTTAGAGGTGATGGAAACGTGATAGTAAGAGAAAGCGTACTTTTATCCATGGGTCTAATTTCAAAGTGTCGTAAGAAAGCGCAAGAGCGCTTTGTGGATTGCAATTTTTTAAACAGTTCTAACTTATCATCCACTACTAGATCCCTCATATTGGTAGGTCTTGGATCAAATCTAAGTCTGCGGTTCTTTTTTTCTTTGGTAATCTTCCCCGGAATCCGTTTTATAATTTTCATATCATTAACAGCTTTGGGATAAAAAGTACTGTTGCCTCCTGGGTTGATCCACTTGCACAATGTCCCCGTACATGTAACATCTTCTGGTAATTCACCAATTTTCTGATACTGAAGAACTGAATAATATGAGGCAGCTGCATGGTGGCACCTTCCTGGCAATCTAAAAAATAATTTGAAATCAATATACATATATATATAAATATGTCTAAAAATAATGGATACTTACCCAGCTGGACATTCACAATAACTGTAAACGAGACACCCAGTAAGTTTAGAGAAACCAAAAACCACAGCATAGTTTCCTTGCTTCATAGAGGGGAAGCAGTTCGCTCTAATAGCACACCACTCATCTTTAACCAAGTCTGGGAAAGGCTTAGGGTTGAAGTACAATTTTTGCACATAACCTTCTTCGAAAAATCTTAATCCTTTGGTTTTGTTATTACTTTCAAAATGCCGAGTAAATCCTTCTTCAGAAGCGCCAGGAAATCCATTTAACTTTTTAATCCATGATTTATTCTTTTTAAAATTATAATCAACTTGCCTCCACTTACTCGTGTCGACTACAGTGGCCATGTTTATTTACATGTTATGCTAGAAAGAAAACTGGCCTAAATAAGGGGAAAATACGAACAGCTTCTCTTTTGCAACAGTAGATGGCACCATAGTCTGTGCGCTTGCGCAGATTATAATACTGAAGACGTGTATTGGGTTTATCAGAACTTAGGTTCATATAATTTAAAAATTGTATACAATCCTGATAAAAACGGGGGGTAAAATCAAATTTAATATCAATGTTTTTTAAATAGAACACGCGGAAACTCATATTGTATACATTGCTTTTAGTTATATAAAACCCATAAAACGCAATTTCGACGCTATGCGCCTCATTGGACAAGATTTTTTTTTAAATCTCCAGGGTAAAGGCTCTCCATTGTTCATCTAAGGATTTAAGGCCCAGACCGCCACTATCGACAGGCTGGCAAACTACGTCAGTAGAAACCCAGTGCTTATTAGAGGCCCAGATAAAATTTAAACATTTTTTCATTACCGGATCTGAATATTCCGTAGGGCGTTTTACAATTTGAAGTTGTTAATAAAACTTTGAAAGTTCGATACTAGACAGCCGAGTTCTAACTTTATAAGATAGCTGGGGCTTAATGACCAGCTTTTTATCCAATTGAGCAATTTTTGCTTGAAAAACGTATCTTGCTATGAGCCATCGACATTGAAGTCGACGCCCAGTGCTCGAATACTAGAATTGCTCCACTTGATGCCTAACGGTGAATCGAAGCGATTGCGCCAAGCCAGAGCCCACTGCTTTTACTTAAATTAATTTTGTCATTGCTAATGTCAGAATATTTAATACTTTCACTTTTTAAAATAGTCAAACCGGAATCAGTAGAAATCATGTTATTTAAATCATCGGCGAAGGTACTAACTACCAACGGCCGAGGAATAAACGGCAAACAAACACCATGAGCCTATAGTTTATCGCGCAAGTGGCATAGAAACGGCTCAATAGATAAAACAAAAAAAATAAGCCGAAAAGGGATCCCCCTGGCGGATTCCTTTCTTTATTGGAAATTAAGACGTTAGATTTGTATTCACTTTAACGCGCGCTTCGGCGCTTTGATAAATTACTTTTATAAAATTAATAATAGTGCTGCCAATGTGTATGTGATTTAAAATAGAGAGTAAGTATTTGTGGGAGACACGGTCAAAAGAATTTGTTTGGTCTAAAGAAACGATGGCAAGTTTATCGCTCGAGTTCTGACTATAATAATGAATAATATCTCGCATAATATTTATGTTCGAAAAGATTGTTCTATTTGGTACCCCAGATGTCTGGTTTTTATGGACAACATATTCGATAACAGCGCGTATTCTATTATCAATTATTTTCGCTTTTATTTTGTAGTCCACATTGAGCAGTGAAATTGGACGCCAATTCCCCAAATCAAGTGGATCACCTTTCTTAAAAATTAACACTATTATCGCACTCGCGAAAGAGCTAGGAATTTTTGAGAGATTTAAAATATGATTAAAAAATTGTATAAAATATTAAATATCTCCAATTAAAAACCAAAAAATTTGTAAAATTCACTAGTGAGGCCATCAGCACCGGGAGATTTGCCAGACTTTAAACCGTTTATAACTGGTAACAGTTCCTTTTTCGTAATATCGCTTTCACACCCAGTTTTTACCTCTCCGAGGGGACTTTGTACCCTAGGATTGGTTATACAACCATCGTGTCTATCTGTCTGTGGGTCTGTCTGTCAGGCCTGCGAACGCGTTCGCATTTTCGGGGCAAAGGGTAATCACTGCGTACGCAGTTTCTTAGAATCAGGGAAAAGGTTTTTCCAAAAGCGCCCTCTTTTTGTCATTGGGTGTAGTATAATTTTTTAATCGGCCGGGATTTGAACCCGAGCCCTCTTGAACGACAGGTGAGCGTTCTACCGCAGAACCACGGATACAGTTACGCTTCACTGAAAATTAAAAACTCTTCCGAGGAGAGGTATATTTTGGCTTGCCAACTTGTTTGTTCATCGCTAAGCTGAGGAAGAATTTCAATGTACGAAGAACAGTCCGTGACAGGTTCAACATCATAAAGGTGAGCGTAGTATTTTTTTAATTTCCAGGTACAATTCGGGTTCAGAGGTAGTTTCTAGTCCATTACTTTTTTCACAGACATCAACCGATTAATTCCTTTGGATTTTTAAATTTCCGCTAACTGGAAACGAGAATACTGTGTAGCTACAGAAAAATTAATGTTCGCCCAGACCATTATGGCCTCAGCTTTCTCGTTTTGCAAAATTTCGAGTCTCTTCGTAAGTACGATCTTATCGAGAGCAGACAGATCTTCATTTTCGAGTTTTTTTAACAGGTCGCCAATTTCATCATTCTTTTTAGTTGTCGATTTCTACGTATATTCTTTTGTTAGTGATTGTATCTTATATTTTATCGACTCCCACCATTTTAGATTATCAGCTCGGGGAAAGTTTTTATCCAGTAACTCCAATAGGCGCTTAAATAAAACATCTTCCCAGAAATTGCCAAGAAGTAATATTTCCGACAGCCAGGACTCATAAGTTATTATTTATATAGTACTTGTTGAAATATTAGAAAGCTGAAAACTTTCTCGAATGTAACATCGGTTTTTTGCTAAGCCTTAACATGCCAAAAAAGTTACCTGGTTAAAAGGAAACACTTTTGCATACTGTACTGCAAAAGTAATATGTTTAGCTCTAAAGGAATGAGTTTTCATCTTTTTCCAAAAGATAATTTTATACGAAATGAATTAACTCTGCCTCCATGAGAAGCTTTAAAATTGCCCGGTATTATAAAAATATTACATATAATTTTAATTATTTATACCATAAGAGGATGATAATAATAATAATATTATCTTCTTATACTTAGTTTTAGTAACATTATATATTTTACCTTAAAATATATTATCGAAAATTAACATTAGTATGTTCCTTATAGACGCAAGCCGACGCGTTTCTTATCTGACGCAAAATTCTCATGAGGGCAAAAACGCGTCTCCAGTGGCTTAAATATGACTTTTTGGCTAGCCATTCTAACTGTTTAACCGACCAACCGGAAATAGCTCCTTCTCAGATGAATTTGGAGAGGGGAGTAAAAACCGAGTATCTTTTATTGAAGAGTCCATTATAATTAATTATTTTAATAAAATGTTCATCTCTTAATAGTGCATTATTAAAGCACCAGTTTTCCGACATACTTCTACTCTCATTTACTGCTGGTAAATCTAATTCCATATACACACCCAAGTGGTCGGATCTAGCGCCACCGAGTCTAGTTTGAATATTTTTGACGAACGGATAAAGTCCTCGTGAAATATAAAAACGGTCGAGCCGAGCTTGTTTGTTTGGGTCACTGTTCGTGTTACCATCTGGATTTCTTGTTCAGTACACGTCCTTCAAATTGTAAGCGTTTATTAGAGTTTGCAGACGTTGGCAGACGTTTTTTCTGGTTTCGAACGTATTTATGCCAATCAAGAACTGGTGATAGCGTGCAGTTGAAGTCCCCAATTAACATAATTTTGTCGGGGTTCATATCCGAAATGTCTTTACTTATATCTTCTATTAAATTTAATTGCCTCCAAATTAACTTGCGAAACGTAACAGTTGTAAAGAGCGATTAGTACGTTTAAAATTCTAATATGTAATAAAATCCTTTGACAAAAACCAATTGTGATGTCACACACTCTTACACTAATATCATTATTAAAATAAAAATTCTTATTGTAAATGAAGCCAACCCCACCCCTATGGTTGGTACAACCAGTAAGGGAGGTTACGTACGGAATTGAGACTCTAATATTGGACGGGTTTTTATTAATGAAAGTCTCTTGCCAACAAGTATAGGTTATTTTCTTCTGCTCCAAGTTATTAATTTCTTAAAGGAATTCAATAGGGGTTGTTAACCCTCTAGTGTTGTGGGTTAAAAACATAATTCTCATTACTAGTATAAAAATGAGTAGAAGAAAGGAGATTAGATCTTATTTAAATTTTTTACGAGTGTAATTAATTGTTTTTTTTTCAGTTGATCCATTTGAATCTGGTCGGCTAATGCTGATAGATTGGTTGTATATTTTAGCGCACAATTTTTCGGAAGTTTTTTCGCCCTTACTTCTTCTAAAAAGAGGCGCAATGTTTTTGGTGTTAAAGGTCTACTTTTTCCGGTATTTTCGATTTGTTTTCGCTTGATATATTTTCAGGGGAAAGGGTTCTTCGTTTATTTTGCAGGGTCATTTTGCGGGCTTATCAATCTTGGCGGGGTGATAAAAGTGGATGCTGTTCTTTTGTTTTTTGGAGATATAGTTGTGTTCAACCCTGGTAGTGTATTTGTAGATCCTATACTTCGACTACTACGGGCCCTAAAGGGGTCGGAGTGTGCAATAACTGGTGGCTTTACCGGGGAGTCGGGATCCGGCTCTTGTAACCCATAAGAGCGGTGGCGCACTGGGAGATGTTAGCTTCGATCAAATGGTCCTATCTCCACCTATGACTTCGGTCAGGTTTGGGCTGGATACTGAGGCTCAGGCTAACGGAGAGGGTCCGTGCAAACTGGCCACCTCGGCGGATAGGGTAGCCTGCTGTGAGGCGGCGGGCCTCCGTATGAGGGCACGGCGGTCCTGTTTCCCGGCCTTTTGGAGTCACACCGGGATCTCCGGTGCCAGCTGTGCCGGGTTACTTGGACTGCTGTGTGCCCGTCGTTCCCCTTTAGGAGCTCTCTTCAAAGGGTTTGACTCCTTGCCTCCGTAGGTAAGGTGTCGGCTGGAGTTGCTACAGCATCCACTCTTACTCCAACACTCTAAAAAAAGCATTAAATATCCTTTCAAAATTGAATAACACTATTTAATTTTGAATGCTTCAAATAAGCATTTAAATTTAACCGCTATCATTCAATTTTAAAAAAGCTTTAAAATTTTACAAATTCCTTTCAATTTTGAATAAACATTCACCTTGGCGTTCAAAATTAATAAAAACCTTTCAAGTTCAATTCACCATTCATCCTGGCGTTAAATTTTTACTACAAGTTCTACATCCATTCAATTTAACAGCTGTTACCACAACAGATCGTTGGTCACATGATCTCGTGAAGTACGGGCAAAATAAAATCTCAAGGTTGGCCAAAATTCGAGCGAGCTCTCGGCTGCTGTGTCGTCTGCTATAAAAAGTGACGATGCTTACGCAAGCTTACAATGTAATAGTGTATCCAAGCGACTTTGTGAACAGCCGAATTTTAGCAGACGACGGTTTGTTCAACGATAACGATCACGCATAAGCATCTGCGTTCAAATATCTTTCACGATGCTTTTGACGTCTAAGCATCCAAATGGCAAGGTTTCCAACAAATGCTCACGGTATATGTCTTACATGGGATTGCATCGGGTGGGTTTCAAATCCGAGTCCTCCTGCAATTTAAATTATTGCGCAAAAGAAATTGAAATGTTGTGACTCGTGTATTTATAATTAAATAACAAATCCGGCTACCGGGAATAGAACTCACGGCACTCTGCACTCCGAGCGAGTGCTTAACCGTTGAGTCACCGACACTTACTGCACCCGACACTTTTCTAAACGTTTCTCTGTCATACTTCATGCTTTTTACCTCTCCGAGGACCGAGGGGTTATACAATCACCATGTCTATCTGTCTGTGTGTCTGTTAGAATTTCAGTGCAAAGGACTGTCGAAGGATTAATTTGCGGTTGGGTTTGGTTTGGATGGTTCTTTTTTCCTTAACGCTCACCGTCGTGACAGTTTTAACTCAGTTTGATTGGATATTTCGTTATTTTAATGTTTATGCGTAGGATGTGAATGTTGAGTTTGTGTTATGACGGTTGTGGGTGTTGAGTTTGTTGCGTTTGAGTTATGACGGTTGTGGGTGTGGAGTCCGTTGTGTTTGTTGAATCTAGGTGTTCGTGCTTGTGTTTTTGTTAGTTGCGTTTTCTCTTCATCTTCGTCTTATTGACTTTTGGGAATCGAACCCGGGTCTTCTACGTGCCAGAGATTTACTCTAACCTCCGAGCCACCGACGCTTGTTAAGCTACGGTGTTTTTCGAAATGTCCTTTACGAAGTTATATACTGTAATTTATTCTACATCATTTTAAATATTTATAAATTTTATTAATCTTATATTTAATTAAATATTTATAAATTATATTAATCTTATATTTAATTAATAATTAATAAATTGTATTAATCTTATATTTAATTAAATATTTATAATTTATATTAATCTTATATTTAATTAAATATTTATAAATTATATTAATCTTATATTTAATTAAATATTTATAAATTATATTAATCTTATATTTAATTAATAATTAATAAATTATATTAATCTTATATTTAATTAATAATTAATAAATTATATTAATCTTATATTTATTTAAATATTTATAAATTATATTTATCTTATATTTAATTAAATATTTATAAATTATATTAACCTTATATTTAATTAATTATTTATAAATTATATTAATCTTATATTTAATTAATCATTTATAAATTATATTAATCTTATATTTAATTAATCATTTATAAATTATATTAATCTTATATTTAATTAATTATTTATAAATTATATTATTCGTATTTTTAACTGATAAACTTGTTCTGTAAATAGGGTTAAATTCAATTGTGCATTGTTTTAGTACGTCTAACTCGCTGTGGTAACTACTTAATTTATATTATTCTGAATAAATGAAACTCGGTTGATTCGTCTCAATTATTTTAATTTAATTTAAAATTTTATACCGGGCGGGATTGAACCGGGATTACGTTTTTAGTAAATAACTTTGAATTGCGGAGATATCTTTAAGGGACGTCTCGAGAAATTAATACCACTAGCGACAATTCTTCCAAGGAGAGGAAAATGTTGGCTTGCCAACTTGATCTTCTTTCTCTGGGGTCGGATTTACATAGATTTCAGTGACATCAGAGGTCATTTTAGCTAACTTTGATATTAATGTTTTTAATTATTTTTTAGGCATAACATTGGACATAATGATTTTTCCAGAGCTTTTGGTAAGACGTTCGACATTAATAGATATGTTAACAATCTCAAATACTTCCATGGCTAAAGTTTCAGCCATTTCTGGCGTTCTTACATAAACTAGCATTCTGCCTCTAGAAATACGGCCGCAATGAATGGTGTTAGACTTACCAATTACTTCATTTATAGCAATGGCATGATCGATTGAGGAAATTTCTGGTATGGAGTTGAACGTGACCGCATGATCTCTAGTCATGACCGGTGGTCGGGGTCTTGGATTATTTGGTTTGTCCGGAGGATCTTTACCTTGACGGATCGCATTATCTGTTGGCTGCAACATAATTGCTTAAACTTAGCGAAGAAAGCAACACTAGGACGAAACTTGGCTAGAATTAAGTACTTTTATGCGGCAGAGACGCTGTTTACGGAGCGAAGAAAAAAGACGTGACTTCAACGAGAGCCAGACGAATTATTTAATTTAATTCGGTATTTAGTACGATTTTGTTTATATTGGATGGCATACATAACTGTTCAAAATGTTCTTTATTTAAAGTAGCGGCCTTAAATTTTTCCCTAAAAACGGGTTTTCAAACGCGTGTAGTTCACGATTATAAATATCGCTGAGAAAACGATATCCGGGCGTTTTCCACTTAGGGTGGTAAATGTCCAAATATACGTGTGGTATATGTAAAATTGGTAATTTTAAGATATCATCCAGGTTCACGGTTTTTTTTAATCTCACAGGACATTTCCTCCAAGCATCAAAAAGGTCAACGTAGTATTTCGGTAAGTAGTCATACTTAAGGCCAATTCTTGTGAAGGCTAAAATCTGGTAACTTATATTGTAGATGTTTGTGTTCTTCAGATAGTACTCAATTGGATGGCACTTTTTTGCAACAAGGTTTTTTAGTTTTGTAAGTACAAAATGTTTCCACCGTTGGGTAAGGGTTTGCAACCCAAACCCGCCGAAGGCAGTGCTTTGTGATAAATCATCTTTTTTTAACCAGTGTTTTTCTTTTATCCAAATAGCTTCGACACACATGCCGAAAAGCTTATTCGACCAGACCAGAGGCGAATATAAAACCGGTAAGGCAGATGTTACACAGTTGGGCACGAGTTTTGTAGGAAAGATTCTCAGCGATGCGCGGGATACTAGACAGAGTGCTTGTTATTTCGTCTACTAGTTTCTCAGTATGATGTTTCAAAATGTCTCCAGTCGCCTTCATCGTTACCCCCCCAGATTTTTATTTCACCACTACTCCATTTAATTTTCATCGGTTCATTTGTTCTGCCCCTCCAGTTTCCAAACCACAGTCCATTACTTTTTTCTAAATTAAATTAAATTTGCTAATGGCGCCGTATTTATCACATTCGGTCTGCAAAATTTGAAAACCTTCGTTGGTTGTCACGAAAGGGTTTAAATCGTAAGCGAAGGTTCGTCATCGACGTCTAGTATGGTGAATGTTGGAGTACTGCTGTATTTAAATTTATTCGTGGTGTTTAACCCTAAACTGTATATTTAATCTCAATTATTTTATTTTTATGTTTTGTAATTAATGTTCATGTATTCTGTATTAAGTTGTTTGGACCCAACTGGAAAGCAGTGTAAAGCTGAGTTGGATATCCTATAATAATGCCATTTTATTATTAATATGATTATATTTTTTTTATAATTTTTGTAAAGGTCTTACAGGAAACCAACCCTAAAGCTTTAGAATTTTAGTATTATCTTTCACGGTGATTCTTCGTAAGTGCTCCATTAATTAGCTTTCAAAAATATCACTTTTGACTAATGGTCACCACACTTCAGTTGGCGAAAATTTAAACAAGTAAACGACCAGAATTACTTCACCAACTAATGTAACCTTTACTATATTCTACATTGTTATTATCACAAGTTTCCGCCGTAGTTCTTAATTTGAAAATTTTTATTTAAATTACTTACTTTTCTATTCCCCATTGTCCAACTAGTTCCAAAAATAAATAAGTAATAAATTTATTTTAGAAAGAGAAGTAGAGACTGGTTTTGCAACTCAAAAGACTAACCAGTGCTCTTCCTAAAAAACTCTATTAAGCCATTGATACCATCTTATTAATTGTGGTAATGTAAATCGATATGTTTTATATGTATGTTCAAGTAGAAGGTTCGTCATCGACGTCTAGTATGGTGAATGTTGGTGTAATGCTGTATCTAAATTTCTTCGTGGTGTTTAACCCTAAACTGTATATTTAATCTCACCCAACTGGAAAGCAGTGTACAGCTGAGTTGGATATCCTATAATAAAGCAATTTTATTATTAATATTAATATTAATATTATTAATATTATAATTATTATAAATGAATAATTGTTATTTTTATTTTTTCAAATATTCAAGGAATAAGAAATGTAAGATTAACAAATAAATACACTTGAGATTAGAACTTTTATTCAATTCTCAATCAGATGAGGGGATATCTACTTGATATCTCACAAGGTTTTATTATGTCAAATTTCACTTTTTTGGAAAATATTTTGTTGAGCAACACTCTGTAATTCAGGTGTAAAGAAATGGTAAATAAATGAAAAATTGGAACAAGAAAAGAAAACGCCTTAACATTGATTGGAAAACAATTTCAGGGTTTAATCCTGACATTCCTTCATGCTTATTATGGCTACAACAAGCCCATCATGGATTGGCAGTCTCCTCTCCTAAAGTTCATTTCCAACATTATCTAATTCCTGAGTGGAGTAAGTAGTATCCATATGTTGCTGTCTCTGAAGACTCTGTGCCGCTGACATCTCTTGACCGAAAGGATTTCTAGAAGGCTCAGGGGTGGATGCCTGAGACCTCATATCAGGAGGAGGAGACATATGATCACTCCCCAGTGACTGTGTGATTCCCGAAGGCCTCTCTATTCTATTAATCATAGCTGTTAGGTCTGCTACAGCCTTGATAATAGCTTCACAGGCATGAGTGATTTTTCGATACATGGCAGATAATTCATTGAGGGTTTCTTGTAGTTGATGTTGTTGAGAGATTATTAAAGCTTGGTCTGCTTGGGCTGCCTGAAACAAATCACTCCACTTGGTGTACATTTTGGTCTGAAACTCAGAAAATTCTTTGGAAGAAGCCTGGTAATATTTATTTCCGCAAAACACATTCATATGGTAAGCTACTCTCCAATCCCTAACAGTCCAGTGAGGAAATCTATTTGCTGCGTCAGACCAAAATGCATTGTTTGCATCATCTTTATGTTCTCCCATTTGGAAAATTAATTTAAGAACTTTGTCTTTAGTGAGGAAAGTTTCATCGTTCATCATGCTAGAAGAAGGAGGAGGTAAATTAGATTGTTTTGATGACGTTGGTTGTTCAAGAATAGAGAGAATTCAATTGAGTTTTACAAAACAATGGCAAATGGGACATAGAAGATAATTTCTCGGATGATTGAGGGATAGGTGCGCTGAATTCTGGAGCTGTGACATTAAAATTGAACTTAGAGGAAACAATAGATCTAGGGTTTTTGCTTCAGTCTCTTGATTTTCTAATATGACTTCATCAGCCCCAGTGACGCGTTTAGGTAAATTGTGGCACTAGGCGCAATAGCCCTTTCCGCAAACCGAGGGGTCGTAATGGGGTATAAAGGCTCATGCATGCGCAAATAGCTGTTGGGGGTCAAGTTACTAGACGATGGTTTGTTATTGTGCGGGAATTTAATGCGGTTTGATAACGCTGTGTGACCATTTAAGTTAAATCGTGTATATTTATGTTATATCAACATAGGTTTTACTTAAATAAATGTAAATATATCGTTATCGTGATATTTTGAACTGTTTTCTAAAAGGAAACTAACAAGGTTCCCAGAAGAAGTGATCATAACTAAGCCTTGGAGATATGCCATCTCGCTGTGTAGTGGGTTGCAAAAGTCACTACATATGGTGATAGTAATATTAAATTTCATCGAGTTCCAGTAAAATGGCGTAAATTGTGGCAAAGACTACTTAATCGTATAGAATGGAAAGCTGCACGGGATGATAAAGTTTGCAGCAGGCATTTTGTTAGTGGGTATCCAGGGTGGGAACCATCGGATGTTGACTGAGTACCAACACTTTTTATGAAACCTATTATAAATTAAGTTACCCATAAAATTGCTGTATCTGAAAACAATGTAGAGAACGATTCTTTTGAAATAATTAACCCATCTGATGACAACTTGAGCAGCAATGTCTTAGAGCTCTCACGAGAAAGTAGATATGAAAATCGGATTAAAAAGGTATGCTTTTATATTTCTAAATTATTGACTCGAACTAATTATTAATGTAATTTTTTATAGAAAAAATTGGAAAGAAAGTTATTTGATAGAAATTGGGAAAATTTATCTCTTCAATCATCACTTTCATTTCATGACTATGTAGGAGACAACCCGTCTGAACCAGTATTTATTGAAAATAATGAAAAAAAAAGTAATTTTTAAGTTGTTTCCGTTAAATATCAATAATCTTACTTCTTGTGGAAGAAAATGTTAAACTGAAGCAAGGAGTTGAATAATATAAATCGCAAAAAAGTTGGTCTGTTGACAAAAATATAGAATGATGATAATGTTTCAAAATTCTACTCAGGAATGCCTACATTTTCTGTATTTCTATGGTTTTTTAAGTAAGTTAATGTGCGAGTATCACTTTTTGGCCAAAGAAAAACGTTTGAAACACGAACTTGACTCGGTAGCGATTGATATTATTCAACTCCTGTATTTCTTGCTTCAGTTAAACATTTTCTTCCACAACAGGATCAGTCATAGATTGTGAGCCAAAGCCAAACCAAAATAAAGAAGTGTGATTACTGATATTTTACGGAAACAACTTAAAAATGACGTCGAAAGGATTTTTCATTATTTTCAATAAATACAGGTTCAGAAATGAAAATGATGATTGAAGAGATAAATTTTCCTAATTTCTATCAAATAACTCTTTCCAATTTTTTCTATAAAATATTACATTAATAATTAGTTCGAGTCAATTATTTAGAAATATAAAAGCATATCTTCTTTTTAATCCGATTTTCATATCTACTTTCTCGTGAGCGCTCTAAGACATTGCTGCTCAAGTTGTCATCACATGGGTTAATTATTTCAAAAGAATCGTTCTCTAAATTGTTTTCAGATACAGCATTTTTATGGGTAACTTTATTTATAATAGGTTTCATAAAAAGTGTTGGTACTAAGTCAACATCCGATGGTTCCCACCCTGGATACCCACTTAAAAAATGCCTGTAGCAAATTTTATAATCCCGTTCAGCTTCCCACTCTAAACGATTAATTAGTCTTTGCCACAATGTATGCCGTTTTACTGGAATTCGATGAAATTTAATATTACTATCACCTTGGTGTAATAATAGAAGCTAACGCTTCCTGGATATAGCACTCTAGCCTTCCACAAGGCATTCCGTTTTGCCCTCGATTCATGCCACAAAAACCGGGAAATTAAATTGCCCCCCCCCCTCCCACAAATCGGCCGATGACGTAGAAATTGCGACAATTTTTTTTCCGCGTGTTTGAAAAATTCGTCTGCTATTAACCGTTTTGTGCGGCCTAAAATCTCAGGTGTAAATTAGATTAAATGGTTCGGATTAAAAACTGCGCGCACCCCACTTGCAAAAGTGACTCGCGGTATGCCTATAAGCCTCATATGAGTGGAGTTAATTTTGTAACTTTTCCTAAACATAAAAGTAAACCTTTAAAATGTAACAAATGGTTAGAATGGCTACGAGAGGTTAGAAAGGATTTTAAATTAGAAAGTATCACATCTAGTACCTATTTATGTACAAAACACTTTGTGGGAGTTAATGGGCCAACAAATTATTACCCAGACCCAATTCACGACCACGTAAGTTTCACTTCAATTAATAATCACTACATTAAATTATATTAATCCACATTGTCGTTTGTTTGAAATAGAGCGTGATTGTTAAGACAACTGCTCAAATCTGTGATGAGTTTGAAAATGAACGCTCCAAAGCACAAGGCTGTTATGTCCAGAATCCGTTGATTAAAATCACATAATCAGGTAAAAGTGTCGTATTGTATTCTAAATTCTTGAAATTCTTATTTTAATTTTGTATAAAAATTACTACCAAAGAAACTAAAAATGGACCACAAATGGCAGAAGATGTACCACTCGAAACAGCGTCGTCAGATATTGCATCTACTTTGTCTTCATTTCTAATGGACACATCAATGCCGGAAACTGATATCGAAACGTTGATTTCACTTCAAGAGAAGATATTAAGTCCCCTGGATAGTTGTTTTATTAACAATTCATTGGACCTATCCCTATTGTCTTCATCTACTTTGGAAACAAGCAATGAATTGGATACCACAGTCGAAACCTCTTCAACAGATCGAGCTCCAGAAATGACACACAGCGAAAAAACTTTATTCGATTCAAGTAACGATTTGTAAGAACTATCTCTCTTGTCTTCTACATCAACTTTGGAAACAAGCTGTGAATTGAATACCACAATGGAAACTTCTTCGGCAGATAGAGCTTCAGAGATTACACATCACCAAAACTCTCTACTCGAGTCATTTGGTAAATTCCTATTCTCACAAGAGTGGTTGAAGCTCCAAGAAGATAACTGGTATAGTAATATAAATGCAACCAGACTACAGTTTGTAAAATCCAGTGAAGAAACAAATTGCCCATTGGTAACTCTGAGCATAGATTCAAATTTTATGGTAAAAGCTCAGGCATTGCATCAAAATTTATTAACTACAGTAGTCATGTTATAAATTTGCCGAGCCAAATTTTCACTAGTGATATTGTATGTGGTGTTTTGAGGAATATCAACAGTTTTAAAGTTTGTAGCGGGATCAAAAATGAAGAATTAGTTCATTTCTTGAAATAACGGAGCCGTGGAGTTTTCTGCTCCAATTCATTAGCAATTAGGGATAATCAGTGCTTGTGAATTTCTAAAAAGAAGGAATGCCATTTTTGCTCTAAACTGGAAAGGAATTCTCGCAAATGCTTGACACAAAGCTAAATGTCCAAGGGCAAAAAGTATAAATCGCTTAGTAAAGAAGAGAAAATTAGGTTACTGAAAATTAAAACCCAAGCGGAAAGGAATTTCAGACGAAAAGTTAAGAGGCTTTTGAATAAATTTAAAAAACAAGTTGAAACTGATGGAGATACTTTGCAAGGTGATGATGACACTACAATCCAAAACATTTTAGAAAAAACTATTCCTAAAGACGACGATAAATCTTACGTTTCAATATTTTTAAGAGAGCAACTTAAGATGACCAAGCAAGACAATGCTCATGGACATAGATGGCATTCCTCAGTGATACAATGGTGTTTGTATCAATACCATAAATCACCAGCGGCCTTTAAAAGTTTGAGAGACTCCAAAATACTACGCTTACCATCGTACAGTACTATTTTTAGGCATTCGAATAAAGATAAGCGAAGTCTTGGCTTTAACATGGATGTTTTAAAGGTAATGAAAGACGAAGTAAAACCTGAAAGCTTAAAACCACATCAGCAGTACTACAGCATCCTATTAGATGAAATGAGCATCAAAGAAGAACTGATCTACAAGAAAGAATCTGGAGATATTATTGGCTACACAAGCCTTAACAATGCCAGAAATCGAATACACGAGCATTGCTCGGAGAAATATGAAGACAAAAAAGTTGCTACACATGTACTTATGCTGATGTTACAAGGAGCCACCACTCGCGTAAAATACCCATTAGGTCATTTTGCGACGAATGGACTCACAGCTGACGACCTCAACTCAATAGTCTGGGAAGCTGTTTTTAAACTAGAAACGTTAGGATTCAAAATTATATCGATCATAGGTGATGGGGCAGCCACGAACCGGAAGTTTTTCTCCATGAATACAACTGAAGAGGCCCCCCATAGATGTTTAAATCCTTTTAGCCTAAACGAAACACGATTCATATACTTTATGTTTGACACGCCCCATTTATTGAAGACCACCAGAAACGGCTTATATTCCAGTGAAGAATACTGCAAGGTTCGACTAATGCACAAAATGGCCAATATATCACGTGGGAGCCTGTTAAAAGATTATTTGAAGTTGAAATGAAAAAACCTAGAAATTTAAGAAAGGCCCATAAAATTACCGGTGAGCATGTGATCTTGAACTCGTATAGCAAGATGAAGGTTCGGTATGCGAGCCAAGTTTTAAGTGCATCTGTTGGTAATGCGATTACCGAGGAATTAGGAAACCAATATTCCGAAACTGTCAAGTTTATTCAACTGTTCGATCAGTGGTTCGATATCTTCAATACATCCAATTTTGATGAAGCGTACCATCAAAGAAAACCAAATAAAAGGCCTTTTAAGTCTTTAAATGACAAACGGTTTGAGGTATTATATTTACAATTCTTGTAGTAGGCCAATATGAAAACAGAAAAACATTTTTTTTATCTCTCTAGTGGCTTGAAGATAATTTCTTAGGTTAACTTGATGAGTGGGAGGAGGATGTCTCCAATCGGCCTGGTAACTTCACAGGAGACGAGAGAGAAAAAATGATACTGTCATCTGAAACTTTATCCGGCTTGAGGCAAAGCAGTAAGTATAATCATAACATAAACCAAATGGTGTTATTAGCAATATTTCTTTATGTAGCGAAAGCAATGGTAGAAATAATCAGGTTTCTCTTGGCTGAAGGAGCAAGCTTCGTGCTTAAAGCCAATTTCAACCAGGACCCGTTGGAATTGGAGTTTTCTCGTCATCGAGCTGCCTGTGGCCGAAATGACAATCCCGTCATTGATGCCTTTGGAAATAATAGAGAGACCTTACACATACTGAAAAATTATAAGGTAGCTACTCATAGTACCCAAGGAAATACTACAATAGGACCAAACGACTTCTAAAAAGGAAAATTGATTTCAATTAACTTTTAAAACAAAACATTTTCTCACTTTATTGTCATTAAAAATTTTTAAAATGAAAGACAGATTAAAATTTGTGAAAGTACAATTACTTAGCGAAATTCCCTGTAGTTTCCTGTAATATTTTCTTTCTCAGGCTTGCTTTTGAATTAGCTTTTGATTTCATACTTTTAATTCTTAATTTTGACTTAAAGTCTTCTTTGAGCTTTTTAAGGTGTCCATTGCCTACTGTGGTGATGAAGTACTTTAATATGTGGTCAAAAAGTGATTTAGAATGGTTTACAACACACCCTGCGTTACAAAATGTTTCCCACACATCTGTTATTGCAGTGTCTACTTTAATTGCCAACTTTAAACTGGTCACCCTGTTCTCCATAGATTTCATGCCATAGAATTTGGCAACGTGAACATAAATTTTCTTAAAAAAATTTAATGCTTGCTCATTAGGGTACAATAGCCCCCCCCCCCCCTATCTTGAGCTTCCAACCATGACTTTAGATTTTGAGGAAGTTTGTCTTTGGAGGTGAGCATTTGTAGCGATATTTTCTGTCATGTACATGATCACACTGGGACATTCTTCAATATCCAACGGAATAACCACAATTTTCTTTTGACTTGCTTCTACTATCATTTTGAACAATGTGTTAATTCCACAGAACTTTGACTGTTCATTCAGGTCTTTGAAGCCCTACTCAAAAATGTTTGATTGCAACACAACGTTACTTTTGTAAATATAAACAAATTAACTCCAAAAAACTCACCATTGTGTGCGATAAGGAGTTTATAATTTTTCTTGTTTTCTGCCTATCGTGAATGACATTCATCATTGCCCTGGTTATTTTGTCCTCTGCGGTACCCGTCACTACTGGCTTCACAACATTCTTCAACTCCATGAGATCTTTTTCTTGAAGTCGCAATACCCAAGAATACATGGCTTTGGCCTCATTGGTCATTTCAGCTTTATTCGTATCTTTTAATTCTTGCATCACTTCAGCAAGAAGTCCACCAAAGGCACCATTATACTCTTGAGCTAAAAATAATAGTGCAATATAAAATGTCTGATTTATTTAAAAAGGAGAAAGCGATACTTACCAGGAATCATAAAGAGTATCAATTCTTTCTTGCGCTTCTTTTTCGAAGGTGATTTCGTTGGAGATTTTTGAGATACACTGAAAAGAATTGTTACAAATTTAAAATACTAGTCCCATAATTTCCCACCGGAATACGACATTACTTTGTTATATTGGTGAGAGGTTCTGAAGTATTGGCTTGATTGGCATCGCAACTGTTAAAAAAAATTATTCAACTCCAAGTCATTGTCACTCAAAAATTCATCTTCCAGACCCAAATCTAACTCCACATAATTACCATTGTTTTGAGTCATTATTCTCATCTATGTTTAAACATTATTAGTGATCACAGAATATTCTATAGAACTTTATACTTTTAAATTATTTACCAGAACTTTCGGATGATTATGATGAATCAGAACAAATTTCGTAAGAAATTGATTTTCTGGGGCTTGGGATTGAAATACCCAAAGTACTGTACGTATCTACTGACCAAAAGCTAGACATCTTCTTTATTCCTAAATTGTCGTATTTTAATTAAAAAAATAACAAAGTTGTCTATGCTACATAAATAATTGTACTTACAAAATTCATTAACTAGAGACAAACGTGTTCTATTGTTGATACTTCAATTTCTAACCGTTTTCTATGCAACATAAATAATTGTACTTATTCAACTCATTAGCTAGAGGCACACGTGTTCTTTTGTTGATGTTTGAATTTCTAACCGTTTGAATTCCATACCCTTAAAGTTATCCCCACGTCACGACCGCCTGAGCAACGGTCCAGCAATAGATGGCGCTGGTACCTGTCAGAAAAATATCGGGCGCGTTCTATGCATAGTGCTATATCCGGGAACAATTAGCTCCTATTATTAATACAAGCTATCACCATATGTAGTGACTCTTGCAACCCACTACACAGCGAGATGGCATATCTCCAAGGCTTATTTATGATCACTTCTTCTGGGAACTTCTATTAGTTTCCTTATAAAAAACAGTTCAAAATATCACGATAACGATATGTTTACATTTATTTAAGTAAAACCTATGTTGATATAACATAAATATACACGATTAAACTTAAATGGTCACGCAGCGTTATCAAACCGCATTAAATTCCCGCACAATAACAAACCATCGTCTGATAACTTGGCCCCCCAAGCCATACTGCGCAGGCGTGCATAAAATTACGAAAAGGGCTATTGGATTTTGGGGCCCTTTTTTCACAAAGGCCATTTAAGCCAAGGATGTCATTTCGGGGGGGGGGGGGGGGGTTCTTTTGGAATTTAAAGATAACGTATAGCGTAGCTTAGTATGGCCTGAAAATTTTATTTTATATTTAAACTAGTGTTGTATGTAAATAAATAATTATTTATTTACATTTAAACATTTCAAATAGAAGTGTTATGTCGCATTTGGTTATGGCGTAGATACATATGACTTTTCAATTTCTATTGACTCGATCTAATACTAAAAAATAATAATAATAATAATCAGCTAGGCTAATACCACATGTAACATAATTACTCATAAGTATGCCACTTGCTCTATTTCTTCACTAACGGTTTGTTTCACAGATATTGATTGCGCCATCCGTACCTTACGTAATATTTGACGTCATCGAATCTCAAATGCCGATAATGCCATCGCTCAATTAGCTCTACGACCATTATTTTAGTAAACAAACCGGTTTGAACAACCAAGGCTTACGAGCTAAAATGAACTACAATATACTGCCAAGTGCTGTTAATGCAATTAATAAAGTTTTCGGAGACTCTGGTTCTAAAATAAATTTGCATTGTCAAATAAAAGAAGTAGGTTTACTGAAAAAATAATTGAAATACAGATTGAGCTTTTCTGGGGCATCTACAAGGTTGGAGTCTTTGCAGATTCTTTAGAGCCTAGGCCTAACTATTCTAGGCTTGGTATGAGTTTTAAAAACGCTGGTTGAATATCCCACTTCGACGACTAGTTCCATTTTCGGAAAGTGATCTCTGAACCGAACCGTATTGGTCATTTTCCCCTACCTTTTCTTTTTCTAACTCTAAACTACTCATTATTTAACTACATCCGCACAAACCGAGCGAGTTTATAAATTTCAATAAAGCTACATTAGGCTGACTAAAATTCCGACGCAAAAAATTCCATCTCAATTTAGAGGTTTTCCATTGACTTAAATAAATATGTTACTAGCCAATAATGTGACTCCCAAAATTACTAGGATGAATAAAAAGGTTAAAATCTAACGTAGTCCACCTTTTTACTGGTTCGTGGTGAAACCGTTAGTTAAGATTTTTGAATGGAAAAAAGGTACAGTGGCATACTTATGAGTAATTATGTTACATATGCTAATACTTAAGGCACCACCTTAGGACTAAGTCAATGCGTAGGAGGGTGGTGGTAAGCCCTGACTCGTTGGTCTTTCTTTTAAAATATTGAGTTACATTTCTATTTACTTTTAGTTTGGTCACCCATGGATTAACACTTCGAACGAAACAACTAATGATATTTTTTGACATTGCAAAATCAAATGAAAGTATATATACCTTTTTTTCGCTAATAATTAAAACATGTCATAAAGTTGGAACGATCGACCCCAATTTACGAACCTTTATGGTTCGGTTCGGTGGCACCAAGATTGAAAAATTCTGCTATCGTTATAAGAAATGTATCAAAACCATTGAGTTGGGAATATTCCCAACTTAATAGAGACTTGGCACTCCGTAGCTTTGGCCATGGTCGCCATTGTGGTCATATTTTTATCCCCGCGATAAAAACTATTAAAAAAAACTGTGACGTAGCACTGCCAAGTCCCTATGATATAATCATATAAACTTAGTAGTACATACCGTACATGGTACCCTAAATAAGTTAAAAGTTCAATCATGGTACAATATAAATAGTTTTAAGAACAAATATTCCGGAATTTAATTATGATTTATAATATAGAGGGAAAATAGAACATCAATTTACTTACCTATTACAAAGGTTGCAAATGCCCGAGTTATGGCGTGAGCACAACAGCGTCAATCTGCCAGAACGAAAATTCTGAAAAGTACATATTTGGATAACGTTGGGAACGCGACGTAGAAAAGGAAGTTTGGTCTAAGCTACAGAAAAATGAACTAAGAAGATACTGCTAGGGTTATTTTTTCTCAAAAATTGACGCGGGAGAGATTAATTAAATTAACGTCATTTGTATAACTTTAAATGCTTTATCGTTTAAAATTAATTTTATTCTGGGAGCTACATAATTGAGCAAAATATGATAGACGTAAACTTACCCTCAAACGCGCCGTTTTCGGGTCCATGATCGCATTTTCTATTTGAATTTTATAAAAATTGACCCGGGAGAGATTAATGAAATTAACGTTACTTTTACAGCTTTAAACGCTTTATCGTTAAAAATTCATTTTATTCTGGGAGCTCCATAATTTAGTGAAATATCAATGACGTTAGCTTACCCTAAAAAGCGCCGTTTTCGGAATCATGACCGGCTTAGAGTAGTATTATATTTTAATTGTTTAAAAATTGACGACGGAGAGGTTGATGAAATTAACGTCATTTGTACACCTTAAAATGTTTTATCGTGGTTACTGTGTGGTTGCTTCCTGGTCTATGTAATTAACTTGCCCCTTTAAAAAATCATTTCGAGAATTGTAAGACGACGGAACCTCTGTCTGAAAGTGTCTACTTAAATCCCCCGTTAAAACCATAGATGGGCGTTGTTCACTCATTTGGTATCCAATCACTCTTTCCCTGAACAGCTTAACATAACATCATCAAACTTTATTACGGCACAATTTAATCTTCACAAACCTTTAAAACCAACTATGAGCAGAGGCCGTTTTAAGTATATCAGTGTACATTTCTGAATGACTCTAATACTTTGATAATATCATATAAAAAAATTTGTTTTTTGAACCCTGAACCAGGCCCGGACTGGCCATAAGGGCGATCGGGCGCGCGCCCGGTGCGCCCCAGGGGTAAAAAAGGGCTCGGCGCCCCGAAAGTGCCAAACATAGTTCCCCCGATCACGGATCGCCCTATGGTCAAAAATGTACGGGCAGTGAAAATATTTCACTAAAACTCGAAATAATAAAACATAAATATAAATACATCCGTATTAAATTAAAAACAACAACCTCCACTTCTTGTACAATAAAAGTTTTTAATTATAAAAACGACGACTAGTTTCGTTACCCCTTCGGGAACATCATCTGTATTATCTACATACTCATTTTGCTTTCCTGAGTCCGGCGGCCACTAACATAATAATAACCGTGATTTCGAAGTCAATTGGATACTCTGTAGTTGCCTTTATATGTAGATCACTCATTTAACAGTTGACACTGACATATAAATTTGTAAATTCTTTTTATGTTCGGTTTTTTTATTACTTAATTATTTTTACATGATTTTGATAACACATATAGTCATTGGTTAACAAAGTTTAATAATCCTGAATAAATGGTTTAAAATCGTAAGAACCAGCCAGGGTGGACCGTGGACTTTACATATACGAAAGTGAAACTAAAACTTTATCGTTTCCCTCAAAAGGGACATATTTTAAATAATAATAATAATAATCAGCTAGGCTAATACCCAAGGCGCCACCTTAGGCCTAAGTCATCATGCGACTTTTGAAGTCATTAATTCAGGTGGCCGGGTTACGATGCGTAGGAGGGTGGTGGCAAGCCCTGCATGCCACGCGTTCGAGCCAACAGCTCCCTACACTAACTATTACCGTTAACCTCAACAAGTTTTTTTGTGGATGTAGTAGGGTGCACGACCACACAAGACGAAATAATAATGTGTGTAGTTAATACGCATTGTTACCCCTGTGGAGCCATATGGCGAGAGAAAAAAAAGTTTTTTTGGTTTTTATATTTTCGTTTTGTGAATATTAATAGAATTAAGGCTGTTTTTCATTTGTGTGCCCCATAATCCTACCTTTAATCGAAAATCCCCAATTGATTAAAAATCCTTTAATGAACTTAATTAACCCCTACGATACTTGGTATGTCATGCATGGTATGGTTAGAAAGCCCCAGAAAAATCCCAGAAAATAGATATAATTTTAAACTTCTAAATATTAAAATTAAATTAAAATACCAAATAAAACGGAAAAGTTTATTTTAAACCCATAATTTAGCGAATCTATTCTATTCATTGTCCCACCTTAGTGTTACTTTCCCCAAGATAGACAATCCAGCGCCCAGAAAAATAGAAAATCCACCCAGAAGGTCCAATTGCACCATGAGTCTACTGTTCGAACAGGAAAGAGCGTCCGAACTTCCCCCCCTTTTTCCATGCAAACTATGTAGCGGCCGACCTAACCACTGCCTTACAGTGTGAAAGGTCATATTCGGCTCTGGAAAAATCCCTCAAATTTAGTTGCCAAGGACGAAAAATAGAAAGTCATCCAAAAGGGGTAGAAACAGAGACCCCTCCGATATAATAACCACGCCTTCCAAACCCTCCAAGAAACCATAACTGCAAGTAAAATCCAGTACCAAGCCTACACTTCCGACACCCGACTTTTCCACCCCCTCTAGACGGAAGAACAACAAAACCAGAGAACGCAAGGAAAACAGCAAGATTTTCTGACAGGAAGAGTTCGAACAGAATCGGAACTACAGGATCCCCAAACCAGTCCGGGCTTAGGTCGCGATATCCCAAGAACGTAGTCCCCGATAACCCAATAAAAGATGCATAATGCACAACCCAAAAGAGGCGAAATGCCCATCGCGTTTAATTTCAAATGAATCCCAAAATCCAAGAACGTTTTTTCCCGTGATGGAAAAACTATCAGCAGATCAAGTCAACTAAAGGCACCCCTCCATATCCAATAGTCGTCGAAGTATCATACCCGTGTGCGTGTGTCTTGCGTAACCCGGATCCCCGTAACCCGGAAGCTCCCGTCACCCGGAATCCCGTCAATCGAAGAGCAGCCACGAAAATCCAGATATTCGAGACACCAAGAAACAGAGCTAGCGAAAAGAAGACAAAATCCCATGACAGCGAAACCGTAACGTTGAAAATTTCCTTGAAACCCCCCCTTACTGTTCCCAAGGACGAAAAAAACTACGTTTAAGAATATACGCTAATCCCCGACAAGTTAAAAGATTGAGTCTAGAGCCCCTAAAACCCTGTTAAATCAATACTCCCCAATGATTCCTTCAATACCAAGTTAGAGTGTTTTGCCAATATCCTGTCCCAAGAACGACAAAAGCCCCGTGTCGAGAGCCCGAACAATACCCCTTTATTCCAACCCGTATAAAAAGCAAGCCCCCAACCCAAAACGGTATCTTAACAGATTTATACCTTCTCGACGCCAGTCATAAGTTCAAAGTTACTTCCCCAATAAATCGTATTAACAAGTAAATTTAAGCGCTTAACGCAAGTTTTTCTCTCTTATTTTATTTAATCGCCCCCATTTTTAAGCGTTATTACCATCCCATTTTTAACTTTTTGTTTATTTTTTGCAATTTTTGTGTTATTTTTATCTGTCAATAAAAGCATTTCAATCGAGAATTTCATTGAGTATCCTAATTACTGTCCGTTATCATCATCTTTCTTTTACTTATTGCCATCGACGCCACTGCTACGTAACGTGAATAATAATCGATATAGGCGCAGGAGCGAAGGGGTAATATCATATACCGTGTTACCGTTATACAGAGTGCTTTGAATTGCTCTGACTCGGCATTTTTTGAAGAAAAAAAACAAGCTATCCATAGGGGCTTAATAGCCTTCGCATTTTTGTACGTAAACGAAATAAATCAAGTTGAAAGATTAAATTCCTTAAAAAAATTACATGTAATTTACCAAAACGCCAATTTATGGTCGAGTTATTTTATGGTGAAGCCAATCGTATCGCGCATAGAGTTAGTGAATTGTTCACCGTTCGATATCCAGATAGAAGACCATGCGAAAACACCGTTCGTGGAGCTGTTCGTGACTTTCAGACTTACGGAAACGTCAATCCCCGATTTCGTGGACCAGGTCGTCAAAACATCAACATGGAAGACAGTGGCGGCGCCAGGGGTAGGCTACGCAGGCTACAGCCTACTTCTATTTCGCTTGTAGGGGCCTCAAATCTATAAGAAGGCGCCTCGAACAGCCCCCTAAAATTATTTGCGAATCTAGAAATATCAAAATCCGAATTAAAAGCCTGCGGTTTTTAAGTTGCGAACACTGAACAGTGATTTCTAATATTTTTTCGAGCGCAGCCTTGATTCGTTGTAGTTGCTAAATTAGCTACTTCAAAAGGTGTTGCATCGTTAGACAGATGATAAATCGCGCAGTTTTCCGACTCTCCGAGTCCCATTGTCCCAATCATAGATATAAGAAATGTATATAAAGGTCTAGATAAATTTCGGGGCGTCTAAGCCTAACATAAAATAGGAAAATGACACCTAGCAGACACCGAGGAAGGCACGTGACCAAGAGCGCAAGCTCTCTTAGCATTTTAGTACTAAGTACTTGACCTTTCAACAGGCCGTAGTCTTTAGGCACCATCTGTTGGTGACTTTTAGTCTAATTTTTAAGCGGGAGACAATGGATATCGCGACGATAGCACGAGCTTTCTTACCGATAGATAGTGCCTTATAAGGATACCCTGCAGAAATTACGCATTTCTGCTAGCTGTCACCTCCGTATTCACTCCCTTTGAAATATTTTATCTAGACCTTTATATACGTTTCTTATATCTATGGTCTTAATGGACGACGCTACTTGGCGCTTTTGCAGAACGAAATAGCAGACGCTTTAGAAGATATTCCGCTGGAAGTTTACAGACAGATGTGGTACCAACCAGGCTTGAAAATAAGGCTTATTTCTAAACTGGTCTATTTGGCCAGTGACTCCCAACTCTTGAATTGTTTAAGTGGTTAATAATACGGTAGATAATTTTGAATTAATAAACTGGACACTGGGCCAGTGAACCCCTAGCTTTTGAATAAAAAAACTGGTCCGAGTAATTAATAAACTGGTCTTTGACCCAGTGACCACCGCTTATTTCCAAGCCTGGTACCAACATGACGGCGCACCAACCCACGTACCTAGATGTGTAGTGGAGCATCTTAACCACGAGTTCCCTCAGCGTTGAGTTGGCAGTAACGGTTACGTTCGATCAAAGAGTATAAAAACTACGTAAAATAGAGATATAATGGCGGTCGAAAGCAGTAAAGGTAGTTGTAGCAATCGGGGGGAAGGCACTCAGTGAATTTGCTCTTCAAATTTCGGTACCGCAGCGCCACTACGGCAGTTTTTAGTATAATAAATGATAATACCGGAGAAAAACGGCAGTTACGGTGTTGAGTAGGTGCTAAATTTGGCATTTTGGATATTTAATTGTCTAAAATCTGTCAATTCAAAAAAAGTGCCAGTAATTTGTTACTGTTTCGTGATTTTTACCTCTCCGAGGGGACAAAGTCCCCTAGGAGGGGTTATACAACGACCGTGTCTGTCTGTGGGTCTGTGGGTGGGTCTGTGGGTGGGTCTGTGGGTGGGTCTGTCTGTCTGTCAGGACTGCGAACGCGTTCGCATTTTCGGTGCAAAGTGTAATCACTGCGTACGCAGTTTCTCAAAGGGTTGGCAAAACCACCGTGTGACGGTGAGCGTTAACGGATGCATTTGCGGTTTGGTTTGGATGGTGTTTTTTCGCTCACCGTCGTGACGGTTTGGTGTATTACGTTTTTGTAATGTTTATGCGTAGGTTGTGAGTGTTGAATTTGTTGTGTTTGTGTTCTGATGGTTGTGCATGTTGAGTCTGTTGTGTTTATATGGGCGTTTTCTCTCCAACTTCTTCTTAATGACTTTGGGACGGACCGAGTGCTGAGTGTAATGCTACCTCTTAACGTCCAATGGCAGGGTTTCCACCAGTTGTACACGGTATTCGTCTTAGTATCAATTTGCGATCGCATCGGGCGGGATTTGAACCCGAGACCTCCTGATTGACAGGCGGACGTTCTACCACAGAACCACCGACACTTGTTACGCCTTATTGAAAATTAGACCTTCAGCTTTATCGGAAGCGTATTTAATAGAGTACGAAATTTTGGTTTAATTGAAATAGAATTGAAATTGAAATTATTGCATCGAAGAAATTCTAATTTAGCGTTTCTCTATTGATTAAAAACAAATGCGCCACCCAGGTTTCGAACCCAGACCATTCGGCTTGGCAGTCGAGCGCTCTACCACAGAACCACCGATAGCTGCTTAGATTCACTGAAATTAAGACAGGCATCGTAAGCATAATAGGTAATAAAGTCTTTTTTTATTAATGAATTTATGAAGGCCTAATCTGGTATTTTTTAAAGGTTAAATCTTGTTTTAGCGCAGTCAGCCGAGATTAGAGGGTTAAAGGGTAGACCCTGTGGGTGGTCCACTTTCTTAACGACCTATATATAGTTCTGTTAATTCAAAGGAGATAATTTAACGTTAATTGCTTTAAGAGCTGGCGGTTTGTCAAGTGGCTCTCTGTGCTTTGTTGATGGTAAGGTTTTTGCTTCTTGTAAATACATTTGGTGTGGATATTTGGATATCTACGATTTCTAACGCAGTCAATGATTTCTTGGGTGTGCGAGTCATTATATGATAATGGAAATTGGACGGCATTGGTCTTTTTCATGTGGTATGCGTCACAACGTCAACAGGAAGTGAACGAGTCGTCCACTACCAGATATCTACGGTATATTCATCAAGGGCGAGTGTTGAAATAAAATGAGCGTTAAAGATGCGGCAAGTATTTCGTAAGCGAGTAATTCCAAAAAGCCTCTGTAGATATTTCTTTCATTAAAATTTGCTTCGTATTATATTTAACTGATAAACTTGTTCTGTAAAAGGGTTTAATTCAATTGTGCATTGTTATAGTACGTCTAACTTACTGTTGTAACTACTTAACTTATGATATTCTGAATAAATTAAAATTGGTCGTTTCGTCTCAATTATTTTAATTATAATAAAAAATTTATACCGGGCGGGATAGAAATGGGTTAATATTTTTAACAAATAACTCTAAATTGCGGAGATATATCTTTAAGGGTTATCTCGAGAAATTAATACCACTAGGGACAATTCTTCCGAGGAGAGGTATTTTTTGGCTTGCCAACTTGTTGTAGTTAGTATTTGTTGATTCGTTGTTTCGGTGTTTATTTTCTAAAAGTGAAGAATAAGGCGTTTGAACTTTGTTCTCTAACGTTGCCAAGTCCTAAAGGTAGCCAAGTCCCTAAGGAATTTTCTAGAATGTTGAATGAGTATTTGTCTTTCAGTTATCTTCTATACTAAATCAAAATGAAGTATTGTCTATTTAAATCGTGTAAAAACAATTCTAAAAACATTACGAATTCCGGTATATTTTTTATACCTATACCTAAACCAACTACAGACTTAGCTAGGTGTAAGATATGTGGCTTAAAGCTGCTGGTCGTAGTGATATGAAAGTGCAAAGTGTGTGTCGCTCCCACTATGTTTGTTGTAAGCATTTTGGTGGAAGTGCTGGAGCCACTAAAGAATTTCCAGATCCTATTCCCGAAGAACAGGTTAAGAAAGTATGTGGCTGGCTAGAATAAAGACTGATGGAGTTTTTTTATTTTACTAATTATTTCATTTAGAAATGTGTTCACGTAGACCATTCATATTGCAAAGCCACGCAAGGTGTTAATCGTACTACTGACTGTATTGATGAAATGAACCCAAATATTGTACAAGAACTCCTTTTAAATGTAAAAACTTAGATTGGTTTGTGAATGTTGAATTTTTTTATGATTTTAATATTTCACAGGAATCAGAAGTCAAGAATACTGATATTGAAGTTATCAAAAATAAAATTTCATCAAATACTGAAAGAAACCCTACATTTTCACCAATTGAAGAAACCCTATCAATAACACCGATTGAAGAAACCGTATCAATATCACCGATGGAAGAAACCCCATCAATTTCCCAGATTGAAAACTTGGCTAGAAATTATTTATCATATCACGCCGATAATTTTGCAACTTGCTCTTGGAATTTAATCGCTGAGGATCAATCCAAAAATTATGAATTGACATTTGTAAAATCAAACACTCCTCTCTAGAATTGATTTGTTAGTTTACGATGAAATTCTAAATAATGATCACGCTATATATGGATCTCAAAACTTAACTTTTGGAATGCACGTAACAAGTGTCAATGATTTACTGAAGATAATGTTAGAGCTGGAAAAATGGAATGTTTGTGAACGAGTGAAAGGTGATTTGTAGAAACATTTTGAAACCAAACGCCTAAATACAACTACTTATTGCGCGCTTAGTAAAGCCTTAAGATCAAAGAAATGTGAATTTATATTTAAAAGCCAACAGACGAAACTTTGTTCAACGTGCAGACAGGTAAAAAAGACCCTTAAAAAACGATTGAAGTATGACAAGGCTAATGAAAAGTTCAAAAATCAAACGAATAAAGGGTCAGCTAAAACTCGATGTGCAGCTTTAAGATTAAAGAATTTAGCTTTAAAAAAAGGGTTAAATCTCTTGAAGAAAAGATTAGACGCCTTATATTTAAGCAGTGGCGGCTTAAGAAGGCTGGGTCCCCGGGGCGGTGGCAGTGTTTTGTGACACCCCCCAGGACCGTGCAGACGTTTTCACGGGTCCGTCTTCTTCAAGTTTAATCGTTCTGATTTGCACCCCTCGAGCTTCTCCGATGGCACCCCCTACTGCCCTGGTACCCGGGGCGGACAGCCCCCCTTATGCCGCCACTGTATTTAAGGACGGTGTGAAACTCGGTCCTGAGGAGTCGGAAGATTTTGATAAACTTTTAAAGGAAAATCCATTTAAATGTAAAAATACATTCCAGATGATTTTTCTCCGTGAACAATTAAAAATTCATCAATCAAACATTTCGAGACCAAGAAAATGGCACCTAGCCATCATTCAGTATTGCTTGTATATAAAAGCTAAATCTCCTACCACTTATGAGGCACTGAAAGAAAATTTAGTTCTCCCATCAAAAGTAACTCTTCATAATTACGCTAAAGACTTAAGGGCAAAAAGTTTTTTCAATGAAGACGTGTTAAAAGAAATGAGAGAAAAAGTAAACATAGAAGTCTTAACCGGACATCAACAGTATTTCTCGTTAATATTAGATGAAATACATACAAAAGAAGACTTAGTGTTTAATAGTGGCACCGGAGAACTTATTGGTTTTGTAATTTAAATGATTACCGCAACACTTTTCATAAAGCAGAACGAAAATTTAACGGATCATATGATGATAAACCGACTTTGGCCAACAGTGTTTTGCAGTTAATGGTAAGAGGGATACCAACCAATTCTAAATTGCCGTTTGCATATTTTCCTGTGGAAAAGTTATCCGCGGATGATCTACATTCGATAGTGAGCGAAACAATTGAACACCTTTCTGGCGCTGGATTTAAAATATTAACGGTGGTGTGCGATAAAGTCGGTGTTAATCAAAAAATGATTAAACTGTTTACGGAAAGTGAAAGGGTGAAAAATGGAGATAAAGTTGGATACCGAAGTGTCAATTACTTTTTTTTTATTTCCGATGTCTGCCACCTCATTAAAACGGTGCGAAACAATTTGGCTAATAATGGCAAAAAAACTTTTTTGAAGAACAAAAAGGAGAGATACATTAGATTGCTTAAAAAAATAACAAATTAATGCTGTGGAAACATGTATATGATACTTTTCAAATTGATAAGCGTCAACCTTTAAGAAAAGCTCTCCGGGTAAATGCTGAACATGTAAAAAATACACCTTTCGGTGCTATGCGAGTTAAATTGGCGACACAAGTGTTATCTTCGACTTTTGCAAACGCAATGGAAGAACTTCTTACAGACCAAGCCTCGGAAACTGTCCAGTTTTTGAGGATATTTGATAAGTTCTTTGATATCTTCAATGTTTCGAACTTAACTGAGGGAAAACATGCAAGAAAACCCACTTTAGATCCCTTTAGGAGTGTAGATGATTCGCGTTTCAAAGTAAGTGTTCTAGTTCCTTGGTTAATGATAATGGAATATTTTTGGTAACGAAATTCAAATATTTCAGTGGCTGGACGAATGGTTTCTGAAGTATTTGTCTGAGTGGGAGGAAGAAATAGCTGCCCTTGAAGATAAATTCATTCCAGATGGATTAGGCAACGATAAATCAAGAATGCTAATGAGTAAAGAAACGCTGCTAGGCTTGCGAATGACAGGTAATGAATTTCATTATCTAATTTTCAAAATAATCAATAACAATTCCATTTTTTATAGTGAAATCAACCACAGAAGCTGTGAAATTTTTACTCAGAAAGGGGGCAGACTTCGTTCTCACCTCGCGCTTTAATTAAGATCCTTTGGAACGATATTTTGGGAAACAACGCTCGGCAATTGGACATGGATCAAACCCAACAATATCTCAATATGGACAAAGTGAAAAAAGATTGAAGTTAATTGGTAGTTTTGCTTTGCACCCCAGAAATGGTAATTGTGAATTGAAAAGGAAACGTATTTCACGGAAAAATGAGGCCAGAAAGAGACTAAGAATGTAAATAATTTAATTTATTTAACATGAAGTAACAAATAATTTTATTTGTTTAAAATAAAATATCTTAAAATAATGAATTATTTAAAATGATAACTTAAATTTAAATAACTTACTATTTAAGTTGACTTCTTAAAGGATTAGTATTTAGGCTTTTCTTCTCCATTGGAATTTCATTTTTGAATTTAGAAATGAAGGCTTTCAAATATGTATTCTGCAATGTCTTATACGCTAACTTTTGCGCCTTTACTGCGTCATCAGACTTATCTCGCCAAAGCTCAAACCAAGCTGCTTTTAATTCTTCACAATTATTGAGGGCTTCTAAAATAAAGCGATTCCGATTTTCAATATCTTCCAGTATTTTCTGATCATTTATTTTGATAAAAGGTTTAATAATTTGGACTGCCATTTTGAAAAAGCTGAAACCTTTTTCTGATAAATAAAGTAGTCCACCCCTATCTTGTTTTAATGACCATGAATGCTGGGCGAGTATTGAATCTTTAGGTTTTGGTTGGAGCACATTTTTCTGGAAATCTTTGCAATCGTACAGAGCTATAATTTTGTTTATAATATTTCCACATACATGGTGTAATTGGCCATATTCAAAATTTTCAGGCTCTTCTGTCGAATTGTCAGCTTCTTGGTTTGGACATGAATTTAAAAATTTACATTGCAGTTCGTTGAAAAATCGAATTAAGAATGAATAGATGACAGTCTTTCGGTTCCTTATGTTAAGTTCGTTAAATGTTAAAATGTGTTGAAATGATAACTGCACTTCATTTATGAAATCTGTATCTCCCAACAAAAACTCTTTCTTCAAAACAAAACCATTAATATCGAAATTATAATTTTTGTCGCAAAAAACACCCAAGAATTCCAAACCGGTTGGCGTTAGATAAGTGATTTCTTTCAACCTTATTTCATCGTAACATTGAAGAACTTCTTTGCTTTTTCCTATAGAAAAAATCTTCTTCATTTTGGAAGTTTATTTCAAAATTTCATTTATTTCTCTCAATAGCGTGTTTTCATTGTAAACAGCATTAAGTAGTTCTATATTAGTTAAGAGTATTAGCCCATTAGATTACATATTTATAGTTTAGTTTATACCATTTAATATAAATTATTTACCTTCTTTCGGCTTCTTTCTTTTTGGGTGAGTATGCTTACAATAATTAAGATCTAAAAGCATTATTCGTGAAACTATTTTTGGGTTGAAGAATGGTGACGCGTTTTTCCAATTTAAATGAGGCACTAAGGATTTTACGATGGCCGCTAAAATCTGCCGTAGTGGCGCTGCGGTACCGAAATTTGAAGAGCGAATTCACTGAGTGCCTCCCCCCCAATTGCTACAACTTCCTTTACTGCTTTCGACCGTCATTATATCTCTAGGTTACGTAGTTTTTATACTCTTTGGTTCGATGGTCTGCGAGGTCTCCGGACCTAACTCCGTTCATCAAAGCACAAGTTTACGTAACACCCGTTGAGAACATCGAATATTTGCATCACCGAATCTTTGCAGCCTTCGAACTTGTCACTCCTGATATGATCAGACGCTCGTTTCAAAACATGCTTCATCGTGCCCAAACATGTATCGCGGCAAACATAGGTATCATAGAATCTCATTTGTAAAATTCTTATGATTATTCGAATAAAATGTTCAATTAAATCTTTCAGATATTTCTTTCATTTACGTACAAAAATCCGAAGGCTACTGGCCCCTATGGACAGCTTTTTTTGTCATCAGCTCATATCTTCGTGAAAAAGTGTTCTTTTCTAATGAAACCAATTTCTTGGAACATTTTCGACAGCACTCTACAACTTTCTCATCGAAACGTTTTTCCTAGTACCTACCGGTGATAAATATTTTTTACCAAAACCCCACACTAGAAATTATACTCTGAAAATTTCGCAACTCTATCTCTTGCATTTATAACCAGTTTAATAGGAATTAAAAAAAATGTTAAAAAAGACTAAAATAATTTAGACCTGTAACAACAGAAGTCTATAATAATTAAATAGCAAACACCTTTAGGGGTGGTCCTGGCCCGGGGGGGGGATTATAATAGAGTTCTGATCAACGATACTGGCGCCCTTAGCTTTTCCCGTCCGGTGCGCCTTTTGATACCCAGTCCGGGCCTGCCCTGAACCGATATCGAAGGGGGAAACTACGGTTTTTACTATAATTCACTTCAAAACCTAGGTACCTCTCATTCTGTAGCGACGAATTACCAAAATAAACCGAAAAGATTTTTATACGAATAATTTTTCTAACATGATTTCTAGCGCTTTATCGTTAAGGGAAAGATTTCCGAGGTAAACTTTTCAATGGTCTTAAGAATGATTGTTTTTACAGTCTTATCGATACAGTGCGATTTCAAAGCATGAACTAATTTTGTAAGCTTAAGATAAATTTAATTTCGAAGGTATCTGATTATTTAACGAGATAATTTTTCTAAGTGTGAAATAATTTTTTAACTATTAGAGTTTTTAAAAGAATACAGTTTTATTACTGAGGTGATATGAAAATACATTTCGTTCTCATTCACATTCTATAAAAATGATTACGATTTATTTCGCTCACCGATTGAAGACCGAGACAAACCTGGGAAATTGATAGGATTTTACGAGGGTTCTAGATATTCTCGCGAGTAACCTTGAAAAACTCTCAAGGTCACTCACGTGAAATATTATAAGCTAAAAAGGATATTTCCCCTCGCAGGGGCGTAGGAACCAGGGGGGCAGGGGGGAATTCCCCTCCCTAGAATTTTGCTGGGAGGGGCAACTAATGTTATTGCCCCCTCCAACTTTTTGGTCTGTTGAAATCTTAAAAAGGCTCAAATGCTCATTTTAAACGCATATAAAGCTTATAGAACCACAACTCTGTTTAAATTTCAGTCTTTTCCCACCTATTTGCATAGTAGTAAAAAGTACACATGCACTCGGAGAAGCTACACTCCATTAAAAATTCAAAACCATTCTTTAGGCCCCTTTTCGTTTCTCTTTGCCCCCTCCAACTTCTAGAACGTTCCTACGCCCCTGTCCCCTCGCTTTTAGTAAGGTTTACCAAAGAATATAGACCTGAAGAATGGACCCAACAGTCGAGACCGCGTTTGGTTGGAATTAGCGAAATTATATTACCGCCAACATGGGAAAATATTACATAAAAAACCGGTCATTTTTAGCAGTTTCCACGACAACCGTTAAAAACGTGCAACCGTTTACATACTTTAAAATATCAGTGAAACTGGGTAAAAGTGAAGCGGAGAAAGACCAGAATGCAAATATCCTTCGATATAGTGTCGTGCGAAAACTTATTGCAGCGCTTAATGAAAGTTTAAAAGAATTCGGGCTTGATAATGAAATTAAAATTGAACTCCACGCGAAACCAAACGGGCTCTGTTGGAATTTGATAACCACCAATAACTACCATATTAGAATTCCCAATGGACCAATTAATGCGATTGTTATCTCGGGGATACTTCTACCCAGTCCGCGAACAACTGCTACGCTTACAGTTCGTACATTGAAAAATTAGTCAACTATGGAGAAGATGCAAAATAGCCTCTTTTATATGAACTCCACGACCAAACCAACGGAAATGTGGTTAGATACGTTCAAGTCAGAGTCCAACGGGGCCCTGAAGCGAGGCTCAAGATCAAAAGAATCGCAATCCTTTGAAATAATGGGGTCTTTGTCTGTTGATGTGTGTAAAATTAATAAGTTTATGTTAAACCAAGTTCCGGTACGATTTCGTTTAGTTAGAAGCCCGCGCCTAACTACCGTCATGTCTATGGAAGCTGGCAAGGATTATAAATTAGTTATAGACCAAGCGTACTTAAAGTTAATCCTTCAATCGTATTGGCGCATGCAAAAATGCTAGAATCAGATATTCCAGCTATCTATCCCTTAACGCAAACGATTGTTAAATATTTTAGCGTAGCGAGAGGCCTAACGAGTATAAACCGCGATAACATCATTTTAGGTAGATTACCGAAACGAGCTATTGTGGTTTTTGTCAAGGAAGATGCGTTTATCGGGTCATTGAATAGTAATAGTTTACAATTTGAACATTTAAACGTGACCGATTTGTCCCTCTCGGTGGGTCCTGATCGTTATCCTCCCGATGGGTTCCAAATGGACTACGACGAAGGGAATTATTGTTTACCTTATCAGAGTCTATTTTCCGCGATGGGGATCGATGGGGCCGACCGTGGTAATTTCATAAGTTTTAAAAATTTTAAATACGGGTATAACATGTATCTGTTCGATCTAACAAGCGACAACAACGCTAGTGGGGATTGTATATCTCTTAGAAAGGACGGTAGTTTACGACTCGATGTGCAATTTAAAAACGCATTAACCCATAATGTGACATGTATAATGTATTTTGAATTCGATAATGAGATTTTGATAACACGCGATCGCAAAGTAATTTATAACGCCGAATAAAACCCATTTAAAGCACTTTACCTTAAGCCGTTTAACAGTTCCTCGCTTGCAATCGTTCAACCATGTCACGCTCTCATTATCTCTCCGATAAACTGGATTTTTTTCTTTCAAATGACATTCCGGGTACCGATCTTAAAATTAAACGTCAAGGGCATAGAAAATACGTTTCATTTAATCTTAACGTTTGGGAAAACTTATGGACATTTTCCGATGAAATTGACACATTCTTTGACTTGACAAAACCCCCAACCCGATTTCATAGTTGGCTAACCGATTACGTAAAACTCGAAGGATTTATATGTCAAAGAGGTAAATTTATTGATTTGCGTTCGCACGTCCGCGGAGCTAATGACAAGTATAATGTCTTGTACTCGACTTCAAACGGTTTTGCAATGTGTAAAACAAGCTGGGAGCGGTTAAAAATTATTCGTTTAAGTCTTAATACGGAAATTCAGGAGAGAAAAAACTATTACCAGTGTATGAAGAAATGTATTATAGACGAATTAACCGAGATTCTAATGTCGTTAACGGGATCCTGTGAAAATACAGCTTGTCACTTTCAATTGGCTCATGACATTACGTGCCTTCCCGTAGCTTCGCATTGGTCTGAAAGGCTTGAGGCTAATGTGAAAAGAGCTCTTCCTCTGGTCAATTATCAAAACACTCTAAATAATTTTAACGAAAACTACCCACATTGTTCTTTAAACATACATAATTTATTTCATGCAATGGTTCACGATGTAAATGAAATTATTACAGAATTTTTGTTTTAATAAATGGTATAAATTTAAGAATATGGTTTGTTTAATTTTTATTACAAGTTAAAAGGTCAAAGCGCACGGCCATGAATAAAACCATAGAGAAAGTCTATTACGATCCTGAAAATCCAGGGGGATTAGGCGGTGTCAAGCGATTAGAAAAACGTTTGCCCTTAATTCCAAAGACCAAAATTAAAAAATGGTTGTTAACGCAAGACCCCTATACGTTGCATAGAGACCGAAAGCTTATATTTGCTCGTACACCAACATATGTGACGTCACTGAATGAAATTCATCAAATGGATTTAATAGTTTTGGACGAGTTGAAACCGGATTATAATTATATTTTAGTTAACATTGACGTTTTATCGCGCTTTTTATCCGCGTTACCTTTGAAAACAAAGAGCGGGAAAGACGTTCTACAGGCGCTAAAAAAATTCACAAAGTTAATAAACCCATGAAAATTAATACGAATCAAGGGAAAGAATTTCTTAATAAGACCGTACAGGATTATTTAAAAAAGAACGATATAAAACATTTTGTACGTTACGGGGACATAAAATGCGGAATCGTAGAACGCGCCAATAGAACTCTCGAGACCAAGATATATCGTTTAATTACTAAAACTAAGAAACCAAATTTCATTAAGGATTTACCGAAAATTGTAAGATCGTATAATAACAGTGTACACAGGTCGACCGGGTTCAAACCGTGTGAAGTAACGGTTGATAATGAGCATTTAGTTTGGAAAAATCTTTACGCTAAAAAATCAATTAGGGAAAAAGCCAAATTCAAAGTCGGTGAACGTGTTCGATTAACAAAAGCCCCGAAAGCGTTTACTAAAGGCTACAAGGGATACTGGTCGAAGGAAGTGTTTACTATTAAGAGAGTGATTAATAGACCTCGTCCTGTTTACGTCATACAAGATCAAAATAAACAAGTCATCTTGGGTTCATTCTATCCCGAAGAACTACAAAAGATTCTATCATGAATACTAATCAGCTTGATGAATTTTTGAAATGTGATTATATAACGCGCCCATTTTATATTGGTACATTTTCCAAAGACGCGATTCCCAAAAAACCGCCGAAACAGAAAACGTATTGTTTTATTATAAATACGGACGATTCGACGGAACCAGGTTCTCATTGGGTCGCTGTGTTTATTGAATCGGGAAAGGGAGAATTTTTCTGTTCGTTTGGAAATTCACCTGTTACGTACAATTTTAACTTGGGTCATTTAGCTAAAAAGTGGGTATATAATAAAAATATTATCCAACCGATTGACTCGGAAACATGCGGTGCGCATTGTTTATTTTATATCGTATGTAAATGTTCGGGGTATACTTATAGAGAAATATTAGATATGTATAATGATACTCTATATATCAATGACATAATCTCGTTATGGAATATGTGTCTGCATTTAATGAATCACGAAAATAAATATTGTAATCAATAAATTTTTTATTGTATCAATCTTTCCATTTTTAAGAGGGCTTAATGCGCGGCGTCTGTTTTTAGGTGTCGGATAAGGTTTGCGAACATTTAGTCTCCTCTTCACGTGCTTTTCATTCGTTTGTAAATCTTTATCCGAAAATGGTAGAGACACAGCCTCCGATAAATTCTCCACGCTTTCAGCCGATGGCCTATACGTTGCGTCGCTGTCTCGTGTAGTACCCGTCGCGCCTTCAGACGTTTTGAAGAGGTTCCTTATGTTACTGGTACTTTCGGAACGGCGTGGTGTACTACTTGAAAGAGGATCAAACTCGCGACGGAGTGCTTCGTGGACGGCTTCGGGAATATTCGGTGTTGACCCCGCTATCAAATGATCCGGTAGAAACGCCGGGACTGGGGGAGTAGGTCGAAGAGGGGGTCTCGGTTCCGCGTTTAGATAAACGGGAATCGGATCGGGAGAAATCAACGTAGTACTGGGTGAAACGGGGGAACCGCGAGAGACATTTCTCGGAGAATTTGTTGGTGTAGCTACGGGTCGTATCATCTGCGCCGGTGCGAGAAGAGGGGCCACGGGCCGTATAATCTGCGCCGGTGCGAGAAGAGGAGCTAACGTATTCGATGGAGGAGGCATCGGTGGGGGCTCTAAACGAACGGCGGGGACTCCTTGAAATTCTTTAATTTTAAAGTACCTTTGAAGCATAGTTAAATACTCTCGTAACGTATCCTCCTCACTCCCTACTTTAATAGGTTTATTTATGATACTTTTCATTTGATTTTGAATAATGTCTATTAATTTGGCCGTATCGCTAAAATAGCTATCAGCGGGGACTAAAACGAATTTTTTCATCGATTAATAACACGGTTAAGAACCACGGGAATTAATGAACCGATAATTGCACCCCAGAATCCGCCTCGCTGAGATATTAGAATTTTTCGACGGTGTAAGTCGGTTAAATTTTAACGAGCAAGTTTTCTGATGCACGCTTTATAGCGCTGTAATATTTTTTTCCTATTTGCGCCTACAGGTAGCGCCCCCCGGGTAATATTAAGACAAATATTAGAAATAGAGTTTAATTGTTCGGGACTAGCGTTTTTAATTAAAAATTTGCGCTGACTGGGGGAAGCTTTTTTAATAAGCGTTAAATAAGGTTTATGTTCCCGTATCGCTCGAGGCCAAGTCATCTTACGTAATGAAACAATTTTATAAATACATTCAAATTTATTCAAAAAACACAAAGAATTTATACAATGAAAACATTTTCACATATTTTTTATAGAATATATTTAACAGAATAAATTTTTTTTAAACATTATTTTTAAACCCGTCACCATTACTCTAGAAAAGTTATCATTGGGCCCTCTTCAAATAAGCAATTTGTTCGCACTTTGAAATGTTCTGGTGTTTCTTGATTTAAATCTAAAACAATATTAGAATAGGGTCGGGAAGCAGTTACATTATTGTACACAGTACTTAGAAAATTTGGGTTATTAGGATATACTTGTCGACTGAGACATTTAATCTGACTAGGATCACGCGGACTCTTAAATAGAACAATATACGATGAGTTCAAGCTAATATCGCGAGCCGCTCGACCTTGACCAAAAACATTTTGGGTTAAGAATAATATAGTTAAATTTAAGTGGTGACTACCAACACGAAATAATTCCGAAACGTACGCGTTATTTAAACAACTTTGAGAGAGATCGTCGAGAACGAGCAAGTTATTTATAGAACTATCAAATATTTCTTCCGGTTTCTCACTTATTAAACCCTGATGAAACTCGATATCAGGTATAATTTTTTTAAGCTCATTGAATTTTTCCGACCAAATATTATAACAATAAATGATTCGCTTGGGAGGTTTCTCGAACAGCGTGTGTCGATTTTTTAAAAGCCGAAAAGTCCAAACTGTTTTTCCGCATCGACTCGGTCCACTGATGAGGAACGTGGTCGGTGATTTAAACTTGAGCCGTGTTACTGACATTTTTGTAGCCGAAGGGAATACTGGTACCGTCGCTCTTGAAGATTCGCTTGTTAGACGTAAATCCAACGAGTTTTTCAGCAGGTTTTTGGAACAGCTGCCCCGTTTTTAAACGTTTCACGTTAAATGGGACTTCGACGCTGTATTTCAATTGTTGGTTGCGTGTAGCGAGGTTCTTCAAAGCTTCAAAGTTGACAATTGACTGATTTTTTTAGTCAATGTAATGCCCTTTAGTTTAGTGACAATCTTTCCAGATTCGAATAAAATTGAATAGGCTTTACATCCCAAGGAAACAACGGCTTTTATATTTTCATTAGGATACTGGTCAGCCAATGTACCTAGGGTAGTCTCTAGCGGAATATTTAAATCTTTACTCATATAGAGAAAAGCAGAGTCAGTATCGACGTAATTTAAATTAGGACCAATTTGAGCCATTAATTTGTATAATTTAATACGGCCGTAACTAGCTACAAACGCGCCTATCGTTGGTGACCCTTTCCGATAAGTTGGAACGTAATCTTCCCGAAAACGAGTGGTTACTAAGGCTATATCATCGTCTAGTAGTTTAAAATCCGTTAATTCTTTGGTTTGATCGGCCAAAATTTCGACTAATTCCTTATAAGAATTAATAAAAACACTTTGGCCTCGATTTAAATTAATGGAATTTTTGCCTAACAGATTGTTTAGACTAAGTTTACCAATAGCCTTTAAAGCGGGATTATCGGTTATATCGTCTAACTTTAAATCTAATCCGTCAATTTCATTAAAGTCTCGTAAATAATTAAGTTTTTGTTCTAATGTAATTATGTCTTTTGGATACGACGAATTTTGAACTTTGATTTTGTAAAAAAGCCGAATATAGTCATCGAATAGCGGACAATCTTTATCGAATGTCTCTTGATAATGATGTACTTCGTGAATTGTAATAATTTTGTAACCGTACTCTATCGCTAGATAAAACTCGGGGGTCGTCCACACGTCGGTTATGCTACGCTCTCGATCAGTATGGGTACATTCGAAACATTGTTCAGCTGCACATTTGTAGCAGAGAGTATAATAAATTTTACTATTAATTTTAGCTGAGAGGATCGGGAGGTTTAAATTGGTAGGTGGCAGCACCGTAGCTTTAATCAGACCAAAATAAGCGTTAACGGAAAAATTAAAGTTACAAGTTATAATTTCGGGGCTCGATTTTGGATATTTATAGGAACTCATCTGGACAAAAGGGTACATGCTATTAAAATCCACGACTTTGATTGGTCGATCGGGAGTGGCTTCGGCGTAAATTACAAAGTTTTAGACCCTCCCCCCGTGAATGGCGTCTCTCGCTCCTATCGGTGTGGTAAAGGGTAGGGAATCGCAAAAACTCGCAATTGCTGGGTCTTCTACTAACTCATCATACTCGTGTTCCCATATACTAATAAACTGTGCATTAGGTCTTTCCTTTTTTTAAAAATTTTCGCTGTCTAAGGTTTTGAGATAAATATTTAATTTTGAATCTTTTAACTGTTTATCGTAAGCCTGGTGGTCAGTGTGTAGTGGGCATTTATGGTAATGGCAGCCGTAAAATTCAGCAATTATTTCGGGCGAGGAACAATAACCGTCTAATCGATAGGGGTAAATGACATGTTCTCCACCTAGCGATCGAGCCGTTTGAAATGTCACGTTGAGTTTTTTCCCCAAATAAGCTAACCATTTTAGGGCCTTGACACTATGCCGTTTCCTATAACCCGTCCCCGGAACTATCGCGATAGTGTTTGGTTCGACAAATCTACTAAGGAATAAATTTGTGACGGCTCCCGGCAACGTTATGGCGTTTGACCCTAATAAATCAAAATCGACTGTTTTTAAAAATAAATTTCTAAAACTATCGAATCCTTTCTGTAAAAGTTTAACGTCATCGATCGCGTATTCGCTTAAAACTTTATTTAGATCAAAAACGACGTAACGTTGGGAATCGTACCATTGATTAAATTCTACGATTTCCTCGTACGTAAATTTGTCGATACCAAAATATTATTTCTCGGGGAGGGCGCCGATATAATCTAAATTATCTTCCGTAGCAAAAGAATAACAAAAATAACCTTTCTTTTGGACAATCTTAAAGGTTTTCGAGAAATATTAGGTCAAATCGGATGGGTGAATCTAAATATATTGTCTTAACGGACTGCGCTACCTTTTCAATCCCCGTTAAAATTATCTCAGCTGTCAACTCATTAATATTCATTAATTGGAAATTTATCGGATCTTGCAGCTCATCGGAAATTACCACCACCCTGACGCGCGTGTAGCCTAAATTATCGGCCGTAATTCTATCTAATATTGATTGGAAAATACGGGTCAGTTGGTTACTGATATCCGCGTGGTTTAATTGGTCTAAATTTTTAAAATCACACTCGAATAGCATAGATTTACACCTATACTTTCGAGAAGAACTGGCAATGATTTTATCTATTGAGTAAAAATTTTTAGGGTTGAAACGGGTGCTAAGATCGAGGGCCATGGTGTTTTTAAAGTCCTGCGTAAATATTTAATACGGTTTGAATCGTTGTCGCGACGTCGTAAACTTCGCCGGAATTCTGCAAGTTTAATAGTTTTTCGTAGTGACGTCCACGGTTCTTGTAAACTAGAACTTCACCTCGCCGACCCGCTAGAATTTCAACCTTCTCGTTTCTTAGTTGAAAATCAACTTCTTCATAAACTATCTGTTCTAGATACTCTTTTAACTCCCACGCCGAATCTAGTTTGACGCAAACGCCGTCTTTCGTCGCGGTTGGCCGATCGCTATTTTTGACGTAACGCCTTACGTCAAAAGTTATTTTTGAAACTTGCAATTTTTATCCCGAAATTTTTATGGCGGGAAAACTCTACGACTATATTCGTCCAGCCGTCGTCTACTGGCTTAGATGGACCGGCTTGAGATGGACCTGGTTGAGATGGGCCTGGCTTGGATAGGGTGCTTTTGGGTGGCGCATCAACTGGTTTGAATGGCGATTGTTTGGAAGGGCTATCGAGTACCTCGTGGCATGTTAAATCTATGATATCAGGTTGATTCTTCGTGATGTCTACTTCGAAACGAGTTTTCTTAATATTTACTTTATTTCCGAAATCTAATCGACGACGGACCTTATTGACCTGGGAGCAGGGGGGTGTTTCGGATTGGTTCTAAAAATTAAACTAAATTAAATGGTGTAAAAATAGACTGAATTAATAAACTATTACTTTGCGGTCAAAATCCATCGTGCCAGAATAATTTCCTAACAATAAACGGTCATTTAAAAAAGGTAATTCCCCAAATTTTAAAATGTACTTACAATTTCTTCAAGTCGAATGCAAGTTGTGAAATAAATGCAAATAAAGCGCGTCCCTCTATTTATAGTCGCAAAACCCCCTAGCGGGACGCTTAGGAACTTCTATAACACATGCTAATTTATCTAACGCTTTTATTAATACATGCGTAATTTTTCGTAATAAACAAAAATCCCCTAGCGGGACGCTTAGGAACTTCTATAACACATGCTAATTTTCATAACGGTTTTAGGTACTCGTAATTTTTCGTAACGGTTTTTTTATATCAACATGTGGTAAATAAACCCCCTAGCGGGATGCTTAGGAAACTCCATTTTCTAATGGTTTTGTAATAATTTTTACGTACTCTATTAACGCAACGGTTTTTTAAAATAAATCAATGTTTTCTCGAGAAAAATTCCATACACGAACCTAACCTCGAGCTATAGAAATAGTAAATCAAATATTTAGGTTAAGATTGCCGGGTATAAAAGGCGTGATTTTTTCATGTTTTATCACATTTCGTTCCTGAACTACAATGTATGTTGTAAAACGTCTTAATACGAACCTTTTCAAAAAAATCAAATTTTAGGGCCTCCAATACTACGGCAGAATTTATTAAAGTAGTGAAGGGGAGAGGACGCGGAAGTAATGTACTTTTGATAATATACTGTAACAAGTAATTGATAATTATTAAATTATAGGAGAAAACGCGGACCTAGGACCAGTTCGAAGTAATTATTTTATATTTTTTATTATACTTTTATAAAATTTCTAACAATAGGATCCGACACGTTGCCACCACCCTCCACGCCTTCGGACCCACCAACACCCGGGAACTCCCCAACGCCCTCGAACTCCCCCACAATTCCATATCGGGAGATTTTGATCAACCCGTCATTGTCGGCGGAAATGCTAGTACTGGACTTGAGGAAAGGTAATTCGTTAAATATATTTTAATACGTATAAAATTATAATATGAATTTTTTCTAGCGCCGGGGATCAAAATCATCGTGGAAGGGGGTAATATATTCAACATGTTTTATTATATTAGCAACTAATTTATGTAATTTTAGGTGGCGCCCTTAAAATTTTAATTTAAATAAACTGTTTATATTTATTTTTGTCTCTTTCTTAATAAGCACGTTAGTTGTATCATATAAACCAATTTCATACAGATTGGTTAAAACGTACCATTCCTAATAAACCTTAACTTGCTTACAATTTGCCGTGCTTTTCTAACCGAAACACATGTTAAATTCGCGCCAAAACTTTAACAGTTCAACCATATAGCTACCAGGTCAATTACCCCTAACGGTTAATTATAAAGGTACAAACATGTAATAGACCTATAGAGTACAAACTATACCCGTTTCCCAGTCAAAATCATGTCAAACATAAGTGTATATTAATAAACCTAAAGAGTTTAACCATTTGTTGATTTTTATACACGCGACGCTTACACTTTCCCGCCAAAAATTAATATTCAAACATATAAAAAACAAGTGTAACTACTTGTTGATCCTAAACACATGTTACTATACTATCCATATAACAGGTCAATGACCCCTAACGGTAATCTACCTAGTTAAACAATACCACGCTCATTAATATTCACCCTTTTGACCTTGAACAGGTTGATTGACAGGTCAACTAATTAATTATTCAAAACACCTGTTAATCTCATTAATTATTCAGGTCACGCGCCCGAGGGGGGGTCGGCAGCGCGATTCCCCGCTTCATTCCCCCCCGCGCGCAGCTGGATACGCGTGGGGGAAAGCGTGCTTTCCCCCCAAGCGTATCCAGGAATATGGTACTATACTACTGACGTCACACACGGTCAATTTCACAAAACAATATTAAGAAGTTACCGGTACTTTTATATTTCTCAGCCAAATGTCTTCCGAGCTATAATTGGCGGCTTTTAAAATTCATTTTGCGCCTGAAAATACATCTACATGTTATCGGCAAAAAAGCACGCACAGAAGGCTGTGTGCCCAAGACATGTACCTGTAGTGTCGCGCGCTAAAACGTTATTTCAAAATCCGTCAATTAGGCTTAGTGATTTTATAAAGATTTTTAAACTAAACGTCATTTAAAAATAGTTTTTATTATCTTATATTTGGTAATTTTAACAATTTTAAGTTTAATTAACCGATGAATAACAGAGCGTATTTTTATAGTTGTCATCAAATCTCGAAGGTAAATATTGAATATTTACTCTTTGTTAAATTACCCTGCAATCATCGATCTATAAGAGTAAAACACAAGGAGAATACATACTAAAGTCGATGTAAATCATTCTTGCAAAAACAGTTTTCCTTTCCCCACCCCCGAACTCAATCTTTTCTAGAAAGGTCTATATTGTAGCTGCACTATTTAGGTAATAATCTCTCCCCTTCATACTCCTAAATTTCCAACGGCAAACAAAAATAAATGAAGACAAAGGCAGAGTGGTGAAAAAAGAACCATTGGTGTTCTCAACCCAATAGCGCGAGGTTATATTCCCTCGAACGAATGTCTTGGGGAAGCAGTGGCGCCGATCCCATGGGGGCGGCGGGGCTTAAGCCCCCATTGGGAAAAATCAAGGGGGGCTCTGCCCCCATTGGTAAAACCACCGATGTTAAAGGCCATTTACTTTTAAGCATCCGTAGCAAGTAAGTGTTGCCAGCAGCCTCATTCCAAGGTTATTAGTGAGCTTCGGCCCCCATTGGGAAAAAAGGGATCGGCGCCACTGTGGGGAAGGGCAGGCTGCTCCCAGCCCAGGGCTGGTTCAGCATCTTAATTTATTAACAACTAAAAGCCGATTTTAAATATTTTCATATGAAAAAATGGAGCCCATTTCAATAGGTCGAAATGGGACCCCTAGGCGCGCTTAATGGTTAAATCACCACTGGCTCCCAGAACGTATATAACAAATAACTATCACGTAGAAGTGCAAAAGCTAAATACATGTAGTATCTTATAACCAGGGCCGGATTAAAAGATGTGGGGGGTCCCTAATTATCTTTCAAAGTCTCCCGTTATAGAAGCTCCCTAGTGGAAGTGTGAGAACTGCTCTTTCGTTGTCAGAATTGAGATTTTTTAATATAATTTATTATATCATTCGGTATTCGTTAGAAAATATTACCTAGGAATTTCTATGGTGGGGCATCATTCTTGTGGTGGCTTTAGCCACGGCTGCCCTCCTTAAATCCGGCACTTTTTATAACTTGCGGTTCCCAATACTAGGTAATATTGACTACGCTGAACGCCGGTCAACCTACATATATACTGAAAGGATTTTGGGGAAGAAGTGCGCCGATTCAGATTTATCTTCCATTTATTTTTCTTCCAAGACAGATTAATATTTAATTACACTTTTCACAACCGGGAATACATCGTGGTGTCCATGTATATCCCCATAAAAAGAACCTAAGCATCGAATGCTCAAGAACATTTATTGTTTAAATAGTGTAAGTCACGTGTTATTAAGATTTACATTTCGGTTTCAACCGTTTTCTCTTCTTGCTGACATTTATTTAATATTTTCTGTATGCGCGGCCTTCTATATTCTTGGTATAGCAAGCAATCTTCAAATACATTAACACCTAGCCTTCCGCGTTTCGGTCGTTTTAAGGAGTCACACACGGAAAACATTCTTTCACAACCAGCTGAAGTTGCTGGAGCTGACAATTGTCTTTTGGCCAGCGCCGCGAGAGCTTGATACGTATATTGTTTCTCTTTCCAGTAAAATAATGGGCACGATAAATCTGGGTTGGTTTTTCCTTCTTCCACATAGCGACATATTAGGTCCATAAGTGAACCTGGTTCTAATTTTGGTTGTTTTTTCCTCATAAGTGAAAAGTAACTTGAGGTTGAAGCTTCTTTTCCCAATGTGGCGTCGTTCTGGTTCGTTGGAATGAAAAACTCCGAAGCATACGTCTCCAAGGTTTCTATAGCGTCTTTCCTCTGTGGGGTTTTGAACTCTGGGTACAAACTTGACCATATAGGGTTGCTGAAGCAGTCTATGAAAGGAAATAAGATATATTTTTCAGGCATTCATTAAAAAAATTGGGAACAACCGCAACTCCGCAACAATTCGCTCCCGAAAAGTATTAGATCTATTTGGCGACGACGTCAAGCGCCAAATTAAGACCAGCATGGAGAAACAGTGTAAGAAACGTAATAAAGCGGATGGAAAAGGAACTGCGTGGTTACAGTTCGCTTCGTCGAAGAGATGGGCAATAAAAGGAAAGAGGGTCGCGCGTGGATAGACTTTTAAGCCCAGTTCACACAATGCCATAAATTGGGCTACTTTTTTGTAGTAAACCGTTTGTAAGCAAGAAAATTGTATATGGTGTGATTAGCAAAAGGTTGGAACAATGGTTACAATTTTCCTGATCACACTATACAATTTTCTTGCTCACAATATGTTTACTACAATTAATTGGCCTAATTAATTATTTAGAGCGAACTGGGCTTTAACTTTCTTTACGTGTAAAGAGTTTACCACGATCTGCCCCATAGTACGGCTAGCATTTTTACGAATCTTGGATCTACCCCATTTTATTTCATTGCCACCCGATCCGACAATGTAACCACGAAGTTCCCGGCTGCGTTTTTAAGTTTCCTTTACTATTTCTCCATGAAACCATCTTCAACAGTGCATTCTATTTGTCCCCTTCGAGAAGTTTCATTAGCCGATAGTGAGTGTAGTACTTTTCGGTTGCCAATATGACAAATAGTTATGCCCAGTTACCTCTTTTCGTGATTATTACCTTAAAAAATAAATAGTTTTTGCCTTGGATCAACCATTGCTGGAATTAGGTAAAATGGATCTGAAAGATGGGCGCTGAAGCGACTTTCCATGTCTTTTAAGATATTATTTTTGAGCTCTCCATATTTGGTGGTCGTATTACTGTAAATGCTGTCGAAAACCTCTAACAACTTCATAACCACCATCGCAATTTGTGGAACATCCCCTTGCAAACAGTCGGTAGCGTCTTTCAGCGGTGATAGCAAATTTAGGATCTCCCCGATTTTGGTAAACATTCCCGACCCCATCTCCTCTCTTTTCTTCATTACAGAGCTTATACGTCAATATTTTGTTTGTACCCGGGATATTGGTACCAGCAATAGGTTGTAAACATAAAATAAATTTAACTTGCCGAAACCCCCAGAGTTAAACTTCGTAATAAAAGAGGGGCATTTAACTAACGTTTCATGTCGATGATTTATTGGTTCTGGCTCTGGTTGTGAGCCTTCGTCTTCCATCGTTACAAAGTAACTGACATGTATTCGATTTCCGTCGCTATCTGAGCATACGTGAACAAGTCGGTCAAGCCCGTAATATTACCTCTCCTCGGAGGATATATCCAGGTGTCGTCATACACCACTACAACTGTATTTATTAACTATTATGCTTACGATGAGTGTCTTATTTGCAATGTAGCCAAGGAGTTATCGTTGGTTCTGTGGTAGAGCGCTCAACTGCCTAACTGAACGGTCCAGGTTCAAAACCTGGGTGGCGCATTTGATTTTAATCAATAGAGAAATCGCTAAATTAGAATTTCTTCGATGCAATAATTTAAACCTTACACGAAATCTTGTTCTATATCAATTAAACCAAAATTTCCTACTCTATTAAATACGCTTCCGATAAAGCTGAAGCTCTAATTTTCGATAAAGCGTAATGAGTGTCGGTGGTTCTGTGATAGGACGTCCGCCTGTAAAACAGGCGGTCTCGGGTTTGAATCCCGCCCGATGCGATCGCGAATCGATACTAAAACGAATACCGTGAATAACTGGTGGAAACCTTGTCTTTGGACGTTGAGAGGTTGCCATAACACTCAGCACTCGGTCCGTCTCAAAAGTCAATAAGAAGGAGTTGTAAAAAACACACCCATTCACGATTCAACCAATATTCAATCTCAGTAGTAATTTAAAAAGTGATCGGAGCTACTTTTTTTCTTATTTGATTTCCCTAAAAACATTTAAAAAAATAATTATCGATACTTCTGAATTTTAAATATCACAGGATGAAATAATTTTCGGCAAACGGTTGTGAACTCGCGCAACTCGTAGCCATTCATTCAAAAATAAACTTTCCCGAAGTTTCGAAACGAATGGTTCTTTTCATTAGTGATCGAATATCGGTGAACAGATACTGATCATCGGTCATGAGTGAGCAGAAAGTGCCCATCTCTGGTTAAAACCCTGCTTCATAAAACAAAAGTAGGAAAATAATGTTTTTGCATATATTCAAAAAATCTGATACCATAACTAGGATTATCGACCGTACCATTAGCTGTCACGTGTTTATGTATGTCAGCGCGTACCGTTTCTACAATTTTGTTGCACATTACTTTAAAAAATTTGTTACTTCCTCCCCGCCACCAAATACTCGCTAAGATTTTCCCTGTTGAATGCCTTTAGTACAGAATTAATTAAAACTAAACTTATATCATACGAAATTACCCGGGGGTTTTCACGTTATTAGGCGCTCAATTTTGAGCCTTCATAAAAGTCGCGAGAAAGTTGGAGATTGTTATTTCGTGTCGGTCGTTAGTCACGAGTTCGGCGAGCGGAATGTGTGTGGAAGTTATTTTTCCTAAAACGGGTGTCGCATTACGAGGACGTAATACATAAAAGCCTTACCGTCTTATTTATGCGCCACAGACCCAGTAGCGTCGAT